>NC_135742.1:25544423-25856153 GCF_041903045.1 Epinephelus lanceolatus | reverse complement strand
AGTGCAGATGGGTTGCTCTGGCTCAAGGCCCACTGCAGGACAGCATCAAGCATGTTAGTACGAGCTCAGAGGGCCAATATAAGCCAATTGAAAACATTTCACTTTCACCATATACCAAAGACCATAACACAACTCTTACCTTGAAGTCATCCATAGTGACAGCAAGTGAGTTCATGACTTCAGCATCAATTGTCTCGTCCTCAAGGTCGATCAGGTCCATCTTCTTCCTGATGGCCTGCAGGGCAGCCTCAGAGCAAAGCGCAGCCAGATCTGCACCGACGTGTCCATGGGTTTCATTGGCTACCTATATTAAGATACAAAGAGCACAATATTACTTTCCTGTCCAGTACCATACCCAATATACCTTATTAAGTACAACCACGAACACTACTACTGCAGTGCAGTAAGTCTAAATATGATGATGGATTATATTTATTGATTTACTGTTTTTTGTTAAAAAGGTGTACTATGCAGGATTGTGGTTACTGTTTGTTAATACTGAAAGTAAAAGTAAAAGCTAGGACTAGGACAAAGATTTTAAATCATCGCTCGGAAAACCCTCAAACAACCAAGATTCTTCAAGCCACATTTAATAGTTACATTCTGTCATATTCTATGTCAGTAAACAATTTGGCATTAGATGCAGTTTCCTATGTAGTTTTACTTGGAACATACGGGCAATAATGACAACCACATGACTCTACCTCTCCTCAGAGAAGCAGTGTGTGGTGTGGTGTCACCTGACTGCAGGAAAATAACAATGTGTACAGACCTGTTCTAAGTCGACATCGTCAGCCAGTTTCATGTTCTTGGTGTGAATCTGGAGGATCTCCAGTCTGCCTGTGGCGTCAGGGATGCCAATGTCCACTTCCCTATCAAAACGCCCTGGAGGTGGGGAAAGTTCAAACACACACACTTATTAGTTTCAACTGAAACAGGCTTGGAGCAATAAGCCAGTCTGCAGGAATTACTTTTACTTTCTGTCTCCTCTCTAATGGTTTAGCAGCAAAAGTAACATTACAACAACAACATTACAAGCTGTTAAAGGAACCATCTACATTTTATAAAGTAACAGTATTTGATGAATAAGCAAGATCCAATTCCAGTTCTCTGTCAGGGCCGTCAGAAACATCCTGTCAAACACTTTCACATATGTCACAAACTGTTGGACTGCACAGTGTTGTGAGAAACTGACCCAAAACTGAACTGCAGAGCCCACAAAATAAACAGCAGCCAGCAGTTGTAATCTGTGATATAACATGCTTTTGGTGAGCCATGCGCACAGAGCAGCTCCAGGTTATATAAAACAAAACACAGTAACTTGGGGTCTGTTGTAGCGACATTTCTCAGGGTGCACAACTCCACTAAGGTGATGCTGTTGGTGAAAATTACATGATTGATACATCACTAACAGTGCTAACAGTGGGCCCTACAGTTATAATATTTTTCCCAGGTAACAAGAAGTGCAGCAAATTACTGATAACATTTTAGTAATGATATTACAGTAACCCCTAAAACAAATAACTCATTACAATCTTACGTTTGTTGTTAACCCCTTCACCTCCAACAATCAATCATATTTAAGGTTTTATTTTCGTATTTGTCACATGCACGTCACAAAACAGCAAGCTAGCTTAGAAGAGGGAAATGCTTACATTAGCGACTAAATATTCACATTACTTTGATTTTGTCAAGAGGTAAGATGACAAGTCAAACCTCCTTAAACGCCTACTACGACTGGCAGCACTGCAACATGGAGCATGTGGAAACACACCCTACCAAAGGTGAGCTCTCCTCAGTCACGGAGGATGGCTGGCTAGACAACCAAAACTGGATCTGACTAGATATGTCGTGGATGAAATGTTGCCGGTCTCCACAACTGACTCTCCGTCTTTCAGACAGATTTTTGGGAAAATACCAGGTACAGGCAAGAGAAGACCTCTTGGTAAAAAAAACTTTTGTGCTAAACAGAGATTACCCTGACACTCACAGAAAAGTGCACATGCAAGGTCTAAATTTTGAGGAGAAAGGACTTAATGTTAACTACCAATTTTGTGGGATGTAACAGGAAGGTAATGTAACAAGTGTTATGAACAACTGTTTGGCAGGGAGTAATAAGTAATATGATTACCTCTCAAAGGTGTAACAGCAAAATAAATTAAATTAATTTGAATAATGAGCCCAACAATGATCCCTAATATTTGATGAGTTCACATAACCAATAGGAACGATGCCATAACAATGAGACCTGGGGTTGTAAGAACTAAATTACTACTGATATTCACACCTTTATGCACAGGCCTGTGTTGGATGGTTCTTCTAGTTGTTAAGATACTGCAGTAACTCAACACATGCTTAAAACAGATAATTTACCAAATCTCCTGAGGGCTGGGTCAATGCTGTTGGGTCTGTTGGTGGCAGCCATGACGATGACATGAGCTCTCTGTTTCAGGCCGTCCATTAGAGTCAGCAGCTGGGAAACAATGCGCCTCTCCACCTCTCCGTGAGTCTACAAAGAAACACAACATGAATTGTTACTATACACATAAAAACACTTTAATATCACAAAGCCCCTACAGCTATATTTTAAATGAGTGTGGGAAGGAATTACATTCCAAGCAAAATACCAAAACATGAAAAGAAACTATACAAAAACAAGCTACATTTAGTCTTTTCAAGGTCTGGACAATGAGCCATTATTTCAAAACACTCGCTCAAAACACTGTTATTCAGCGACACATTTAGTTTTCCTCTCCTCCCACTCACCTTCTCTCTTTTAGGGGCAATTGCGTCAAGCTCATCAATAAAGATGATGGCAGGAGCATTCTTCTCTGCTTCCTCAAAGGCCTTTCTCAGGTTACTCTCGCTCTCTCCTGCCAGCTTACTCATGATCTCAGGACCTTAAACAGAAAGCCAAAGAACATTTTGATTTTAGAGGAATCTTCACAGCATGTACTACATTCAAATAATATGCATGAAACACGAGATGAACCCTGTACCAACTACACATTCTAGTGATAGATAAACGACTGCTGCTCTAGAAGTAAAATGGTTGTCTACTAATCAGAAGGTCAGTGTTTGATCCCTGGCCCCTGCTATCTACTTGCTGAAGTGTCCTTGGGCGAAATACAAATTTGTGCATGAATGTTTCTGAAGAGCAGACTGGCACCTTGCATGGTAGCCTCGGCCACCGGTGTAAGAATGTACGTGTAAATGGTTTAGTGGTGCTTGTGTTGTAAAGTGCTTTGAGTGGTCGCTAGGACTATAAAAGCGCTATATAAATGCAGTCCATGTTCAATATATACACATTTATTCCATCCCTCTTACTGGGAGATGAGACATCTATTTTACAACAGTTTACAAGTTTACAAAGGTGAGTTGCACTCCCTGCAGCTAGCTAATAATTTATGTCCTCTTTTATAAAGCTCAGCCAATTTTGCAATTGTTCTGAAGAGATGAATGCAAAAGAAAAACTGATCTAAAATGATGCACAAGTTAAATGTTGCTTCTCATTGTATAGTCAAGCAACCACTGTTAGGATTCTGATTAAAAACCTCAAGCAACTACGAGGCAACACTGTCGAGGGTACACTCAGTATTATTATAAAATGGCCAAGACTGGCAATAAGTGTCTATAGAGGATAAATACAGATATGTGTTCACACCATTGATCAGGAAGAAGAAAGCTCCAGTTTCATTGGCTACAGCTCTGGCGATCAAGGTCTTTCCAGTTCCAGGGGGTCCATATAGCAAGATTCCACGTGGGGGCTGAAAACGGGAAAAGCAGTCTTTAAAATCAGAGCTTATTCTTAAATTAAAAACATTTGCAAGATAAATAATGGCAGAGTGAATTACACATTACGCTCAAAGTAAGTCAAACAAAACCAAAAGCAGCAAACATACATGTCATGAGGTTTACGCTTGTGTACACTTGAAATGTACTGTACATTAGACATACCAAGCATAGACTCCTTAAGTGACTCAATGATGTCAGTTACACAGCAATATCTGGCTAAAACTAGTCGATGTTTACTACTGTCATTCCTGCACAAGTATGACTGTAGCTCAACCTGTGTGTTTTAAAATTAAGGATGGATGCATCTTGTGTCATAGATAGATAGCAACTATACCTTTGTATGAGAACAAGTGCTATCCTTTAAAATTCAAAATCTACAATGAGGGCCAAATGTGTTCACTTGTTCCTCAGTGCAGATTAAAAGGGTGTTTCACCTTGACTCCTATGGCCTTGAACAGTGCAGGGTGTCTCAGAGGCAGCTCCACCATCTCTTTGATCTGAGCTAACTGCTTCCTCACTCCTCCAATGTCATCGTAGCCCACCTCATTCAAGGACTCTTCCTCATCCTGCATGTTAAATCAAAGATATTCAAATTTCAATACATTTTTTTGATAAATGTTAACCCATGCACTGTGTGTGCATCTGCTACCCACCTCTCTCCTGATAGGCTCTCCTTCACAGTGAATGACCGTATCAGGAGCAACGATACAGTAGGGAGAGGGGTCGGTCTCTACCACTTTGAACTCCACAGCACGCATGCCTCCTCTGACCAGGAAAATATCACCTTTACGTGGTAAAAGAAAATCACGTTAGTTTTACCTCTCTACAGAAACATCTGATCCATCAGGCAAAATATTAATAATAATAATAATAATAATAATAATAATAATAATAATAATAATAATAATAATAACAACAACAACAACAACTATAATAATAATAATAATGGTTCTTTGTTCTCACCTTTGCGGATTGGCCTGTAAGCCTCAAGAAAGTATGGCTTCAGGTAGACTTCAAACAGGTTTCCAGTAATTCCTTCTACTGTGTCGTCTATTGGGAGGACGTGGATCCTCTTTCCGTACTTCACATCAGGACATGGCTGAATGCTGAGGGAGATATCAGACTTTAACACCACTTAAATTCTTTTCACAGCCCTTCAAAAAAATAAAAAAAAATTAAGACTAGTGTGTTTTTCCCCACCTGATGACATCACCCAGCCGGACCCTCAGATTGTTGCGGACCACCCTGTTCATGCGAACCTTTTCATCGGAGCAGGTGTCGTCAGACAGCACAATGCACACAGTCTCCCGCCTCTTCTTTCCTTTCATCAGCACTGTGTCTCCACGGAAGAGCTGCAGCTCGTCCATTTTGGTCTTAAAAGACATTTAACAAAAGTTATTTAGTGCATCTCAGTGTTTTTAAATTTAAAATATCAAGATGTAACTTAACATTTGAGCTATTACAACAAATCACAGGGTTTTAGCCTACCTGAGAAAGAGAGACCACACTGTTGTCTTCATTGATGGATTCATCAACAATCAGTCTGTTGGGTCTGTTCTTCTGTTTCAGAATCGCAGTGGCTAGATCATCATTTTTGGATCTATGAAGAGGAACAGATGAAACCAGTAATGGATTGAACCAAAAAAAAAAAAACTCTTGTGGAGCACCTTCCAGATCTTCTGAAGGTCCTACAACAATCAAGCTGCAAAGTTACTAAGTAATAGTCTACAGGAAACCATCAACATCTTATTATTCCACAACAAGTGAATGTCAAGTGTGATAATACATCTATAAAAAACAAGCTGGCTCATAAGGTGCCCTGTGACAGTGAAACCTCTCAGAGTTTCTGATTTAGTTTCTCGGGTACGTCTATGGGGATATGGAAAACACCCCTTCACTAAAGGTCCTTTGGTGGACAGTGTTCTGTGCTCAGTGAACTCCTTACCAACTGAACTCTGAATGAATTGTGACAGATCATTTTAAAAATAAATCAAACAATGTCTTAACAGAGGTCAGCCATACTTAGTACTCAGGCATGAGTACTTTCACTATTGATTGTTTGTGTTTTGTATTGCAAGTTGTAAACGTATTTTTACTGTAATGCCTCTGTACCTATTTATGAGGCCATATAGGAATACGAAATGCACATTAGATTACAATATAAATGGTATGAGGTTTTCGTCAATTCTAGTAACCTTATAATTTAGTGTTTATGTGCCTACATTATTAACAACAACAGTAACTCTAAGAATAAATAACCATTTATTGCTGTAAACAGGACGTATACACAACTCGCCAACTACCACGACTAACCGGGTAATATGCACTATCGTGCGTGCATTCAACCAACAACAGTTTAAAATTGACCATTATTAAGGTCATTATTAAGGTTAAAATGGCAACAAGTTTCCAGAAAAGTCTATGATCGCTTTTTGTAGTTTCTCTTTCATGTTGTTAGCATGCTAATGCTAGCCTTTAGCTAACTGACTGGCGAGCAAGCGAGCCCAGATGACACAGCAAAAGAAATAGAAAAAAAAAACTTTGTTAGCTAACGTTAGCTCGGTTCCTCCACAGAAAGACCAACGTTACAGCTTTATCGTGATTTTAAATACATTAAGTGTCGACATGTGCGTGAGCTACCGAGATGAGCAAATGTGTTATTTCATAACGGTTAAGCTAACAGCGAAATAGACCCCGTGTAAATTGTCGATCTTTTAGAATGAATAGCCTAACCCTGTTAGCCGGCTAGCTTTGGTGCACTGTACAGAGTGGCTATCGCCAGACAGCTCGTCATGAAGTTAGCCATCCGGATGACTAGCGTAAACGTCGGCGTTTTCTTTCGTGTAACCGCTGGCCCGTTAGCTTGGTCTGTGCCTTTTGCTCATTAGCTTTATAAGCGTCCCACTGAAAATGTTAAACTAATTATCAAGACAGGATATAAACCGGCTGGTAGGCCAACTTGTCGGCGTGATGGTGGATGGCTTTGGCCTTGACACCGTTGCTAAGCTAACGTTAGCATTCAAACACGACAGCGATGACTGCGCTTTGTCAAGTCGCTGTCACACAGCTGGCTAATTTCATACAGTTAACTGGCCAACGACACCCGTTTGGATGACAACTGTCAACGTTTCGTCGGGGTAATAACCAACTGTCACTGGATTTGCAATGTTAGGTTATTCGAGCAATGGACAAAAGTGCGGAGGCTGAAATAACTGACCCCATTAGCTCTCTTGCTAGCAAACTCGGTAATGTATTAGCAATCGAGCTAACTTTAATAAACTAACGTATTCTGAGCTGGTGTTAGCTGATTTTAAAGACATTTGCTAATAGCCATTGTTCAGAAAACCGCAAAAGGACAGAAAGATATTTTTACTTACTCCCCTCCCGAGGCCATGGTCGTCCACCTGGATTACTATTAATAAATAAAGAAATTCTAGCTAAATGTTTAAGAGGCTTAACCGGTTCTCGTTACTCAACGTTCTCTGTGATTTCACACGAAAGAGCAGCCGTTTCCGTGCTCCTCTTTACAATTATACCGTGAGCTGGACGCATCTGGTATTCTGATTGGCTGGAGGCTACTCATCAGCTTCAGCAACCAATGACAGTACCTGAAGTCTGACGTCACCAAGAATATTGTGGAAATCTGGCCAGTTACAAACAGGTGGGCTGTTCCTATTTTCACCAACTTTCCTCTCATTTGTCGTTTAAGCCTGTCACCAAACTTATGTCATCCAATTGATTTCCACCGCGTTGTTATTGAGGAACCGTACAAACATAAAATTGGTCTTTTACTCTTGTTAACAGCCGCAAATGGTGTAAATAAAAGTGTACATTGATTTGTGCGTTTTATTTGTAGATACAATCCATACAAAAATCTGTACAAATAGACATTTTACAGTAGCAACATTTTATAGTGTGTGTCTTTTAAAGTGGTATGTATTGTGCTTTATCAGAGCATAATATATCTTTTAAGTAACAGTATTGATTACGCTTGCGTGGTCAAAGTACATATTTTATTTCCTAAAAGCCAGTTCAGACCTTCAGTGACCAAACAACAGTTTGTCAGGTAATCTTCATTTCATGCATAGACCACCTGCCAGGTTCACCATCCACACCATGCGCTCACTTTCAAACACTGTAAGCCCTTTCAAGATTCTTTATTTTGTAGACCCAGTAGATGTGTGTTTGTTGTTCATATGGGTTTCAGTTCACAGGCCAGAGAAAGTTGATCCTGTTCAGTAAGTGATAGGGTATTCTTCTTTTGTCTCTCTAGGCTAAAAAGAAGGACCGAGTTCCTGTATTCGCTGGTGCAGCTCTGTGGAGTCCAACATAGGGCCAGACTGGGGTTCCTGTAGGTACACAGAAAGACTTCTGCAACACAGAACAGATACACCTGTTAGAAGAAGAGTAACAAAACAGCATATGTAATGTGTTCTGCCTAAAGTAACAAGAGACTGAATAAACTACTGGGGACTTAAATACTTTCTATGAAAAATATCTTTTTCATACCTAATACACTGAATCAGAACATTATCACATTGTATCTCAATATGTGGCATAAGAACAGTGGTGGAGGAAGTATACAGCTCCTTAACTGAAGTAAAAGTACAAACATCACATGGTGAAAAATACTCTGTTACAAGTAAAAGTCCTTAATTGAAAGTGTAAGCTAAGTAAAAGTCACATATATTTAAAGCTGTACATGTGTAACCTGGGCACTCAAGATGAATTTGAGTACGAAGTGTGAACATACTATATGACATAATGCACACTACAAACTACAAACTTAGCAAAGACATTGTATATAAGAATGTCAGTGTCTTACTCCTCTGAGATTTGTGTGGGGAGGCTCCAGGTATTTTCCCAACAAGCTGCGGCCTCCCGTCGCCTGCCAAGCCTCCACAGCACCTCACCACACCAGAGCCCTGCACCCACACACTCTGAGACAGCATACAGCATGATTACATGCTCTAACAAAGGACCACACAACTCAAGTAGATTCATCACAGTTCTATGATCCGTTTGTGTCAAACTGATACAATTCTTGGCACACACATGAATGGGACTGTAGCTGCTGTGTGTGAAAAGCTCATATGTAAGATATGAAGATCAATGTTAAAGTTTAGTTTTCACATCGATTAACGATCTGCTCCTCATTAAAGAACAGAGAGGATTTGTGGAAAATGAGTTTTACTCTTATTCAGACCCTCTTGTTGTACTGTCATCGAGACATTGTACAAACACTATTATAATTGCAGTTCAAACTACAGGCCTAAAGTGCATATGCTGTGGTGCTTTGGTGTTACTCCTGTGTCAGAAACAGTGTCAACCTTTGCTGTATATATTATTAAGGTTCATACTTGTAAGTTTTTTTTCCTACAAAAACATGTTTACATACTTCCATAACACTTTATTTCCCTCATACTGTCTGTGCTGGAACACCTGTATTCACCCCCTGTCAGAGATACTCAATTTTTGTGCCCAGTCTGCTCTATTTGGTCAGCATTTCTGGGTCTTCCACCTCTTTGCGTCTATGCATCATCATTGCAATCAGGAATATAATCTCTATAAACAGATTCTGCATATGTATGACAAATCTGTAGGCAATGGTACGAGATTCTGATTTCTGAAGCATACTGGTTTCTGTTCGTAGTCCGAGTAGTATTGACAAATCACATCTGAGCACAATCAAACAATGTGGAAAGCATTGGCTGAAATGCAATCTTGGAACCCATCGGCTATTAGCTGACAGCTAAAAGCTGACTCTTTTCTAATTTTACTGCAATTATATGCAGATATCTCTTTATAAAGATTTGCCAAATGTTTTCTGGACCTGTCTCAAGTTGTTAATCAAACTAAACAATGAGCAATGCATGGAAAAGGAAGTATTGGCCTGGATATCTGCTGGCTACAACAGAGCTCCCTGTGCTAGGAAAGGTTGCGCCTCCCCCCACAAGGGTCTTCTTGTGTTGGCTCTGCTGGTTGCAGTCGCCTATGATTAACCTTACCTCTGTTTATTGTTTGTAAAATCACTAGAATACATGATGAAGAAGGGTGTCTTGCCCTAAGTGTCCTCTGGCCATTTGAAAAAGAGTGCTGTCCTAGTCTTTAATTGTTGGGTTACATTGGAGCTCCAGAAATATTGGCCCTTGCCCTCTGAGGCTTTATCCTCATCAGACTGATAGATGTTGGATTACAAGATTGCCAGGAGAGTGACTGTAATGTAGTACTGCGGCACTGTCTGCTGTGAAAAACACCAACATCAGCTTCTAAACAAAAATCTTCACAATGACATGTTCCATCAGGAATATGGTCTGAAATTGAGGAGAAATTATTAATATAATTGCATGTTTCCCTGATGTTAGCGTGGAGCTACATGTAGCCTGCAGCAGTGTAGCCTATGTATTGTAAACATTTGCAGTAGTGTGCCTGAGGCAGATAACTGTATAAGAAATCATGACAATAAGGAAGAGCATAATAAGTCCCCTTTAAGTTACAGCTGTGGTGTGTATACCTGGGAATGCATGCATGCTGAGCTGGAGGTCTCTCAGTGCCTCTCTAAGTTGGTCTGTCTGAATGAAGCTGATGCCCCTGCCAGCTAGTGAGAGCCCCTTCAGCCTCTGCAGGACACACAGATCTATCCCCTGCTTGCCAACCATATCTGCAGCGGGAATCTGTGGTTGGAAACCTGTCATGGACCAATCAACAATATAAAATGTAAAAGTAGCTGTTGGGTGTGTAAAAAGGACAGTTTCTCTCCAAAATGTCAAAAAAGTCAGAAAAGTACTCACCTCTCTTTTTAAAGCACACTTTCCCCAGCAGGTTCACACATCTGTAATGCAGAGTACAGTCTTAAGTGTTAATTTATAATCCCCAAACCTGATGACAGAAGTGAAGCCAATTTCATCTCACATGCCTTGTATAGTGAGTCACAGCTTGTTTCCAGTCCTTCAGGTGAGCATGACAGTGACCCTGGAGCATGTAGGCAGCCCCCGCCCAGAGCACCGTCGCCACCCTATCCTCACACTTTTCTTCTGGCTCTTCCAACACCAGCTTCTCTGGCAGCAGGTCCAGTGTTGTAGTGATGACTTCATCGCACAGTGCCATGCAATCAGCTGGCCGCTGGGCCGTGAGCAAGGCAGCGCCAGCCTGCAGGTAAAGCTCGGGCAACCTTGGGAGGGGAGGGCCCTCAGCATGCATCTGAGATGGAGACAAACAGCAAACAGATGTCAATTAACATGTTAAGAGAGCATCCTTCACTGAGGAAAATAAATTATGACTTCTCACATATAAGCTCACAGCATGCACAAAAACATATCCAAAGCTGTTTCTTAAATTATCTTGGGTGTCTGTCAGTATTTTCAGTCTTACTCCATGTTGATCTTCTGAGTGAAGAGCAGCCAGCAGGTCCAAATAATATTCTACACCCTCTGACACCCTGAAAGAACAGCAACAAGACCCATTTAACAACTACAGTGCATCAACTATACAAATCTCCATCTACATTTTCTGGTTTTTAGCTGTTGTTAGGTGCCAGTAAAAGACAATAACAGAGACTCTTCACTGGTCTTCTCACCTGCCATGGAGCACACACTTCAAGGCTAGGCTGTGAAGGACAGAGAGGGCAGAGGGAACTGAGAGCAGGCTGCTCAGTGATTGGCTGTGCAGCAGTAGGGACGGAGAGAGATGAGCACCAGCCGGAGCAGGCTCTGTGGCAGAGGGCAACATCAAAGTCTGTGGGACACGAGAGGCTTCATGTTTCAGTATGCAGGCCTACACCTCCAGGAATATGTGTCAGTGCCCCAGATAAACTGTCTGGCTCACCTGTTAAGGTGCTACTCTACTAAGACAAAAGCAGAAAATATTTTTTAACAATACAAATAATTCATCTGGTACTACAAGACAAACATTTAGAAACATTGTACAGGCACTTGGCTGTTTTTTTTTTGCTTGTATTTATAACTTGAGCTACTCACTGAGTGCAGCAAATGAAGAGCTTGTATCTCAGCCTGTGTGTTGCCAAGCTGTCTGTAGATGAGCATGCTCTGGTACAGAGCACACACACACCGGGAGTCTGTCTCCAGTGCTTTCCTGTAACACTGCAACGCCATCTGAGGGCGGCTCTGGAGACAAAACCAAACACACACACACACTCACTGCATACAAATGCTCACACCTGTTATGCCCATTTTTCATTTGTATGTGTGGATTCTGTCTGCATGTGTACCATATGGGCGAGGCAAAGGCCTGAGAGGAGGTGTGTGTACGCTACTAGAGTTCTGGGAGCAGGCAGGGAGGAAGCTATCTGCAGACCAGACAGCGCCTCTGAACTCCGGCCCTCACTCAAGCTTTCTGCACCTTCATGAAATATGGAGAGCAAAACACAGGATTAATTACTCAGTACTACAGACACAAGGGCAGTGTATTGATATTATATTGACACTGTGATGCCAGATATCATCTTGGATATCATATTGTAAGTGTTGTCTTTTCCTGGTTTTAGAGGCTGCATTGCAGTAAAGTGATGCAATTTTCTGAACTTACCAGACTGTTCTATTATTTGCCTTTACACACATAGTCATTTTATCCACATTACTTATGATTACATATCAAAATTCTCATTGTGTAGATGTTTTGTAAAAGCACCAATAGTCAACCCTACAATAACGCTGCAATATCAACATTGAAGTACTTGGTCTAAAATATTGTGATATCTGATTTTCTCCTTAATACACAGCTCTACCGTAACACTAACACAAACACTAACAAATCACAAAATATAAACCCCAACACATCACTTTGCATTCAGATAATGTTTTGCTTGTATTACTACTGAGTTTCTCTGCCCATCTACTGTTTTGGTTGCACCTGTGCAAAAAAAGTATACAGATTATACCGAGGTGAAATATATATTTAGAAATTAAAAAAAAACAAACAAA
Source organism: Epinephelus lanceolatus (assembly GCF_041903045.1). Classification (NCBI taxonomy): domain Eukaryota; kingdom Metazoa; phylum Chordata; class Actinopteri; order Perciformes; family Serranidae; genus Epinephelus; species Epinephelus lanceolatus. The sequence continues at coordinate 25,843,419 of NC_135742.1, read as the reverse complement.
TATATTCAATGCTTAAGATTCAGCACTCTGGTTACAACAAATTGTATCTGGTCCTTTAATATGCATTAACCAAAAACCTGAGGGTTGCTGACCTTGGGCAATCAAAGTGCAGATCTGCAATAATTCAATAAGAATTCTTGGGTCCATCACCAGCAGTGGAAAATCAGAGGACTTTCCCTTTGGCTCGCTCTTCCCATCATCAGGAACTCCAGCAGAGAGTCTCTCAAACGCAGAGAACAGCTCATCCTGCATTACAGGAAAAAATACAGTATAGTTTTACAGTATCCCCCACAGTTCGGGACTGGATGCTGTAGCATGCTGGCAAATATTTGTTTTTGCTGGCAGAAACAGGAATTATAAAAGATATAATTCCAGTGACATGTAATTAAAAAAGAAGAGAGTGGGGGAAACTGCATTTGAATTATCTTGAAGAAAGCTTTTATTTCTTTCTTTCTTCTCTTCAAACAAGCAAGCAAACAAACATCATATTTAATTTCTCTTTGGGACAAGAGTACAAATCCAACAATTATAGAGGGCCATGAGATGAAGAGGAAGGAGACAACATAACCTCAAAACCAGCATAATGAGCAGGTAAGCTTTAAAATTAATAGATATATATGGCACATTTCTATATCACATAGCCTTGGTTACATCACACATGGTTTTGTCTCTTGGACGCTAACTGAGACCCATTGCTTTAGGAGGACTCAGTGTAGTGGTTTGGTCCCCACACACACCAGAGGCTTAATGACATCCACCTAATTAGTCTAAGCAAACTAGACTAAAAGGGGAGATGGAGCAGAGTTCCTTAAACTACACCAAACAAGCGAGGTGGGAACACAGCTTAAAAACAGGATCTTACCTGAAAAACCTGTATAGTTTTCAGCTGACAAGTTGACAGCCAAATTGCCCACTGCAGACAGAGGAGGTATAGTACAAAGCGATTCAAAGCGGTGTTTCCCTCTGATTTGAGAACTGTTCTCCAAAACACAGAAGGGTCTGAAGCAACAAAGTCAACTCCTGACATCTGGAGAACTGTAAGGGGCAAGAGCAGGCTGTTAAAGTCAAGAGACACGGATAAGTAGCATTAGTGGTATGGGCTTTAGGGCTGTAACAAATAGTGTGGAGCTTCATTCTTCTTCAGTCTACTTATTCTGTTAAACCCCGTATGTCTGCATCAGGCTTAACTAATATCATTAGCATTATACTATTTGTAGAATTAGATTCCACTGATGGCTGTGTAGGATTGTTTTCAAGTCATGTGATCAAAACGTTTCCAATTACTCCAGAGGGCTGTAAAGTCCAAAGGTCAAAATTTATTGGAAAAAGACAGATGTAATTGTTTCCAAAATTCACAACATGTTTTTAATCTTTTGAAATAATCTGCTTCAATCTATAGTTATTGCCATTTAGCCCTTAAAAAAAACATTTGTGGTTAAAAAAAAAAAAAAGTTTGCTCTCCCACTTGCCACACACAAAGGGAGGAACACACATGTCTTAATGGGGGCGGTCTAGCAGCACCTTGAACTACATTAATTCATTAAAGAAATCTCATTTAATTCAATTAAATGCTTTATTCAATTTGAGGAAACTGCTTGAGAATATAATTAAAATTCTATGGTGACGTCATCATAAAACATGGTGGCAGACATTTAAAGCTTTATTCATAAACGTCAACAGAAGCTCCAATTTTTTTTACAGTGCAGGCCTACCTCTCTCTGTGGCTCGTGTGAGCAACAGCTCAGCCTCTGAGAAGTGAGACTGAGCTACAGAACACACACAGGCATTGTACACCACTGTCAGCTCCAACTGTGTGTGATCTGCAAGAGGAGGGATACCTGCAGAAGAAGGGCATGGGGAAGGAAAGGAGGGAGACAGAAGACACATAAAGATAACAGCTGAGGTTTCCACCTTAACATATTAGGCCTTTGTATTATGAAGGAGACGGAGCACCTTGGATTTTCATTAAAAGTTTGTGAAACTCAGAGGAACACAATCTCAGATGGGTCTGGCTCTGGTCTCGGCTCGAGGCATCTCCTCCTCTTTCTTGCTGCTGAAACAAAGTGAAAGCAAACAGGAAAGTAAATACAGGCACTGCACATATGTATAATTTATAGGCACTCATACTTAACTTGAGTATTTACATCTTATGCTACTTCACATTAATACTATACTATAATTTGAAGGAGAGTATGGTCCTTTTACTTCCTGACTTCTGTAAGATATAGTAATGAGTTATCTTTCAAGAGATTTTTCATACAAAACATAATGATGAGTTTTACAAAGTGGATCCAGATGCCCAACCGTCTACATTAAAGGAGTACTTCACCTACAAAATGACCATTTGTAAATCAATTAGTGATTCCGTGTTACCCTGAATTCATGCAGAATTTTTCTTGCATCCCTCCACGGAAAACAGCTGACATACTGATCTATTGATCGATTCTGGACCACATTTAGGAGCACGTTTTATCAAGTCTCATTTATGGGGGCGCCGGTGGTTTAGTGGTAGAGCAGGCGCCCCATGTACAAGGCTGTTGCCGCAGCGGCCCAGGTTCAACTCCAGCCTGTGGCCCCTTGCTGCATGTCACTCCCCCCCTCTCTCTCCCCCTTTCAAGCTTATCTGTCCTATCTATTAAAGGCTAAAAAGCCCCAAAAAATATCTTAAAAAAAAAAAGTCTCATTTATGCTCAGCATTTTCCAAACACAGGCATTTTCATTAAAACCATACTATTTAAAACTGGATTGAAAGTGAAACCCATCTATACTCCCTACAAAGCTAGACTCCAATACTGAGGGTTTTTTTTGTGAAAATTCATGTCTTTGGGAGGTGGCTTAGATTATACTGCATGAGTTGTGTGAAAGTTTGTGAACGGATGTTTTGATATACTTTTGCTGTTGCTGACCCTGTCCTCAATCAAATAATCAGTGTTTCCTGTTTTCAACAGAGGACGAAAAGCCTGGGATGAAAAGTTTGGTTTTATTTGCATTTTTTTTTTTTCAAACTAGTGCTGCAACTAAATTAAAACTTGTTGAATATAGTGGTTAAAAGACTAGACTTTGTATTAAAAAAATAGTAGTACTGTGAGGTTCCTCTCACTCCTTAAAGGTATAAAAATGGCTTTGTCAGACCCTGCATTTGGATTCATCTCTAAACGCTGCTAGAGCCGAGTGAATGACTGCTTAAGCTGCTGAAGCATCAGCGTACACTGTCATGTCTTACCCCAAGACAGGCAAATCAAGGTTTCATTAGACCACTCTGGATTAGAGTATTAGAAATTGTAAGTTGTTGGTTTAGTTCAGAAAATCCCTTTAAGTCCAGAGTGTAGACAGGGGTTCAATCGCAAATACCAAACATATCCAAGTGTGCATTTTCTGTTATAATTGTGGGTCTAATACGTGTTGAGTTATTCTAAGACACTGCAAGACAATAAAAGGCCCGCAATTGAAAGAATGGGTTAATGCAATGGTGGAAATAGCATCTTATGAATGTATGCTCAGTAGAATAAATGGCGATCAGGAGAAATGAGTATCTCCTTTGGGACCCATTATGGACACATATTAAAATGGAAGATAAGCCTACATAATTATGAACTTACTCTGTGATTGTGTGACCCTGTGGAGTGATGTATGACGACATATATGTGACATTTTTTGTTTGTGAGTTTGTTTTCTTCTCTTTCTTTCTACACTTATTTGTTAATTTTTCTTTATGTACTGGAGTCCACCTCCATATTAGAAAAAATACGTGCCTTTGTAATAAGCAACATTTTGATTAGTAACTGTAATTCAATTATGTTTTTTTCCCTCAGTAACTGTAATTGATTATAATTACATTTAGTGTGTCATTGAACTACATGTAACTAGTTACTCCCCAACACTAGTGACTACACAAGTGACATTAAAAGACATGCATGCTTCCTCTACCTGTGGTGATAATAAAACATGTTGCTGTCTAGCTGAAATAATGAATACTTCAAACACAGTAGTGAAACACTGTTTATGGAAACAACACATAAAAGATCTGCATTTTGTTAGTAGATACCAGAAGTACAAATTTAACGCTAGCAAGAATTAGTCTTAATCGAGTCTCAAGCATAAACTGGTTTAACGTTACAAAACCTAATATTAACGGAGCATTTTAGCATTTAGTTAACTAACATGTTAGAGGCTAACGTCAACAGCTAAGAAGACGAGACACTTAACCGCTAACTTCCTACCTTCCATTTGTTTACCAGCGCGTTGTTTTCTTGGATCCATCTATCTAATAAAGAAAGTGGTTTATACATTACACTAGATATTAAATCACTGTTTTGTAAAAAAGTAAGTGCTGCTTTGTTTGAACTTTCCCTCGTTTGTCAAAGGGGCGCTAACACCGGAAGTAAACATGAGTGAGTTCATTGCAGTGCTGCCCCCTGTGGACAAACCAGGAAGTGACACCGACAGTATGCTAACTGTCCAGCGGGTGGTGCTGTGACAAACCTTTGAGTTCAGTTGTGTTCTGGAAAGTTCAGTTATAGGATTTTATTTTGCTTATTTTTTACAGCCATCAAACTGTGAAGCTTCTGTGTTTTTTGTATTTGGTCATTACTTTATAACCCTTCAAACAAACCTACAGACACATTCATAAGTGCAGAGCCTTAATGTATTCAGTTTGACTCTCTGTCCACTCCTTAAAAAAATTAGCATTAGCAGAAGCATCCTCCTATAATCACATACACACACACACACACACATACACACACAGGTATAATGCAAGTAAACACAAGCCAAGGCCATAATTGTATTGCAGCTGAGTCATCCTTGAGACTGCCAGGACAGCCATTTTTCCTAGTTGTCCCTCCCAAGGTGACTCCCTCTTTTCTCACCCAGTTCCACTCTCCTCTCATCTCATCCCTCTGTCATCCCCCCATCAGTGCATCATTTTGTTCCCTGTTGTCTGTAACCACCATTGTCTGCCTCCATCACAGCCCCCCCAGCTCCTCCTTTCTTTCATTGTCTCAAATCACAGAAAGCACTAAATATATCACCATGGAAAAACAAGGGGAAACTCCTGATATCCACTGCTCCACAACATATATATGCACACACATGCAGCTGCATTCACACACAAACATACACAAACACGTCTTTCATTCCAGATCATCCTGTCTTCTTTTCTCCTATAGGATGGGTTACACTTTTTGTGACATTTTCGTCTGCATCGATCCTGCTATTTTCCATCTCTCTCTGTCTCACTGTCTCCCGTCTCCATCCATCCCTTCAAGGACAAGGTCATTATATGGCAGGAACCTCCTACCTCCTTTTCCTGCTGTCCTTCTGCCAATGTCATTCACATGGCAAGACTTCAAACTTCCATTAAAAAGGTTTGTAATTGAATGTCAGTGTGACGAATCAACCCACAGCAGCGTTAAAAAGCAGATTTAAGAAACCAACTAAATCTGTATGGTTGGATTTAACAGCTCCCCACCAGTGTAGCTTAACACTGTTCGGATTACAAATATTGTCACCGACTATCACTGGTGATTAAACCCAAAGTGTGTCCATGTTTGCATAGGCTTACATTGCCCCCTAATAAAGATGTTAAATAATGAAAATAAATAACTTTCCACCACAAATAAATGCAGAAAAGACACACATTGGTGCAGAAAGATTCACCAGAATGCAGGAAATGAAGTCTTTGATGCTCAAAATTTCCTGGCAGGGGACCCCCAATGTCCCTGCTTCATGTGTCCCTCCCAAATGATGAAACAAAACCTACGCCCTAATATGTGTAATGATTTTTCAGCAAGTATATTCTATCACAGAGTGAGAATCAGAGACCATCTTGTGATAGGATCACTCCAGCCACAATACAGCAATCATCTACTTTATATTTCTACTGACTGGGAGAGAAGCGAAGGGGCCAATCACCCCTTCCCTAATTCCTACTCCCTACCTCCAGCATCCTTCCTTCCTTTGACCACACCCATCTCCGAACTTGGCCTTCACTGTGATCTCAACTACACACTGTAAAGTTAATGGGCCCAGGGCATAAAGCATGGGGGCAATGGCACCTTCCCTACTTCTTATACCACTTACTTCAAGCCCCCTTGCTCAGACAACACCCATCTAAGAACATGGCCGTCATTTTGATCACAACTAAACACCTGTAAAGTTTGATGACTGTGTGTTGCACGGTTGTGATGCTATTGCACTGACAAAATCTGTCCACAGACAGACAGACATACAATTTAGACACCTGGTAGAATACTTAAAACAGCTTCTGTGGTGGTTCCCACTATAATATGTGTCTCCAGGACCTCATGCTCCACAGATGGAAAACAACAAATGGAAAACAATACCAGCTGTCGCAGTGTTGTCATGGCTGGTAGAAAGTCTTTTTCTGTAGACTTCAGCTGCTTGCAGTTGGTTCAAATAACAAGGTAATTGGGGAATATGAGCTATATTGAACATGAGATCCTCATAACATCACAACTGCATTCTGCTTACTCTGCTCTATTGTCCTCATCTATAAAACATAAATCTAGTGGAGGGAGGGGATGTGATGCATGTTATCTCTGTCCTGGGTGGCCCTCGGCCCCCTGAACATGTGAGCTATGGTGCTGAACATGCTGTGACTATGTGTTTCAGAAATGCAAACATGTTCCAATATTCTAGAAAAAAAGACTGCAAACTAATTTGTTTTTAGCCTTTGAAAATAAGATTTAAGGACCATAAAAAGACATGATTGCTGGAGGACAGACTGAGGGCCTTGGGTGTCACACAGTCCTCTGGGTGTCATTGAGGTGACAACACACACGTTCACAGGGACGAAGAATGGCTGATACAGAGAAATGAATGTGTGCTGAACCATCTTTTCTTTAGCATACATCTCAAAGGAAAAGGCACAGTTCTGCCTTCTCCTTTAAGGCATGCAGTGTAAACCCACTCACCCAGAGTTTGAGAAATCAATAGGTGCTGTACGTGCTCCTCAGAACTGTCCTCCTCTCAGAGCATCCCTTTGGATCAGCAGAGGCAGCTCAGTTTTTGTCTGAGTGCTGTATCATCGTAGCTCAGTGCACATCCTCATGTGCATGGTGCTGCTGCTGTTTATGGTTTTAATATGTCAGTGTTGTCACATGTCATATTTGGACTGCAACCACATGTGCACATCTGGAGACTATTAACTCCTCAGTGACAAAAAGAAGCAGAAACTAAGAGATGAAAAGTAACATGGGGATAACTATAAGGGGATAGAGAGGCAAACCTTTTTGTGTTTGCATGTAGTAAGAGAGAGAGAGAGAGAGTCTGTCAATGGCCCAGCAGTTGAGTTGAGTCTCAGGGGAGTTGCGTGGATCTGCAAACTCACACTGCAGCAGTACAGCTACAGAGAGCATCAGCAGAACACACTGCACACCGACACAATCAGTTCTCAGACTTTTGCCACAGCAAAAAAATAAATATGTCTTCAAATGTGTAAAATCTGGCAAAATTAATAATTTATCAGACATGGCTATATAAAGCCATGCCAGATGCAAGCAGACCTAAAATTACTCATGTCCAAATCATTTAACCCACTGACTACATTTTCCCCAAATGTTACCATGCATTAAACATCTTAAGATAGTGGACAGTGATGCTTAAAAACACTTCACACGCCATTAAACCAATATTGTTTTTTAGATTTGTTGTTTTTATATAAATTACACCCTATTAACACCTTCAGTAAAAATACAACTCATCTACAAGGTGCTACACATGGTGAATATTCCTGCGCAGGCAGTACTTGCCTGAAGAACAGATATCTCTTTAAATGTGTGTGTCCTGATGCTGACTAGTGAGTTTTCCCTCCCTCCTATATAAGGCCAGCGCCCCCCCTCCTGCTGCAGTCAGTTCTCATCCGGCTCAGCCAACATGAGTTTCACGGTAGAGCACCACCTCTTCGGCCCGACCTCGTACCGCAAGGCTCGGCCTGCGTCCGTGTCCTCCAGCGGCTTTCACTCCCAGCGCCGCCGCTTCACCTACAGCCAGCCATCCTCCGTGGACAGCTTGGAAACCTTCAACGGCGACATGACGCGGAGGAACGAAAAGGAGATTCTGCAGACCCTGAACGACAGGTTCGCCGGCTACATCGACAAGGTGCGCAACTTGGAGATGCACAACCGCAACTTGGAGGCGGAAGCGGCAGCGCTGCGGCAGAGCCAGGCCGGGCGCGCCTCCGTTGGGGAGCACTACGAAAGAGAGCTGGGCGACCTGAGGGGTCTCCTGCAGCAGCTGACCGGGGAGAAGGCCCGCGCAGCTCTGGAGCATGAGCACCTGGAGGAGGACATCCAGCACCTGCGGGTCAGGCTGGAAGACGAGGCGCGGAACCGGGAAGAGCTGGAAGCTGCTGCGCGCACCATGAAAAAGTATGTAGAGGAGTGCAGGATGGCGCGGATGGAGCTGGACAAGAAGCTCCGCGCCCTGGAGGAGGAGGCCGCCTTCCTGAAGAAGAACCACGAGGAAGAAGTCGCGGAGCTCCTCGAGCAGATTCACGGTGCCCAGGTGAGCTTTGACATGAGAGACACGCTCAAGGCGGACGTCACCGGCGCACTGCGAGAGATCCGCGCGCAGCTGGATGGTCACGCATCCAAGTGCTCAACGCACGCAGAGGAATGGTTCAAAGGTGAGTTGGGTCAAAATAAGAAAGATTTAAAAATGACCTGATCTGAGTTTTTAAATCAGATAAACTTTGGCGCGCGCTTCTCAGTGTGCAGCATAGTGGCTGTTCTCTGTCCGTGGTGCTGAAACCTAAAGTCACATCCCTGCAATCAGGGTTTGAATCAGCCTGTAGATCAATTGTAGCCTTGTTGTAATGCATAAGGTTATTTAAGGTGAATGTGCTCGAGGATTGCAGGAGTCGCCTACTTTTTAATACGACCATCAGCACTGGAACTGTTAAGCATGCTGCCTTATGAATCTGCACATTAACAGATCCTGTCTTTATAATTTAATAATGACTTTATTAAGGACGCACAGAGGGAGGTCCAAAGCGTACCACATTAAAACAGACAATGGTCTATATACAAAAAAATACCCACCAGCCTGACAGATCGCAAACTTCAACTAAACAAAGGACGATAAGTAACCAATTACAGGCAAATTAAGTGAGTTAATGCAGATATCATGAATATATAATGCAGACAGACTTGAAAAGTATGACCTCCGGTTTAAATGGTGCGTCTTTCTGCGGGTGCATCGCTGCCGCAGAATGATCATTTTTACTTAAGGGAGGCACTGCAGGAGTGAGATGGCACACAGAGACTATTATGATTCATTTGCACTCTCACCGTGAGTAACAGTGGGTGTGTTCTTGCATTTGCCCCATGTGCACTGTCTGTGTCTCTTACCCTGAACCTGGACCTCTACAAATAGAATTATTGTTTCAAGGTCACTGTTTGTGGGTGGCAGACAGTCCAGATAATGCTTCATCACTCTTGCAGTCCTCGTTCTGATGTCATGACTCGTGACTCACTAAGGACCTGGATGTCAGCTATAGGCTACATGTAGCTAGATATGATGGATAGATCATACAGTCCTCTTAATTATACTGCAAGTAGTTGCAACATCGGATGCAAACAACACTTCTGACCTTTATGGTGCTGTGCAAATACACAATCGACAACTTTAAAGGCCAAGGAGGGTTTTATCTGAACTGCATGTTACTGAACTTGATGATCTATAGATTGAGTCGTGCTGTACATACATACTGACTTGATATAAGCAGTGAAAGATGCAAACAGAATGACCTTCCCTGTGTGGTGTCCAGCTGACTGCAGCAGTGTGGCTCATTCATCCTTGGTGGAGGGAGGTAGCTGAGTCAGACTACTGACTGACAGATGGACAGTGTCAAGGTTACTCAGGCTCCCAGCAGAGCGTCTCTAAGGACAGGTCAAATGTCTCCGGACCAAGATAAAAAAAAAAACAATGCATGCCTGTGGAGTAAATAAGAATGCTGAATTTCAAAAGGTCATGTCAAACTGTTTTTGGATATAAGCCAGTCAGTGGTATGACACAGCAAATATGATTTCTGAATGCATTCTTTTGTATGCAATTTCTGCAGTGCGTATGGAGCGCCTGTCTGAAGCTGCTCGTTCCAACCAGGATGCAATCCGTGGAAGCCAGGAGGAGATCTCAGAGTACCGTCGTCAGCTCCAGAGCCGCACTATTGAGCTCGAGACTCTTCGGGGAACCAAGGAGTCGCTGGAGAGGCAGCGTATGGAATGTGAAGACAGACACCACGATGACCTCAACTCACTACAGGCAGGAAATCAACACAAACATGTCACCTATACCACACAGGGAAAACCACATTCACTACACATTGCCATTTGTATAATATTTAACTGTGAGGCTACATGTTTTTATTTTGCAGGAGACCATCAATCAGCTGGACAACGAACTGAAAACCACCAAATGGGAGATGGCCACCCAGCTGAAGGACTACCAGGAGCTGCTGAACGTGAAGATGGCTTTAGATATTGAGATTGCTGCTTATAGGTTGGTCAGGGTTCAAACCCACACAATTAAATGGTTCTTTGACTTCTAAATATCAAAAGTTATTGTCCTTTTCACTGACTGTGTGTCTTTAAAACAGGAAATTACTGGAGGGAGAGGAGACTCGCTTTGGTTCAGGAGGAGGTGCGTACTCTTACCTGGAAAGCAGAATCTCTTCCCATTTGAAAGTGAAAGGAGAAGAGATCTCCGACACAGTCATCGTGGAGGAACAGACAGATGAGACCCAGGTCACAGAGGTGACAGAGGAGGCAGATGAGGAGGAAGAAGAGGGAGAGAAAGGAGAGGAAGAAGAAGGCGAGGAAACCAAAGAAGAGGAGGAAGGAGGTGAGGAAGGAGAAGACAAGGAGGAGGAAGGAGAGGGAGAAGAAGAGAAGGGGGAGGAAGGAGAGGGTGAGGAGGAAAAGGATGGGGAGAAGGGAGAGAAAGAGGAGGCAGGTGAGGAGGAAGAGAAGTCCAAATCTCCAGAAAAGGCTGCGTCCCCTCAGCCCAAATCTCCCGCTGTCAAATCACCGGAATCTAAATCCCCACAAAAATCACCAGAATCTAAATCACCAGCACCCAAATCCCCAATGCCCAAATCACCCGCTAAGTCGCCCACAGTCAAATCCCCTGCAGGAGATGAGTCAAAGTCACCTGTGTCAAAATCCCCACCCAGCAAATCCCCTGAATCTAAATCTCCCCGCCCCAAGACCCCAGAATCCAAGTCTCCGGAAAAAGAGAAGGCCGAGCCTGCCGCCGCCAAAGACACCCCTAAAGAGGAGAAAAAAGAGGAGAAGCCTCAGCCTGTCAAGGAGGAGAAGAAGGAGAAGGAAGAACCTGTAAAGGAGGAGACGAAGGAAAAGCCCAAGGAGAAGGAGCCAGAGAAGGCCGACAAAGCTGATACAAAGCAAGACAGCAAGGCAGATGACACTTCTAAACCTGCCGCTCCCAGCAAGCCTACTGAGGACAAGCCTGCTCCCAAGCCTGAGCCTAAAGAGAGCGCTCCCCCCACCAAGGAGGAGAAACCCGCTGCTCCTAAATCAGAGAAGGCCGAGCCGGAGGCAAAGCCCGCCTCTAAAGCAGAGCCCGAGAAGACAGAAGCCAAGAAGGAGGAGAAGAAGCCAGAGGAAAAGCCCGCACCTAAAGCTGAACCCGAGAAGACAGAGAGCAAGAAAGATGAGAAGAAGCCAGAGGCGAAAAAGGAAACCAGTAAAGAAGAGAGTAAGGACGTGAAGGAGGGAGGGAAAGTGGAGAAATCTTCTGGCACAGAATCAAAAGAGAGCAAGCAGGAGGAGAAGGCCAAGAAGTAAGAGTGACGCGCTGTGATTCAAGGCACGAGGAGAGGAGGAGGAGATGCCAAAGAACAACGAGGAAGGGAGAGTAAAGGGCAGGAGAAAAGAGGCTGGATGCACCCAGCAGTTCAGATGGGCGCTTTAATGTCCAAAGCAAAGCAGGTGATGGTATGTAAGCAATAGTGATTTCTGTAGCAAATAACCCCCTGCTCCCTAAGTATGGCCATTACACACCCCTGATGCTTCTGATGTATGACTGTAGTGAATGCAGAATGCTTTAAACTCTTTATCTGAATGTGACAACTGCCCTTAATAAATAACAAGTGCATTAAAACCGAATCACGCTGACGGGGACCGCAGGGGCCTGCTGTACCTACACGAGCCTTCAAGGGCAGAGATGTCAAAACAATGTCAAGCTAAAGATTGTGACAGATATTGAATATATAAAAAAAGTATATTTAAGGAGATACAAATGTCTATATTATATTTACAGATAGAAGAAAGTTACTTGAATTTTTGCTTGTTGTGGACCATAACGCAGCTTCTCCTGAAAGACGAGCTGTAGCGTCTCACTCTTCTGGTCTGCAATGATGACTATGTGTTATGTATTAACTGCTGAGAATATGCAATACGAAACAGATAAATAAAGGATGAAAAAAAAATCAAACACAAAAAAGACTTGGGAGATTTCTTAATGTGTTTACACTGCTGAAAAAATCAATAGCATGTCGACCTCGAGTGAAGATGTATGAAGGAGAGGTGTCATGAGTAATCATACAAGGTGTGAGGCCTGGAAGGTAAACGCTGCGAGTAACTGCACTGCATTGCGGCTAAGGAGGGGGGGAGCTGTACCCACCCAAAGCAGCCACTGCACCCTTCCTCACGTTCCAGAGACCATGCTCATGTATTAATCAGGAGCGGTGCTGCTCGCTCGCACGCAACACTCAGATTTCTGCCTTTTATTTCTCGGCTGTGCCTCACTGCAAAGAAGAAAGTTCACACAAGGATGCAGTGGTTTCATAATTCATTACAGCTGACTCATTATGACCCTAAACATCAGTGATGTCATAGGTGGAGTATCATGAGTAGGTTTAAGATGAACACAGAACACGCCTTCACCTCTGAATCCACACATAATGTATGAGGAAATACAAATTAGTAGTACTCCAGCTATTCATACATTTCTATAATCTTCCACAGAGAGGTGTGGCTACACTTTTAATAGGATTCACTGAGTGCAGCAGCTGGTGACTATAGCTACTGGTCTTTTTCTTAGTGGATACATTTCTGACATTGGACTTTGGCTGACATTGGAAGAATTTCTCTTCTGGCATGATTTTAGTGTTCCCTTCACATCCAATCTCTTTGCATCTGAACGATGGCTTTGTAATAATGGGATCAGCGATCACGTCATAGAACACAACAGGTGGATGGTGCAAATGCATTTTTTCTCGTCGTTGCACCTGGATGTCACTTTTGATTTCACTCTCATACTTTGTGAACTTGTTTTCCTGAAATACATCTGACTCTCAGCAGGTCTTTGGGAACAAAACGCTTGAGGAGTCAAATACAAGCCATCTGGTTCCATTTTGTTTGTGCACTTTCTGATAATTTTTCAAATTACAAGAATTTTATCCCTAAAGAATCAAATGTTTAAAGATCTTTTCATAGAAGTAAATCTGACCCTGAATAGTTTATTTAAAAAAAGCAAGATTTAGGTGCACATATGACTTAAACTCCCTGTTTACAATACATTTTTCTCTGTTGAGATTCCACACGCACGTATTAAATAAGTCAATACCAGTGTTCACATCTTCTTCTAATTACATGCATCCATAAATCTATGACGCATTAATGTCTGGATTCAGTTAAATCCTGCACTACAATATGCAAGAAAGTAAGAGTCATATTTTGTCAAACATTTCTGCAGACTGCTGCAAGCTAACCATCAAATGACAGTAAGCCTTGACAGAACTGGCATCAGTTTCCTGAATAATAATAACCTGTTCTTCATCAATTAAAGCTTCCAGAGTGATAAATGAAAGGTCAAAGGCTAAGCTCTGACTGTAAAATACACCAGATATCATATTCTGTGGACGTGATTCTCTGAGGAAATGACTCAGCTCGCTGTAGCTCTGAACCACAATGGCATAGTAATCAGCTAGCGCAGACGAGGCCTATAAATAGAGCAGCACAGAGAGGTGAGGGTGGAGAGAAAGGCAGAGGGATGAAACAGGGAAATTTGGAGAGCACAACAAAGCATAGCTGCAACTGAGCCAGATAGACCAGATACACACTCATTCAGGAAAATAACGGTGTTCTTTTATTTTCAGGTAAAAAGGCTTTTTAAAAAACGGATACTGTGTCAAAGAGCCATGATGGCAAGCTTGAGGGAGTTAGAGTTGTAAAGTACAGCAAGAAGAATCACATGGACAGATCTAGCGGTGACTGAAGAAGCCCTGCGGGTGGTTGTACTTGAATGGCTTCAGACGATTTGGACCCCTGAGAAAGAGAGGTGAGATGTCAGAGATACTGTGAACTTACTCAGATACTAAACTGTCTTTGACCACATTTTGTTTACTTCCTGTGACTGTGTACCTGACAGTGCGCAGGCACATCTTTTCTCTGGGAAACTCTCGTGGTCCCTCCACGCTGTCATCTTGTCCTTCAGTCTCCAAATATACATCCAGGCAGACACACAGGCGGGAAAGCTGATTGGTCAAGAGCTGGTGTCCTGGACGTGGCCCCTGTAGCTCATTTTTGAACACATTGACCTCACTCTCCATGGCCTAAAAAGGGAAAAGATGAGTCAGTGAGGCTGCACTCACATTACAGGGACTAATGCTCAATTCCAATATCCCCCCCAGATCTGATTTTTCTGTCTAGACTGTTGACATTCATGTTTAAAGTGACCCATATCTGACATCAGTGTGAAAGGATCCCTGCCCTGAAAAGTCTCACATGCAACCAATAATGTTACACGTTGACTTTCAGATGACAACACTATAGCTTTATTAGCAGCTATTGCTGGTAGCTCTGTGAGGAGAGAGGTGTGGGTGCGGCTAGGAGCGGATTCAGGAGTGGTGGGGCCAGAATATGGAGGGTTTCATAGAGGGACAGCGCCTCCAAAACTTGCGGATGTCCGAGGCTTCATTACAGTATCTCCATCGGTGCCTCATGTCAATGCTGTCACAGCAGCACTTATGCAGGCAAGCTATCCTTGTCACAAAGCGTTATGCAGTCGGGCTCTATCAGCTGGCGACTGGAGCAGCCTATTGCAGCAGCGGTACGGCTGCAGCAGCCTTCTGTAGTTTCAACAGATCATTACGACCATGTATGGTGAGTGATCTGCGATGCACAGTGACGATGCATGGGTAAAACACACAAGACTTCCGACATGACTGTGCTCAGGGTGGTCGTATGGCCAGTGATCAGATCAGATCCATTTTGAAAAGAAAAATTCAGCAGAGTTCTGTGTCCACACCCCTGTGACATCAGCCAAATAAAAAAAAAAACAAAAAAACTGGACTTGGGCCACATTTGCTTATAATGTGAACAAAGCCGTGGAGCATTAAATATCTAGACGTTAAACGAGCTAATGGAACATAAGAAATCAATATTGAAAAAAAGCTCATACTCGAAGGTTGTCATCAGTGCGTCCACTGCGCTCTCCCTTCCAGCTGAGGGACAGGGAGAAGAGAGGAGAGATTTCTGGGTAACGGGGACTCAGCACCACAGCGGCTTGGAGACGAGCTGAGGAAGGAGGAGATTAAGGCAGGTGGGTTATAAGAAAGACAACAACAAAAAAAAAAATCAACATCGGGAAATTCTGTCATGAGGGCTCGTATTTTACCTGTGCCCCTTTCCACCACAGCCATGAAGTATAGATCAGTCTCCTTTGCCAGCCCAGCATCAGTCACATGACGAGTATATGGCAGATCCTACCATGAAAGAGAAATACCACAGTAAGACATATGTTGCATTTTTTAAAACAGATGATTTCAAATATCTGCACATATGTGATTATATGTGTATACCAGGTACTCCTGGTGAGTGATAGTGATCCAGCGAGCTAAACGGGAGATGATCTTGGCAGGGAAGAGGTGCTGACACTCACTGGAGACAGGGATGATGCTGTGCTCTGAGGACAGGAGCACAAACAGTCTCAGTCAAAATGTCTTATTTCCTCTTTCAAAGTATATAACATGTGGTTGTTAACATATGATGTACCTAAAGAGGCAAACTGTTTGTGTAAAGCCAGGCGGGACTGGAGTCGTCCCCTCAGCAGCTTCATGGTGCTCTCCATGTGGCTGGCACTCAGAGAACTGCCCACACGTACACCCTGGAAAAATATAAGCGTGTACCAACATGACGAGGCTGTAACACACAGAAACTGTGCTCAATTAGTAAAACACTTGATTTCAACATGCACCTCTGAAGAATCTTTGGGAAAATGTAGTCCTCCTAGACTCTGCACCCACATGTAGGGATGGCCCAGCTCGTCCACATAATCAGCAAAGGAAAAAATCCTAAAAAGAAATGATGGGTTAATTCTGCCTGAATTTCAATAAATTCAGCAGTGGGATTTGCTCTACGTCTTCTTATTTCATTAAATTGCTTGACATCCTCACCCGACTTTATCAAACTGGTAGCGATTAGCTGGATTGGGTGTTTCACGTCCCTGGTCGCTGGTGTAGAGACAGCTGAGGAGAGTGTCTGACTTCAGCAGGTCCCTGCAAACAAGACATTATTAGACTTTGTTTTGAGTGACACAGAGAAGAAGACGGACGCTGAAGGCTCCGATTAGACAGTGTGTTTAAGCAGCCTGGGGCAGCCTTCTGTAATTGTTTTCAATAAGAGTAAAGCATTTTGCTTGCTGCTTTTCTGCTCTACGCACCTTACATTTTTGCAGGAGTGTCCTGAATACATTGAGTTGAAAAACTTCAACTCGGAGTGCAAAAGCGCTCAAAGTCACTGGTGCTTTTTTTCCCCATTATCCAATCAGATAAACTGAGAGGTAGGCCTTTTATAGTGGCCTTTACAATAAGTTGTAGCAAGTAGTACTTTCTAAAATTTTACCAATCATAATTTGGCGCATCCTTGTATCATCCTTAAATTAGCCTTGAACAAACCAACTTGCAAGCAAAGCTCCTAGACCAGCTGGTGGCACTCTTTCTGAGGGTCTCAAGTACCCACATGGATCTCCAGTTCCCATGTGCCCTCCCCCTGCCCATTTTTAATGCAGATTTTAAGGTACAGATCTGAGTTTACTTACCACAGCAAAAGACAGGTGATTTGGTGGTTGCCTAGCAACAATTAACATAAAATGCAGCCAGCTGCAAAAAGCACTCTGTCTGATTGGGGCAGGCTTCAACAAAAAAAGCAGGGCAGTGCGGCTCACCTTTTTGCAGCCTGCAAAACACGCTCTGTCTGATCTGGGCCTACATCTACACACACACATACACACCCTGCGCTGATGGCTGTGTTAAGGTCTGTGGAGGTGGAGACCTTGGTCTTGACTGTCATGATGTTGAGATTCATCAGGTAATAGAAGTAGAGATGAAGGATGCTGCCATCTGTGGAGAGAAGACAGATAACACATGGTGATTAACTAATCCATTACTAGCTCAATACTCTCTCTCTACCCGTCTCTTTTCATTAATCCTCCCAGTGAAGGCCCCCCTGGGATTACATTACACTGCAGCGCATCAGAAAGCAATAACAGGGTGTGGTCACGATGGTAGCTAGCAGCACCCACGGGACACATACTATGCTGATGGTCATCTTTCACAGTCCCCTCTCTGCAGTCACCGTGAACCCTGTGACACTCTTTCACTCAGTGACACCTACGCTGCTCTCTTTTTGCTTTTGCTGCAGTAAACTGACTGCTGCAGCTGGCAGCAATGAAGATAACTGGGGAGAGGGAAGGCACTAGAAATACGAGCAGTGGTTAGAAAAAGACTGGTGATGGGAAAATATGCTTACAGCTTGTTGTAGGTGCTGCAGACCCACGATGCTGCAAGCGTCTCCCCCCCCCCCCTTCCCACTTTAGGTAAAGTTACGCCTGCAATGCAGATCTCCCTATAATCTGTCACTATTCCTTTTATTGCCAGCAGAGGGAACACAAGGGTCAAATGGTGTCATGACATCATAGCAGACTGGGTCACGCTTACTTTGTTTCACTCACTATCTGGTACGTATACAGTTACTACAATAGCTATTGATACATTACAGATGACTTGTAAACAAACAAATTCACAAAATGCACAGACTTGTTTGGTGCAGATGCTAAAATTTGAAATCAATAAGGATGCATTATGAGTTACCTTTACACTTGAGGTCTAAGAGGAGGGACAGAGGGTGCCTTTTCAGCATCTCCCGTCTTTTCTCATCCAGCTGGCCGCCTGTAGTTGGCCTTCTCCTCTTCTGTCAACAGTGATGGAAACAAGAGATGAAGAGAACAAAAGCAAGACAAAGTGAATGTTTGACATTGTGGCATATCAAATGAGTTAGAAAAACAATTCGCTTCAAATTCCATCTGATTCCAGGTGAAACATGAAAATGACTTAGCATCTGTAGCATTTTAGCCCTATACTGTTACAGATAAAAGGTGGAAGCGGCAGTTCAAAGGAAGGTTCAAAGTAGTAAAAGATTAAAAAAACAAGGGGTGTTTCAGGTGAGCTGCTAGGCCCAATGTCCACCTAAGAGTTTTTTTCCCCAACACTTTGAAGGCGCAGTTTTGTTGTTTTTTAGGTGAGGCGTTTTGGTTGTGTGTGGTTGCTATAATATGGATTAACCTAGGAAGGAGAAATGCTGGCACAAGGTAGAATACTTGCTCTGGACAAAAGGAAGACTGAAGCATAAGCATATAAGGAAAGAGGACAAACCCGCCTGGTTATGTGGGTTCACAAGAGGAAACAGATATTAATATATGTACTGCATATAACACACTTCTCCTCTACTGTTGTTGTTGTTTGGCACTTGTACATCTAAGATGTGACAATTGGTCTTCATGGTATTTGTACCTCCTCCACTGTGATTAAACTGCACAGCATTTTATGCAAAGTTGAAGAAGAGTTTTTCAACTCTCTGAACTCGGGGAAAAAAAACAAACACAATTCTAAGCACAAAACAGACACTCAGTGCCTCGTCATGCTTCTGGCGTTTGTAGCATAACGTAAATACGCAGCGCACCCACTGCAAGGAATTAAAACAATTCACTGGCCTAAGGAAAAAAAACACTTTGGTGGGCACTGCCCCTTATATGCAGATATGCCAGACAAAAGCTGCAACACAATACAAAAAAATGTATTCCCAAAACAGTACTTAAGAAAATAGATATCTATTTCACTAGAGAAACATCCCGACAGAAAGCACAGGTTTGGTGCTGAGAGTGCAAGCCCGAGGTGGGCTCAGGTTACAGTCACCTAGCCATTCTTGATAAATATTTCCCAGAATCCTCCAGCTGGCATTGTCCGGATGCAGGAAGCGATCGATAGCTGCCGCTCCCCAACCCGCCAGACCACAATGTGTGACAGCTAGAGCCTCAGGGATCTTTTGTGTGTCAGTTGCAAAGACAGGTATATTAAGAAATCGTTGAACCCAGTGACCTGAGGGTGTTAGTGTGACTCACCGTTTTCTCTTGCTCCTCCTCTGCATCTGAGTCACTCTCATCATCTGAATGAAAAGAGAACATGTATTTTTTATGGTTTTTCTGTTTTTTGGGGTTGTGCACTTCTCAGAAATATAACATCTTGAAATATTTAGATGAACTGCACAACAAAGTTAAGTGTCTGTGTGATGGCAGGCATGTAAAGTAGCGTTTGTACCCTGGGAATCTTCTGGAGGTTTGGACAGGGCCTTGGCTTCATCCACATCACCACTGATTGAGACACTCAGGTTCTTGTCTGACATGGAAACAAAAATAGATAGTTGAGAATCGGGTCTTCTTTCCCATATAGACAAACTCAACATTAACGCAGCATATTCTCAAATGACTACTCACCACAGGCCTGGCCATAAGCATTGGCTTGAACAAATAGGACGTAGAGAGGTGGCGGCAGGTGGCGAGCAACCTCTGTCTGTATCTGAGTCTGTTCAAAAGGCATGGACAGGTACTCCTGCACCGGGAGAGAGGCCTGTGAAAGAGAGCAGAAATCATATTGTTATTCAGGGGCTACATACATGGTGGTAAGACCTTCACCTCAATAAAGAAAAAATGTGAAGAAATTTAACTAAGCAGTCGATATTATAAATAATAAATGAACAACACATTTTCAAAACATGCACAGCTCAGCTAGAAAAGTTCTGCTAATTCAGTGATTAACACATTTCATTTCCTATAAATTCTTCACAATAAAAGTTCCTAGATATTTTGTTATGTACCAGTTTTTAGCAGCCAAATACAGAAATATTGGGTATAACACGGCTCCTATACGGCTCAAAGCAAACATGAAACGGTAAAGTAAAGCAGATATCTGGAAGTACAAACAGGACACAAGAGAGAAACTAAACTGTATACCACATATTCAGTTATTCAGTTAGAAGCTACAAAAGCACCAACAGCTGAACACACAGGGACTTTTGAAAAAAAACATCTTTCTCTCTGGTCTTCTGCACAGATGGGAGTTGAGTCTTGCAACATATACTTGTTTGAGGGGGAGAAGAGGGGTTGTCAGCAGTTGGCTGCTGTCAGCAAGATGTCGCTGCTACCCACTCGGAGGCGTTGGGGTGCACTTCTGGCCTGAACTTAGAAGTGCCAATAAAAAAGGTCCCTTAAAGCATAAAACATTTACAATATAGCACCCAAAATGCTGTTATACCTGCATGATGGCATTGAGTCCTGGCTGCAAGCTTGTCAGATGCTCCTTCTTCACCTCAATGCTCTTCTGGATCTTCTCCTTTGTTGCTTGTGACTCCTTATATTTCTCTGCCAACCTGTATCCAAGCACAAACTTTTAACAGCTGCTCTGTGCTCCCCAGCAGGCTGCTAATGCACTATGCTGTGTGCAAGTTTATATACCTCTTCCTCTGTTCAAGTTCCCAGTCTAGCCGTGCCAGCGTGAGTTGGTGAGGATCATTTTTTGTGAGTTGAGGTCTGGAAATATCCTGTGGCGCCCCCTGGTAAAACTCTTCTTCGGACACCAAGTCTATCTCCTCGTGCTTAGACCTGGATCAGGGAAAGGTACGTTAACTCAGCATTTTGAGTTGCGTTTTGTGTGTGTGTGTGTGTGTGTGTGTGTGTGTGTTAAAGTTACTAAGTAAATAAAGTGTATTATCATTATCACCACCGTGAAAGCATGTGTTCTTTAAAATATGGACATGAACTATCAACAGTGGAAGTCACAAGTCATATTTACAAGTTTTACTCCACCTGAGCAACTTGTTATATAACTAGCTATACATTTTGACTATCTCTTACATAAGTAATTATTTTTTCCCTCTTGAGTACATACTATAAATATAAATCTATATCTGTCAGAGAGAAATGGCATGTCTTCATTTCTAGGGCTTTATGTGATGCATATTTTTTTAGAAAGCAATTTGTATATTCACATACAAATGTAGACATTAACAAGGTCTGCCGTTAAGCTCTCTTGTTCATAGTGACTGTTCATTGTCATTGTGCTTAGTCTCAAGTGTGTTCAAAGTAAAAGATGTTTAAGTTGACATATATATTATTTTGTACTAACTTGAACTCCAGACACTTGCTGATCTCCTTCTGAAGATGCATAACTTCATACAGCAGGTTCTGTAACTGAAGGTGCAGCACATCCACTCTCTGCTTTGCCTGAGGGGGAAAATCTGGGGTTAAGGCTGGTTTGCAAACACAAACTAGGTAACCCTGGAAAACCATACATGCCAAACAATATGCTGAAAATCACAACCAAGATTCAGTAAGAATGAAGATCAATACACAGGATCTGAAACTGGATCAATAAATTCTAAGAGAAAACCAACCTAAGGGTGTAAAGCTTTCTTTGCTGACAGCGGCAGCTACTGCAGTTAGGTGTTAAAAGTAGAAACAAAGTGCTTGGTGTTCGACTTGCCTTTCCTGATCAGCACAAAAGGGAGCTGAGGCAGCACTTTTACAGCAAATGAATGGAATCGAGTGAACTTAAACCAAGCTGGTATTTCTTATGTCTCATGAACATTGGACAGCATTTGAGAGTTGTGTGGGAATTACCTCGTGCGTCTGGTCTCTGCCTTTCTTCAGTCGCATATGAGCCAGACGATTGAGTTTTTTCAGATTCATGAAGTGAATGCAGCATTGCATACGTCTCTGCTCGATCTCAGCACACTGAGGACAGGCACAACTTGTTAGACTTTATTATTGTGGTGAAAACATAGAATCAGCTTTGTCTGAGATCATATATACAATGTTGTGGTGTATTAGGTTTACCAGGATTACGAAGTGTATGTAAAACATTTCTGCTGTTTGAGAATGTAGTACTTGTTTAACAAGACTGTATTGTCACTAAATTATGACTGAACCAAAAGCTGGCAATGGAATCAGTATATAATGAGTATGTTTGGATGTATATCTTAAGTCTGATTCTTACCCCCTCCTTGGCTCCACTGGCTTTAAGCTCCTGGATCTCACTCATGAGTGTGGCCAAACTCTCACATGACTCTTTGTACTGCAGGAAGTCCTGCTCAGGGTCCCTGCCATCCAGCTCTATCTCCTCACTATACACACGCGCATCCTGTAACATTAAAAAACAACATCATTAATATAATAAATCACACCACTGTTGGTCACCTAGTAACTTGAGCCCACTCTTCTTGGTGCTGTAAGAAATCACAGTGCTGAATCCATCACAACACCACTAGCGGGGATTTACACAGGTGATCAAACAGGTGCCAAATTTAAAGACTCTGAACTTGACTCAAACTTAAATACTGAGAACTCAAATGTTCACTATGCTACATTAGCAGCTGGTTATCTTGGTGACAATATAGTGCTTAAACAGACATGTACATCCAAGCTAGTGTGCACCAACAGTCCTTTGATCAACAATGATTTTGTTTTTCAATCACATGAGGCAGTGGATTTAATCATGTGATATCTTTTCTGTGATACTTACCGCCATGAAAGATGTGCAAAAATTAACTCTTAAGTTTGCTATGATGGTCAAAGTATTCAGTATCTCAGTGTCTATTATTTATCTGAAGACAAACGAGCTTGACTGTTATGAACTTCCTATCTGGATTACAATGCCCAGTGAAACCTTGTCGATGCGTATTTTTGCTGTTATCAGAGCACCCTGACCCCACACATTAAAGCACCCTGCTACTCCTCCCGGCGGTGTCCCAAAGTTACCTGCTGGTCCCCCTCCCCGCGACCTCGCTTCGTCTCTGGGGTTCCTCCTTCACTGCGGAGAACCTTCGACTTTCGCTTCTTTAAGGCGTCCGACGACATGGTTAACTGGATACGAATATTGGAAATACATAGAAAAAATACAATTAGACAGAGATAAGCAGTGAAAACTTTTCCCACTACTATTTATGCATTAGTAAGCTAGCTAATGCTAGCACTGTATCTTTGCAATGGCTGTGGCTGACTAGCTTTTTGGCTAACAACCGTTAGCTTGTCAGCTCATAAAGGCAGATTTTCAATCACAGATATCAAACCGTTGATATATTGTGTGTTTAATGTGATATACATAAATAGCCACATACCTCCTTGGTGCAGAAATACGGCTGAAATTAATAAATCGAGGGCAAATGCACACGTACAGGA
This sequence comes from Epinephelus lanceolatus, assembly GCF_041903045.1. NCBI lineage: Eukaryota > Metazoa > Chordata > Actinopteri > Perciformes > Serranidae > Epinephelus > Epinephelus lanceolatus. The sequence continues at coordinate 25,819,866 of NC_135742.1, read as the reverse complement.
TACTTTGTTTAGCTAGACCGTGGGTTTACCCGTAAAGCGCCACAGACGGACGGAAGGCTTGACGTGCCAAAATACTCACACCGGCTAGCCAAAGGAGGAACCAACGGCTATACTGCCACCTATAGGATATATCGATAGTGGTAGTGCCCGTCATTTAAAAAGACAACTACTCTAAAGATACTTTAGATTATATAAGTTACTTTATTTCTTAACCTTATATTGTTCAATTGTTATCCCATACACAAAGAAAAAATATTAAAACACCAATGGTGAATATATATATAAAGGTACAGTAAAATAAGCAGCACCAGTCGAGACATCTTTTGAAAATTAATGTTCATACTGTAAACGTCAATGATGAGTAGATTTTTTTGTGCATGTAAAAAAACATGTCAAAATAATCTGATACTACCTTGGAAGCAGTATTTTAATGAAAAGTTTCATGAAATAAGCGATATAGAAAATTGCCCTTCCTACGTTGCAACACAATATCTCCTGAAAAACCATCATGCATATGCCTCAATGTACTATACTGTATAAATGCAGTACTTGAACATAATGTACCTATTTATATTTCACATCTGATCAAAAAAAAAAATCAGCCACATACAATCAAAAATGATTTATTCACAGCTCTAGTGACACTAAAAATGTACAAAGACACATATGACAAAGATCAGCAGTTACACAAAAGGCAAACATTTGCTCTACTTATTCTCTTTTACACATAGTAGACCAAGGAATCAGTCCGTCCACCCTCACTTGGCCATATCTATCAGACTCTGCAAAGACGTGGGGACCCAAGTCTTCTCTCCCTGCACAAACACAACCCCTCTGTCTATGTAAATGACAATACGCCCAAATGTGTACAGCTGTTTGCCCTCGTGCCGTTTGGCCACTAAGGGCATGAAGACAATGTTGTTCTCCTCTGCCTTGGTCTGGATGAGATCTTTGAAGTTAGTCGGCACACCAGCACTGATGCCCCTGTGAGCCACGCTCTCGGCATCTCTGCGCTCCTGCATCGCTTCATACTGGAAGTCTTTTCGTCTCTCTGTCTGTGTTAGATATGCAATGTTCTCCCTTGCACCAGGTTGCATATATCCACCTGTGAATATGAAAAAAAGTGAGTGTTGTAGCTCGGTTGCAGAAGAAAAAAAAGGGCTGAATTGTCATAATTTCATAAAGGATTGATGTGTAATTGTTTTCATATCTGTTTATCTCCTGAAAAGGTGTGCACTACTAACCCATGCCTGAAGACACTGCTCGGTTCATGATGTCCAAAGCTTCATTAAATTTCTCTTTAATGAGCGGCTGTGACAACAAGACGTCACTAAACATGCTCTTCCAGCCCAGGTACCATTTAGTGATTTCCTCATAGTTAGGACTGTTGCTCAGCCATGAACACAGGACCTTTAATCACCAAAACAGAGACAGACATAATTAAGTCCCAAAGAATTAAACATTTAACAAAATTCAATAATTCATTGCAACTAAGTGCATCTTAATAACTTTCTGTTCTGCTTAAGTTAATTTACTGACCTGCAACCACTTCGTAAAAAAGTTTTTGTCCAGCAGGGACACCAGGCTGGAGGGGGACAACATGCCCTCCCAATCCATCACCCAGTTAAATGGATCCATCTGCTGCTGGTGAGGGTTGATAACCAGCTCTTCCAGACACAGAGCTGTGGAGGGGCACAGACACATGAAGAAGATAAACCAGTGGGAATAAGAGGGACAGGGATAAGACTGTAGAGAAATACATTGTCCTCACTGGTAACCTGCTTAAGGCTGCCACTGATGTAGACATACCTAGTTTAGGGATGATGTTTTTCACCATGAAGGCTTCCCATGCACCTGGTGTGAAAACATCTTTCCATGGCTGTAGGATGAGGCGGGCCGAGGCGTCACTTGGATGCCATCGCTGCAAGGCATTGGATAGCTTGCTCCGGATAGGTGGGTAGAGAGGCTCTAGACGTGATTGAAGCAGAGGCAGCCACGGATGGATCCAGGAGTGGATGGGCACTGTGTCAGTTAAAGGGTTCCAGTTATCTACCTATCAAAGCAGGAGAGGGAAAAAAAATCAGCTTGTTATGTTGAAGGCAATTATAATGAAATAATCAAAACCATGGGAGTCTCTCTACATCTGAGCAAGAATGTCGTTAACTAGAGATAGTGTGTGTGTGTCTTGCCTCTCGCTGTAGCCGAGGTAAGATCAGCTGCTCCATCAGGTGTTCCAGGATCCATATTGGGAGAAGAGGAGCCCACACTTCCACACAGTCCACCATCGGCACTACTATACGAGGCTGCCAGCCTGACACACAAGGTCGCATCACTGGGATCCACACTTCCCACAACAGTCTGGACAAACACAGACAGGACAAGCATTTCAGAAACATATACTGTGTAGTCAAAAACAGGCTTTAACTCCTATCCTGCAGAATCCATTAATGTAAATAGTTGAGCACAGCTTAATATATGTTTGTGTGTTTAAAATGACCTGTGGTAAGGGTCCATGTTTGAATCTGGGGCACTGGTATGGAGGTCTCTGGATTCAAGGATTGCTCTCCACTGACCGATGTCTTCCAGACAATAAGAGCTATCCTGAAATAATCAGAAAACAGTGTGTGAATTGGTATCTTTATTAATTACTACTGATTAAAGTATGTAGTGACCTCAAAAGAAGATGACTGCATGAGCATACCTTCAGAGGGTCCCAAGACCGAAGTTTTTCTTTGAGTAACGGCTGGACAACAGCTACAGCCAGGTCTGCCAATCCCATTGTCTTGTATTCTTCATAATAGTCTGTTTGTAAAGTCTCAAAGATCCGGGCACACTCCTGAAGAAAGAGAGGAAAGGCACAAAAACACTGACCTATGTGTGTGGTAACACAGCAAGGACGAATAAACTGAAATAGCCTCATAACTGTAGCTGTTAGTCTTTGTGTGTTCACTGTATATGCACCTGCAGGGTGGGCCCCTCCCCAGGGGCCATCTCCCCAGAGGGAAAACGCTCCACCAATGCCAGAACAGCCTCCATTCTGGAGATGGCATCTTGCTCTGCATCCAGTCTGCTCTGCAGTGCTCGTGACTCGTGGCTCAGGGACACAACTACATCTTTCTCATGCTGCAGACGTCTGGCGGACTACAGGAGGTGGGAAATAAGAAAGAAAAAAAGTGTGTCAGTATGAGGCTGAAGCAGAATTAGCTGAGTGGTAAAGAGGAAAGCTGCAGAAACTCATAGCTGTAGATATTTGGCAGATAACTTTGGTTTCCTCATACCTGTAATATGTCCTGTTCTGTGAGGTCTATCAGTAGCTGCAGATTATGTTCAAGTTCAGGGAGAGCAAAGCCTGATCCCTTCTGATCCTGTGTGGACAAGCTTGGCGGACCTTCATCTGGAACACTGTGCTTGTTGGACATCTGGCTATAGCTGTAATATACCTTTTGTTCTCGCCCAGTCATATCTATTACCTAGAGATTGGAACAGATGTGAGGTAAATGAGATTCAGACACAGAAAGGCAGCAGACCACTTGTCATCCACAAGAGCTTGTACTGAGTGTACAATTAACCTCAGTTCCTGATGCCTATTATAACATTAGCCTAATTCAGCAGTGTCCGGATAACATTCCTGTGAGACAGACACAAAGAAGTATTACAGTCAGTCTTTTCAAACATACCTTAACCTGTGCCAACTCTCCAGCAGATGCTGCTGTGCTGCGCCCTGCCACCTTGCCTTTAGCCTTTAGCTCATCCACAGTTCTGTAGGAATACTTGGGCTTCTTCTTCCCTACAGAACCTGCAGGATCCTTACGCCACTGGCCTAGCTCCTTCTGAAACTCCTACACAGAAAGATATTGAGAATAATGTTAAAATAATGTTGACTGACTCTACAGTATCACTTCTGCTGTACACTCTAACAATACAATCTAAGAGTGGGTGTGGCTGGAAAAAGAAGCAATATTCTACCTTTTCCTCCTCCTCCTCTGAGTCGACCACGGGGAAATCCTGAAGACTCTGCTGGGTTCGCTCATTGCCATAAGCACCCACTGCTCCCTTGCCTTTACGAACCTTTGCCTCAATGGGATTAATAATACCTGCAGCAATAAGAGGGTGCAAAGTCAAGAGTATACAGACTCTACTTTATTGCTCCTGAAAAACATACAGTATTATTTAATATCTAAATAACATAGCCTCCTTAGGCCTACCCACCTTGAGCGTTCTTGCCCAGGCCTTTGCCAGGTTGATAACCCATTTTCTGCAGAAGTTTCTGGCCAATGCCCTTTGTGTGCTTCTCCCAGCTACCGATGCCTTTACCAGACTGTATGCCACCTGCAAACCTTTGTGACTGGTTCCCCCGGAAGTTACCCTAGGAATAGGAAAAAAAAGACTTTGACAGAGCATTGTTACGGAATACAATGCAATGAGTAAATAAGATACACACAACAAAACTTACCATCTGGAGTTTTTTGGGTGCAATGCCACGAGGAGGGGGAGGTGCTGAAGGACCATCATCTTCAGAGTCATCAGAGCCTCCTTCCTCTTTTTGTTGGTGCTGTTTTTCCTCAGCTGCAGACTTACGAAGACCACCACTCACAAAGCTCACTGGAACAGTGTAATCTTTAGACCTGGATAAAACACAACAAATTTATTAATTTCCTAAACGACTGGGGAGAGAGAGAAAAAAAAAGCAGCATTTCTCTGGACTATTCCTCTTGGGGTGACTAATGATGGGGTCTTGTGTCAAGGTCTTTTCCCTCTGAATGGGGTTATACATAGAGGAGATGAGTGACTTGGGTAAGGGATATAGCTGGGTGCAGGTTATGGGGAGGGAAAACACATATCGACATGGAACCAGACTTCTGCACAACAGGGGCACTGGGGCATCAACAAAAATAAACCCATGTCTTACTTCTTGCCTCCAAAGCTGGGCCTCTCATCCTCGTCTGAGTCCCTGTCAGCCCAGATGCCATAGGTGGCCTGTTCCTTGGTCTGCCTGTGCCTGCGGCGGTCTGGGTTGAACTCATTGGCCAGGTCCCATTCTGTCACCTCAAAGCTCTCTATCTCCACGCCTTCCTCCTCCTCATTTCTCTTCCCATACAGATGGGACATGGACATGGCTGTTTGTCACAATAAACAAATTACCAAGATGGTTTTAGTAGTGGAAAAACATCACATTATAAACTACACAGAAGAACCATCTACATAACCACCGAGCAAAATCTGTCTGCAAATGAAAGCTACGAGAGATGGCTGAAAGCTCGCGAGGAAATCTAGTAAGTAAGTTTGGCGTTAATCCAGTGCGTTTTGTTTATGTTGAATTCTATGTAGTTATGCTTTTGTAGTTACTATTGTCCTGGTATGGGATCAACAGCAATTTAGTTAGGCTAACAGTAGCACAGTAGCATGTCAGCTCAAAGGAAATTATAGCTGCATTATCTCAAATAGCTAGCTAGTTATGTAGCACCATTACTCTTGATTAGCATTTCTGAATAACTAACGTTACATGGCTCTACATATATCTAGCCCATGTGAGGAGAACACAACGTGAAGACAAGCTAAGATTTACTAGCAAAGGCTAACGTTAGCGAATGTAAACTGTTCGCTTTACCCCCAAAAAATGCGTGCTGCGACATAATGAAAAAAATAGTCTTCTATGACTTACCTGAAACGATTGTTATTCCCTCTAGCCGGTAATTTTGTATACCATAGAGGCAGTAATTATGCTAAAGTTAATCCAGCTAAATAGCTCCGGTTATTTTATTCGTTTCACACACGAAAATACAAGTACTTCCGGTAGGCGCCGGAAACTGCAGGTGTTGCATCAAACTCTGTACCCCGAAAGGATGCACTTGTTCACGTTAAAAATATCTCAATTCTACAAGAAAAAACAAGTTATTTAGAAGATATTTCCCTCTATTGACTTTAGTCATTCATGGCAGTTTAGGTGGAAAACAATACTTAAAAAACATTTCGGCGTGTAATAGTAGCGTTTGACAGGCTTGTTAGCCTTTCTCAAATTACATATGTCAACTGATTTCTTTCAAGATGATAGCAGGAGAAACCTCTGCTATTCTCACTGTTTAAACCATGTGATTTTAACATGATCTAACATTTAGGCCATGTCATACATGTCATATCTCCCATCGGTTTGGCCAACAGGTGTCACCATTTTTTTTTTTTTTTTTTGTATGACACGATTTGAAACAGTGAACCATTTTCGACACAGTTGCTTCGTAGTGATCCAGCGCGTGACACACCTTAGTTTCCTTCACCACTACGCTGAGTTTAAATTACTCGTCTATTGCCTGTTTATTATCCACGAATCACCGGTATTTTGACAAACACGACGGCGCACCGCCAAGTGCGGAATACAAAATTTGCCTTAACACCGGAAGGAGAAATGTGTGTGTTACACTCAAAATATTCCCATTTCCTTCACACCGCTGAGTGACCGACTCCAGCCAGCACTTAACTTACAATGAAGTAAATGTTTGTATCCCATGTCCGTGTATGTGAACGTGGGGCACCGGTAATTTAGCGTACATGTCTGACACCGGGGAGGAGTGGCAGGTTGCCCGGCGACGAAAAGGCGCAGCGCGGAAATCAAAATCTCCTCAGGTGCCTTTGAATTCAACATGCTGCCAGGATCAGCTGGACATCGCGAAAACTATTAAACGAATCAGAGACACAGTGTAAGAAATCAAGTTATGCAACAGACTCATGGAATATGATTCATGTTTAGGTGGGGTCCAGTAACTGTGTGTATCCTCCTCTCTGTAGGTCTGAGCTAAGATGCGAGGAGTTTTGGCAAGAGTGGAAAAGTGAGTAAGCTTGACAAGTTGAGTCAGCACAAAATATTTTGTTTATCTGTGCAGCTTAGTGACGCTTTCAGGACTCTTGTTTGCAGATCAGCTGCTGGTGGCAGGATCAGCATCCTTCTCAAAAGCTCCAGAGAACCAAACCACAGAGCACCCCACTGACCAGCTGGGGAGCAGCAGAGATGGCAGACTGTGTCAGCAGCTGGTGTGTGTGTGTTATGGCCTTGGCTCCTTCTCCTCCTGTGTCTCCGCTCGTTACCAGCTTGCAATGTTGCTGCTGCTGCTGGATGTAGGACAGGTAAGAGGATGTGTTTATCCAATGAGAACACAAACAGTCTAATTGAAACCATGTTCATCCCTGATCCTTTCTCTTTAGATCTCACTGGAGGACTGCTCTGTTTACGACCCGGCATTCTCCTCTGGAGAGAGGGATGTCTTGAGAGAGCTGGGTCTGAATGTACTCACAGAAAATGAGGTCAGTTGATGGCCACTCGTGTTTTTTATCCAGTCAGACAAGTGAAAAATCAAATAAGACGACCTATGTCAAGGTCCCTGCAAGCTGATTTTAATGCTTACTGACTTCCTGGGAGAGTAGAAAGCCATCGCATAAACAACAGTATTCTCTCTCACTGTATTGTGCAGGAGGGGAAGCGTCTGGTGACTAAGCCCACACTCTTTTACCTGATGCATTGTGGGAAGGCCCTGTACAACAACCTCCTATGGAAGAACTGGAGTACACAATGTCTACCTCAGATGATAATCATTGGAAACAGCTTTAATGGCATAAGGGACAGGTTAGTACAGGACATGAATGAGTGAGGTGATGTTAAAGACATTGGAGGAGAGGTGATGTTTCCTGTCTGCTGTCTGTCGTCCCAACAGAACAATCGAGAGAGAGTTCCAGCGGGACTACAGCTACATCGCACAGGCTGTGCCTGCGTGTGAGGAGAGACAGCTGCCGTGTCCGTCCCGTCTGATTGATGTCTTCAGTGACACGGCAGTTATCACCTTTCCAACCAGCAGCCTTAACATACTCCCACAATCCACTTGGGCAGAGCCACCTGAACCACAGTACCAACACTGCCCTGATTTGGAGATTATTCTGAGGGAAACAAAGAGCTGAGGCAGGAGATCAGCAAGAAATGGACATGCTGTATGTTTTTTTTTATAGGCAGTTTTTTAATAAATGAATCATGCTTTAAACTGAGAACTGAATCTTGCAACATTATCATATCAAACTAGTCATACATGTTGAAATAGCAGCAGATAATGAAACATTTTTAATAATGGATATCCACACAAATGTTTGGCAGCTTAGACGTCTTCTCTGGACCGTATGGGAGTGCAATGACCCACTTGGTTGACGTCTTTGTGACTCTGTGAGCTTTGTTGCACCTGTTTTGGGTGAACACCTCTATCATTTTCCTTAGTACACAGAATTTAATGACCTTAGCATATTCCCAGTATAGCTCTCCTCAACTTTCTGAGTATCAGTGTTTTATTTGTTGCTATTTCCAGAGTGTGGTTCCACTTCCACTTTCTCATGTGAAGACAGGAACATCTGAATTTCACACTAAAGATGTTAGTTGAATCTTTAAGCAACATTTTATTAGTTATTAGCTCTGATACTGACACAGGCTCCCTAAGTTTTCTTTACAAATATGGCATTTTGAAGGGTTTGTGAAAAAAAGTAATGGGGGTACTGGTCTGTTTAGCAACCTGGACCAGTTCCTAACACCACATGATGACCTTCTTTTGTGTTTTTGCTGATCTTGTGGTTTATTTCTCACCTTGCTGCAGGGATGTTTAGGTTTACTCCAGGACAACATGACATCACTGTTGGGTACGGTTACAGGTAAATCAAAGCACATTTCTGACCACACCCTTCAGTGATTTTGGGTGCGGCTTGGTGTGGCTCCCTTTTGCTTAGCATGAGCCTTTCTGAATACCTAACACTTTTTCATTGTGGGAACTTACCTGTTTTTGAAATGATGTGTTCCTTTTTTGGGAAAAAACCCCCTGCTGTAATAATGTAACTTTTATGTGGGGAAAAAAGTTGTTTCTTAAGCAAGTTACGTGGCTGTGCAGACTGATTTCTACAGATTAACTTTTTTACCATGAACTATATCAGCTGCTGTCTGGAAGATAAAAACAAACTAGTATTACCACATTGCAGTTGTATGCCTCCGCACACCAGTCAAGTTGCAGCTTACATCTATGTCTGTCCAGACTCATGTGTAGCCATGACAGTTTACAATGCTTAAAATGTGGATGTTGCTGCAAAGACAGACATCCAAAACATGGATTATTCACACACATCTTCCCCCTGGCAGCTTAGTAGATCTATGCAATCAGCACAGTGTCAAGAGTAGTGTCACCAATTTAGCATCTGACCAAATGTCTCCCCTTTTGTTCCTGAGTTATAATAATGGATATTAAAGTGTGTTTGCAGACCATTTTGATGTCAAAGTAAAGTTGACCTTTTGGATATACAAGGCTATCACTTAATCTTTTTATCCTAATAGACATCTGTGTAAAATTTTGTCATAATTAGCCAAGTCTGAAGGAATTCCCTCAAGGTGTTCTTGAGATACTGGGTTTACAAGAATTAGACAGACTTGACCTTCGACCTTTGACAACTGAAATCGAATCAGTTCATACTTGAATCCAAGGAAATGTTTGCACCAAGTTAAAAGAAATTCCCTCAGGGCAATCTTGAAACGTTGTGTTTACGAGAATGGGACAGACAACCCAAAAACACAGTACCTCCAGCTATAGCTGTCACCAGCGTGGAGGTATGAAAACACTATGGTATGTTTTATAAAGTGGTAGTAGTGTATATAAATGTAAATGGAGGAAAGAACACAGGTGTAGTCTTTTTACATTGATACTCCAGTTGTGGTGTTCTGGGCCTATCAGTTGTTTGTCTCACAGGTGGTTTAACAGAATCATACCTTCACACACCACGTTCACATGCATATACTATGTATGTATATGCCAAAAAAGTCAACAACGTAAGTGGTAAACCAGAATAAAAAGTTTATTGTTGGAAAAAAAATGGCACTCAGTACAGCCCTCTCCCAGCATCAGCAATAACATCTCCAACTCAAAGTAATATTCATCATCTCTGTTACCTGCTTCATGTTCACTGGACTAAAATACATCTTGGATCCTGGGAGAGTTTTATCTTACAGCAGTGACGTGGAAAAACTCGACTACAACACTGTTTTTCTGTTATGATATGTCTTTACTCCTCAGCTTCTCCGTTAGCAGTGGCACTACCTGCTACTCCATTGACTGCTGTGTTTCCTGCTCCACTGGCCTTTGAAACCACATCTGCCCAGGTGCCTTTACTCTTAAGGAATGTCGGGCTCACAGCAGCGTCAGAGGCTCCATTAATTTCACCATTAACCTCACCTGACTCTGACTTCATCTCATCAGCTGTTACATCAGATTTGACCTCCCCATTGGCTGTGCTGGTGTTTACTTCATTTGGTGCACTGGTGTCAGTTTCCTCTCCTGCAGCCCTGACCTCTGACTCCCCATTCACTACCTTGACCTCAGCATCTGCGGCTGCTCTGTCACTGTCTTTTCCACCTACATCTGTTTTCTCCTCCTGCTGGCTCTCTTCAGCTGGCTCCACCACATCACCATTAGCTGAAACTACGGCAGCACTCTCCACCGCCACGTTCTCTTCCACTGGCTGCTCCTGTTGGCTCTCGCTGGTTTTCTCCACTGCTGGGCTTCCTCCATCCTCAGCTTCCTTCCCGCTTCCTGTTTCTTGATTGGAGTTCTTCTCCTCTCCAATTACAGTCTCTATGATGATGCGCCCGTTAGACACTGTGAGTCCCAGTTCTTTTCTCACTGCTTCCTTTAGTTCGTTGTGTTTCCTCCTGTACTCCTGGAGCCCGTCTCTGCGAAAACACAATGAATTCATAAGTGACTTCCTGTCTTACGACAAATAATTGTAATACATGTGCATGCAGCTGGAGCCAGTTGTGTTTGAAAAGGTGATTTGAAATTTATTTTACTCTATGTACAGTTCTTTAGAGTTTCCAGGTTCTTATAATATGAATTACCTTTAAAAATGCATTTCTTACATTTTTGTAACAGCAGTAGCAGATGGTAAGTATTCAGATGGTCTATTTTAAAATGTCTTCAGCATTTTAAAGCTGTAGAGAAAAGTTATGCATCATTACAGGTTTTTTGTTAACTTATTTTTTTATTCTTTATACTTAAAACATACAACACAGAGGAGAAGCACTTATTTAACTTAAGTCTTCTCATATCCACGTTGAACACTGTTAATACTTCAATGGTAATAACAAGTTTAATAGGAATAAAACTAAGAATAAAAATAAATACAATTAAATAAACAGAAATAAGAAACGGAAGAAGAAAAATCATTTGTTCTCAGCTGTGATCATGTTGTCATTCTTTCCATAATTAAAAACTTTTTTTTTTAACTCTGTCTTTCCATTATGCTGGGGGGCTCCAGATTCAACCAGAAAATTGTTATAATTTTTTTGCTATTAAAAGCAGAATTCTTAGTAAAGCAATTAAATGAATGGCCCTTTTCAAAGTGTTATAATATCATCTATTGTATCATATTAATCATGGGGAATGCTGCCACATCACAGATATAACAGTATATGCGTACTTCCTGACTGATAAGTCAAAAAGAAATGACAAAATACATCAGAAACAGTATCACTGATACTGAATTCATCAGTTTTATTTTCACAGCAAAATGTTCAGCATATATCCTAGTAAAAATCATGTAAATAATCAAATTTAATGGATCCTTATTAAAAATATTCGAAACACTATATTTGCACTTTTTTCCTGTACTGTGTCTCTTGGATGATATTTTTGATAAAGCCCTGACCTCACCTGGGCGTTGTGGAGGAAACACGCCCATAAACATCCCAAACAGAGAAAATAAGAAGACAATGAGAAAATACAGGCACAGAGCTGAGGCTGTGCAGAAAAATACACTGCCTTAACTTCTAGGGTCATAGGTGATGATTAAGAGGGATTTCCTCTGTACAAGTCTATATACATAGTTATTAGGAAAATCCTGCATGATATATCTTTGAGCATATCATATGTATTGCAGTGAATATTTACCTGTGTGTGATGCTCTTGATGCCTGTCACCAGAACCAATTGCTCCAGCACAGTGTCAGTTGAGGAGGTTAGACACTGAGGACAGAGAGGACAGGCAGATAAATAAACACACTCTGCTTATACTTTGTAGAATTCAAACAGGTTATTGTTATCAGAGCCCACATGAGCTCCTGGGCATACCTCCACTGCCTGCTCCGTGCTGTCAGCTCCTGCCTGTCTGAGAGAGCGCTCCACCTTCACTGCCTGCTTGGTTATGGTGCACAGAAACTCTTTGCTGCAGCGTGTCTGAGTGTGATCCTCTCCGAACTGAGAAAGAAAATAACCATCAAATGACATGCACATACAACCAACTGCTCTCTTGCACAGTCTCACATGCAGATAGTACTGACCATGGCGGTGTAAGCAGTGAGGGCTTCTTTCTCGTGGGTCATGGCACCTCTGTAGTCACCTTTGCTGCACATCCACTGGGCCAACAGGTGATGGCTGCACAGACAAGAAACCAGGGAGAGAAGTTGTAATGATGTTAAAAAGGGGACAAAATAACTCAAATTAATCACTTTTTATACAAAATATGAGTGCAAGCTGTAAGTGGCATCTTACCTGAGAGCAGTGTGCAGACCTGAGGGGCCAAAGAAGGAGGTGTTGAGTCTGAGGGCGTTCTTTAAGAACTGCCCTCTCTGATCTCCAGTCAGCACCAACCCAAGACAGCTCTGCAAGAAAACAAGAGGATTGCCATTGTCGTAAAGTAAAAATTGTTTACACAGATTAAAAAAAATAGACTTCTTATGTGCTTGAGGTGAACACAAAGGTGTTGTAACCTACATCCAGTGTTGCAGTGTAGGGATGGTCCTCTCCATGGACGGTTAGCATTAGCAGACGAGCTCTGAGGAAACACTTCTGGGCCAGGGCAATCTCTCCTCCAGCGAACACATACACACCCAAGAGGGCCTACATTTGACAACAAAATTATTACAATCACACTCTACACACATGACACAGTGCATATGAAATGTGTAGTCATGGACCAAGGGGTACAGTTTATATCTGTCTCCATGGTGACCACCAGTTCAATTTACAGTAATAGTACCTCTGGTGGACATGTGTAGCTACACTCACTACAGATGTTCGATACTATCCTTTCCTTTTCCTGTACTGATTCTGATACCTGAACTTGCGTATCAACCGATACTGAGCAGCAAAATCCCACATTTTTGATGACCAACATGTTGGTCATTCAGAACAATAAATTCAACAAATTTGCCAGCTGCCTCTCAAATTTCTTTCATTGTTGGAATACAGTTCCCATTGCTTGCTGCTGCAGTTTGTCCTGCTTTTTTCTCCTTTGCTTTGGTGAACTTGTCATACTCTTGTGTGTGATGCATCTTTAAATGGTTTATAACATTGCCGCTGTTGAAATTGGCAGCACTATTGCCACACTCTCAAACTACTGCCTTGCATATTTTACACGTTGCCTTTTTACTGGTGGGATTTCCTGTTTAAAACATTGCCCAAGTGCGGAAATTTTGTTGACAGGTAATGTTACATTATTTAACACAAATCAATTCTTCTATGGCGCTCTAAAACATCAGTTGCCAGTGGCTGCACAGTGCAACTTGCTGTGTAGGCCACTGTTTTAGACCTTCAAAGAAGAAATCATTTTCAGGAAAACTAGCATATTTTCCAGGTGTGACACTACTTTAAAGCTAATACATAAATGACGTGGTATTAGATCAGTATATAGATTTGCATATTCGCCTGATACCTCGTCCAGAATTTTAGGCAGTATCAGAGGCATTTCCAACACTGGTATTGGTATCTGAACAACTCTAATACTCACATATTGCAGGATGGTGTTTGGATGGTCAAAGCCAAGCACTCTCTCACTGATGGTCACTGCTTTGAGCTGGACACTGCGAGCCTTGAGAACAGAGACAGCGATAGTTATGACAAGAATTAATGGCCAGTTTCATGTATATAAAGAAATACAATCACTTCAGTATCTCATAAAACTGACACAGACACTTTGCAGTGTGTTACACTCTGTTAAATCTTCTGCAAAGTCACTAAGTTGTCAGATAAATGTACCAGAGTAAAATGTACAATAATTCCCTCTCAAACATTTTGGACGAGTTCTAAAGTACCTCTAAATATACTTATGTAAGGTATTTGAGGAAATGTGTTTATGTAGCTGTAAGAAGTTGTGGAGCACTGAACCTACCTCTGCTGCCTTTCCCTGCACAAATGCCACCTTGGCCATCAGGCTGTGGCAGTAACAGGCCTCGGGGTGCAGGTCATCACACACCCTACCAAACAGGTAGGTTGCTTCTTTCAGGTGTTCATGGGCCTGATCCAGCAGACCTGCAGTTGGGAAACACAATCATTTTGTTCAAAAACACACACAGAGCATAAAGATAACAGATACATTAATCCACAGCGCAGGGGATTATTGACTCACCCTTCTGAATGAAGCTCTGTGCAGCTCGGTGTGCTTTTGTAGCATCCACAGTCGGCATATGAATGTGCTTGACAACAGGGAGGATGTTGAGGACATCGTCTGGACCAATGGGAGCTTTATTTTGGTTGTCGAGGACGTAGTCTCTCAGTCTCAACTAGTGTGGACACAGAATTAACAAACATATTTTCCTCTTTAATTATACAGTGTCTCTTTAAGTTTTTATTACTAATATACTAATAACTAATATGTATGTGTTTCAGATGATGTGGTGACAGGTGTCGTTACCTGTACTCCAGTCTTTAAACAGAACTCTCTGAGCAAAGAGAGCTTCTGCAGGCCATAGTGCTCCACCAGATGGTTTGGACCAGAACTGTTACAGAGAAAAATGACAGTTGTTCTAAAACTGACGCTAAGCCACTGCATAGGTAAACAAACATGAGGGGAGAACAAACAAAGACTGTGTCCTCACCCAAGGCTGTCAGGGATGTTATATGTTTCAGCAGCATCCTGGCAGACCTGGTTCCACAGCTCAGCCCCCGTGAGCGTGCTCCAGGGCGTGCTTTCAGAGGCCCCAGCCCCTCGGCCACGCCGCCTTGACTTCTTTTTAGTCTCCTCCCCCACAGGAGTGGGAGTGAAGTGGGGAACCAACAGGCAGCAGAGGAAGTGACTGACAGCTGCAGAGAGACTAGGCATGTCCACACCCTGCACAGACATAACCAGAGGCTGCAGTTAACTTGTTCTGGAGTGTGTGGCCCCTCACGTGCTGTTACATCACCACCTCACTTTGAGGTGTGCAACACAAAAATGGGTAGGAATGCTCAGACAGAATACTGTGAAGTACCTGGAGGAAATTGTTGAACACTCTTCTTGTTGAACGGATGAAAATTTCACCTATGACTGATCTCTGTTAAAGACGGAAAGAGGGACATTAGAAAACACATTTAGTAGAGTAAGTACATCATCAGGAATAGTTTAAAGGGACAGTTCACCCTAAAATCAAAAATACACATTCTTCCCCTTACCTTTCGTGCTATTTATCAGTCTAGATTGTTTTGGTGTCAGTTGTTGAATGTCGGAGATACCAGTCATATCAATGTCTGCTTTCTCTTGAGTATAATGGAACTAGATGGCACTCGGCTTATAGTGCTCAAAGTGGCACAAAATTACATTTGAACAACTCAACAACAATGTCTCTGTACATAAATCATGACCCAGTTACTCAAGATAATCACAGACCTTGCTGTGAGCAGTTGGAACATGTAGGAACTATTTTCTGTCTACCAAACTACACCTGCCAACCGTATCACTGCACAGAAGAAAGCATGCATCTACTGCTAGCTCATCTAGCACCTCTAGCAAGCTAACAATACAGCTCAGCCCAAAAGGACGCCAATAAGGATTACATGTCATGCTGTAAGGAGCATAAGCCACCCGTCTAAGAGTAAATGCACAGTCTCTTCAACACAATGATATGATTGGTGACTGTCTATATTAAAACTGCTTATAACAAGGTCTGTGGATTATCTTGAGTAACTAGGTCATGATTTCTGGAAATACTGTAGATATTGCTGATGATATTTTTGTAAATGTAGTTTTTTGGCACTTAAAGCACCACAAGCCAAGTGCCATCTAGTTCCATTATATTCAAGAGAAGGCAGACATCTCTATGGCCGATATCTCCAACACTCTGCAACTCACACCAAAACAATCCAGACTGATAAATAACACAAAAGGTAAGAGGAAAAATGTGTGTTTTTAATCTTGGAGTGAACTGTCCCTTTAAGTTTGACTTTTTTGTTAATCAAACACACCGTTATATGCCTCAGACACTCCTTGTGTTCCGACTGGCTGATGTTCTTGATCACATGGCCCAGATACCGGAGGTTGATGCCTTTCTGGTGTAGCGCCCGTTTTAGAGAAGCTCCATCCATTGGTGCCTCATTGCTTTGTAAGCAATACTCCACCTGCACAAACACAAACACACATGCATATAATGAGCTGGTTTCATGTTTGCAGTAGATGGGCTTATTATAGTATGTAAACAATGGATCCACTTACAAAGGCCGGTATCTGATGTGTGATGATGAAAGCTGCAGCTTCCCTCAGTAACCTCTCCTGAAGCATCGTTGACTTACTTTCACCAGAGGGGAAGGTTGCTCCTGGACACAAAGCACAAGAAGCCTGTCACATTGTGTTCTAGCAAAAGATCTGACTGAGTGTTACAGGTCTAGTGTGTAAGATTTATTGGCATCTAGCGGTGAGGGTTGCAGATTGCAACCAACTGAAAGTTCTCCCATGTGCCAAGCATAATTATTCTTATTTTTACGTGATTATGAACCAATGGAAAAATTGTTATGCTTATTATATTCCATTTCTGCCATTATAGCAAACCCTAAATCTTACACATTGGACCTTAAATGTGTGTAGTTTCTCCTGGTACCTGAAGAGAAGACACTTGGGCTAAAGCGCATCTCAAAGATGATGTCGCTGACTGAGCCCACTTCTTTACAAGCAGCTCGTACTGCCTGCGTTGCTCGAGAGTCACCTGCAAGTGAACAAACATTTGTCAAGTATAAAATAGCCCAAGTTTCACTTTATTTGAGGTCTCCATTCATTTAGATCTACAAAAACACTTCTTACAAGCTGTTGCACATTCTTCAAAGCCTCCATTCTCGTCCAAAGTCTCCCTGACATGCTGAGTGAACTGGCAATGTCTAAAAGAAACAAAGAACAAAACTTCAACTTTGTGGAAAAACTTAAAAACTGAGTTTAAAAGTATTTTATTTAAAGTAGAACTCACTTGTGCTGGATGAAGGCTTGCATCAGCTCTGGTCTCAGTCTACAGAGTCCATGAGGGAAGCTCTTTGGAAGCCCCGTGTCCGTGTGATAATTCTCCGGCCAACCTTCTTTAACACAGTCCTTCTTCTCCTTGTCCTCTTCACAGCTTTTGCTACTCTCTTCTTCTCCAGTGAGTGACTGACCTTCCATCTCCACCTCTGGGCAGAAGTTGGCATCAGCAGGGAAGGTCCTGAACACATCCAGTACGTAGAACCTCCCATCAGCCCCCAACAGTCCTTGAGCATCCAGTGAAGTGAACAGTGGTACCTTGTGACCGTTGGGTGACACGACAACATGTTTCTGGAGAGAAAGTGATTTGGCAGACAGAGCCAAGAGCTCTAGCAGCCGTCTGCGTTGGGGGGACTCTTGGTGTCCTGCATTTACCCCGTACAGCAAGCCTCTGTAGAGCAAAAGAAGTAAGACCATTAGCAGAAAAAAGACAAAAACAAATGTCTGCCTTACAAAGTGACACCACCATCACCACAGAGGACTGCTGAATAATGGATCCACTACCTTGCGGCAGGAGAAGCAGCCTGTTCCTGCTCTGAGCCTTCCAACCCAGGGGCCAGACCCTGAGCAGACAGTCGCACTCCTCTGTAGTCTACAATGGCTGTAGGGAGAGTGTGCAGCCCCTGCAGCCCCTCGATGTCATTGTAGGCCTGCACTCCTTGAAGCTCCAGCCTCTGAGCAGCCCTGCAAGTTGAGAGGCGGAAACATTTCCATAGTCAGTGCCAAATCAATGACATCCTAGAAGTGAAACAAAACCTTTTTTCTAATACTCTTATCAGACACATGCAGGAGGCCACAGTGTACGTCCTTAATCCTGAAAGGGATTTTTTTGTTGTTTTTCAACCAGCTTTGTATCATAACAATGTGGGTAGTATATGTAGATGAACTGTGATAAACCTTCTTCCATCTTACCAGCACCCAGATCTGCCTGCTCATCTCTCTACTCAAAACTGGTGGATTTTTGCTGGATCTTGAGCCGTTGCTCAAGATTATACTTTGGCATTTTCGTATGCCTGCCATCACGGACCAAAGTTTAGTGCACTGTTTGGCTGTAATGTGAGAATTTGTAAACAAGATATGGGCGCCATACTGTTTTCTGTAATGTTAAAATAGAGGCTGAGATTAAACAGTAAAACTAGGCATTGCTGATCAAATATGAACCAAGAATCTGTTACTGCGTTGCCTAATTCTCACCTAAAATTATTTCCAAAACATATTTTAGCTTACCGTTTAACTGTAATACAAGATTGTTTGTTACCAATTGGCTGCCATGTTGTTGTTTGTTAAAACGGACAAGCCATGGATGTATAAAGAGAAATGGAAACAGTGTTGAAGGCAGGCCCCCATTTATTCCTATGGAAGTTCCTCAGTGGCACTAAAGCCAAACAAGCTCAGATTCAATGGCATTGTGGTGTCCATAGAGTAAGCGCACTAGAGACTTATAGTGGCCAAACATGGCCAAGTGGCTAGCTTCTGCTGGCTGAGCAGCTAAATTCTGGTTTAGCCATGATTTACAGTCATCTCTTTCACAATGTAAGTCTACAGGAAAAAGTCTTTTTGGGCCCCATGGCATCAAGTGACAGATCAGGAATTTGTAATTCCACATTTGGCCATTGTGTAAAATTGGCCTCAAAGCCCATGCTATTTCTGGGGGCTTGGGACAATCTTGCATTACATCTCCCACCAGCGTTTGTTGGTCTGGTGCAGCTAAGTGCATTCTGGTAGTTGTAGGTTTACCACAGCCCTTTTCCTATGTTTTCTCTGATCATGTAGCACCAATGTTAAAAGTATTTGTGTCTCTCTACTGCATAAACAACCCAGTTTTATAAAAAGACCATCTTTCCAGAATTGAAATACTTCTTTAACAGCTATGAGACTATGTACACACTTCGGAATAAATGGCTTTCCATCAATAGGATCATGCCAGTGACCTTTTGGTTTGCTCTCACCTGCGACCCCTGTCTCCACCAAACATTGTGCTTGCTGCCCCCTGGCTCATAAACAGGCCACCCCACAGGAAAGCTGGGTCCTCAGGGTTTCCATTCACTGGCTCCACAAAGCCATCTACAACAGATTCAGCACCCTGCATCACTGCCCTAACAAATGCACTGTTCACCTGGAAAAAAAAGGTACAAATAAAGGTAAGCGGACGAGGTGTTAAGCAAACAAAGAAAAAAAACATGCCCTAGGAGTCCTGAGCTTTCCTGCTGTTGTTTTTAGTTAAATTACAGCTTTTCATGTCACCTGAAGCAGAGCTCTCTCTCTCTGCAGCCTCTCCTCCAGGCTGCCTTGTGGAAGATTTCTGGCAACTTGCAACTCCTCATTCCAATCTGGAGGCTACACATAACACACATAGTTACACTTAATATCAAAGCCAGCAGAATGCTACTCAATAAATAGCAACAAGCCATTGTGCGGTCTTGTAAAATACCTGCGTTGCTGGCTGTTCTTCCACTCCCAGTCTGCTGAAGGTGTTTTTGTGAGTGCGGGAGGTGCAGGGAGGCCCAAGCCAGCTCAGGGTGTGGTAGGGAGTAGGCATCACCTCCACTGGAGGTAACTGAGACCTAAAGGAAGAAACAGTTTACAGTATAAGTTATTATGATCATTGACATGAAATGGGAACAGACACATCTCCAAAATCACACTGTTCTGATTCTGGCAAATTTGCTTAATATATTGCTCTCTGCTCTTTGTTTTTGTACAGTTTACTTATTTTATGTACTTATATATTGCTTTTTTATTTTTTTTTTTTACTGAGCTTCCTGTTGGCACTATCCCTCTGCTGCTGTAATGTTGCAAACTTCCCCGAGGTGGGATGAAAAAAAGAATTATCTTAGCTTATCTCTTATCTTAAAATACTGTAGTATCCATGCTTTCATTATGCCTAGGTGGTAATGTTACCTGTTTCTGAGTGTGGTCATAGCTTGTTTAAAGGCAGGGCTGATGTTACAGAGCAGGTCGGTGAGACTGTGACAAACTGGGGAAGACTGTGTAGGACGAGGATCAAACATTTCTTCTGTAGACCTGAGATAAAGAAGGGAAAAGAGAAATAACTAGAAATTATACTTAAATATTAAAGTTCAATTATTTATATTTACATGTATACAGAAGTCTAAATGTAGATTACTCAGATAGAAAGGAAATAAGACTGCTGGGTACATCATTGGCCTTCTATACATTTTCTACAGTAATTTATTTCAGCTATAAACAGTTGGTAAACAATTACTCACCCTGTATCACACTGACTTTGTGAAGAAAGTTAATTTTTCTTGCATGCCTCTGGTGACCAAAGATTCCAAAAATGATCGATCAGTTAGCAGTTAGCAGATCAGTCTGGACCAATCAATAACTAACCTCAATCAGACTTTGTTCATTTGGATTCACTAAAGTTACAAAATAACAAATTACCAGTCAAGGCAGTGGTAGAGCAGCAGCCGCCTGTGTTCAGTGAGGAAAAAATTACTGTTTCGTCAATGGAGTCTGGCTTTGAGGAGAGCTTAAGTTTCACTTTCAGCTCAGTTCCCCGTCAGAAAGGGCTGTCTGTTTGGGAAGTACTGAGAATGCGCCTGGACAAATGAGACTTGGATTATACTGCACGAGTTTTGTGAAACCTGTAAACAGATGTTTTGATATAGTTTTGCTGCAGTCGCCTATGACTTCAATCCATCAAGACCTTTCTCTGTTTTTGGATTCATTGTGGAGGCACATGAGAAAATCAAAGTTCTCTTCACAAATCCAACATGACACGGTTTGACACATTGATATAGAAATGGTCATTTTGTGGGTGAAGTCTTTCTTAATTATCATTAAAATATTTCTTTACCTATTGAGAAAGAAACCTTTGGGACAGGATGTAATTTCACACCGTCGTCCCTCAATTGTCACTGCAGTGATGTACAGGAAGTCACCCTGTATCTTCCTGTGTCCTGGAACCGGGTTCCAGCAGCTAAGAGACAAGTCCCTCAAGTAGCTGGGGGCCTGATGAGACAAATATAAAGCCACAAAGAGTTAGTGTGTCTGGGTGAATGAGGGCTGGCCGAGTATAAAACCAGATCCTGGATATTGATGTACCTCTGGTTGGGAGCTGTGTGGTAGCAGGGCCATGAGTGGTCTCTCTGAGGATCCAGGCAGGAGGTACTCGGGAGGAGCTCCATCCTGGTTGGTTGTTTCTGTTTTTGTGTTGCTTAAAGAGCGCTTCAGGCTTTTTCCATTCGGTAAGCTAGAGTCTGCAGAGGTAATAAAAGAAGATTCTCAGCATGAGCTTGCATGTTACTTTTGTATCTTTGTATTAACCTTTTGTGTAAGTGCACTGTGTGTGTGTGTACCTGGTGTTTGTGCATGTGTGAGTGTCTCCAGTACGCTTGGTGAGCGTCCTTCTCTCAGTGCATCCTGAGGTCCAGACGCTCTCAGCAGCTCCAGCACACGAGCCAGATGGATCCTGGCTGAGCGGGCAGTGTAGGGTTCTGGAAAGAAACACAGCAGTAATAAAAAGGTTCCAGTGACATTTATAAAACTGTGGACTCTTTTTAAACAGCCAGAATGTGCAGGACAAATAGTCATGGATATCGTGATATATTCATGATGAATTTATTAAGGAGTATTTATACTGATGTTATATTTGAATTTAAAAAGCACACTGAGTGCCAGTTAATCAATGATGCATATTCTCTGAATATATATACTGTACAGAATAACAGGTGGCCTGCATGATAGTTTGTTACAGTATTTCAACAGCTAGCTGGTGAGAGACGGACAAATTGGTTTGCACACACTTGTAATCTCTGCAACTACATACCTTGTGTTGATGACTCAGTAAAAGGTGAGTCAGCAACTTGCATTAAGGTGAGAGAGACTTAAGTGTGTGTGAAAGGGAAAGGGTGATGGATGTGCTGAAATTATTGACAGGATTTTCTGGTCCTATATTGTGATTCTGTAATCAGTCATTACACCATTAATAACCCTTCGATATGTAGATACAGAAATGGACATGTAAGAAAGTAGAAGTTATACTGTTAAAAGGCCTGACAACAATTTAATGCAATACAGAACAGAATACTGTAACCAAAACCACAAGTCCCTGCACAGAACAAATACAGTGTGGACTAGTAGCTGAAGAGGTGCAGGCATTGCAGAGGTGCCGCCTAACTGCTTTATTAGGCCATCATCCTGTGAGGCAGCCCCCTTGCTCTGACACCTCTGTATGTGTATAGGTCTAGTTTGTGTATGTGTGTATGTCAGACCTGTGTGTGTGTGTGTGTGTGTGTGTGTGTGTGAGACTGTAACAACAGAGTGAAAAATTGAATTTCCCCTTGCACAGTTCATAAAGTATAGCTTCGCCACCTAATGAAGAATTTCAATATAGTGACCTAGGGAAGTTCAGTCAATATTTGTGAACATGAATTACTCTCTCTCAAAGCCAGAAACCAGAGAGGTAAATCTCCAACAAATGTCTCATATGTTTGCTTTCTTTTTTATACCCAAATGAGCTTTATTCTGCTGTAGTATTCTCAGCCCTGAAACAGAAAATGCACCCATACTCAGAAAATGCTCCTAGTGTAATCCAGAACATCTTTCCCCATTAATTGTCTATGGAATAGCTCCAGACTTTATACTTGATAACATCACAAATTCAGGTTTTAGCACTCTAGTTTTTCTATTTAGGAGAGTTGTTATGCTTACTATATTTTTGTACTGCCTTAGACCATAGGAATAACATGTATGAATTTTGAAAACAGGCGTAAGAAAAGCAGTTTCTCAATGTACCTTAAAATAAGCCTTTGGACCATTTGACTATTATTAAGCTCAACTAAAAGGGAAGGTTCTTGAAAAAAAAGGAAAGAGAAAAAAACAATCCTACCTTCCACCAGGCGGAGGATGGCTCCTGGTTTAAGCCCCTTGAGGCTTTGCAGTTCTGCGAGGGGATCCAGAGTGGTACCAGCGAGCGCCAGTGATAGGTTGGAACGTGGACACACCTCATCCCTCGAAAGCAGAGTCATTACTGCGTCTTGAACGAGCCAGAATCCATGAACCTACAAAGACACAGCAAGTAATGCCCAAATATAGATTATTAATCTGTTTATTATATAAAAACATTAGTTATCCAGTCTCTGCGGGATCGTTGGTTTCCATCTTATTATTAACAAAAGAGAGAACTAGAAGGAACAGAGAGGAAACAACAGTCTGGTTTTATACCTGCAGCTCAAATGGCTCCACTCCTGCTCCCTGAATCTTCACAGGGAACGATGTTTCCTCATGTTGCCTGATACCAGCGGCACCCTTTTCACCAGTCAGGCTCATTCCCTCTGTTTAAAAGAGACAAAAAATAAGTGAGGATAATCACAGAGCACCGCACTGGAAAGGCAAGTAGTTTAGGTTGTTTCCCTGCCTTCCGCTCATTACATGCTGGGCTAGTTTCCAGCTCACTACCACACAGAGAAGACAATGCTTTAGAAAAGGCATGAAGAAATGAATGAGAGAATGAATGATTCATAATCGTGCCTTATCAAGTTCAGATGTCATTGTCTGAATCAAACAAGAACACTCATTTACCATAAAATGGCTGTGAGCTGGATTGAAAAGTGAGTGTGTGTTTGTCACAGTGCCTCAGGGTGAGAGTGAATTTATGCAAGAAACTGTCAAAGAAAGGGAAAGTGGGGTGTGTCTGCCTTTTTACACAGAAGGGAGAACCAGAGGGAGAGCAGGACTCAGCGTGTTTCTCAACCTGCAGTGTGACTAAACCTGTTGAATTTGCCTGCTGGCCTTCATGTCATCTCAGGGTGAAGGGACAACCACACCCAGCGCCGGCATGTGGAGGCAGCAGAATGTTAAAACACATAAACTAACAAACTTACAGCCTGGCAGTACAGCATGCCTGCATTCATGCATGCGTGCACATATTGTATATATAACACCTTTGGCATGTGCACGGCAAAGCAGAAAATTCACTTTGCACTCATCTCTGAAGATTGTAATTCATTGTACTGTAAATCCCCAGCTCTTGCTGTCAATCTGGGACTACTTTACCATTGGAGAGCGCCCAAAAAATAGCTTCTGTGTTTGTGATTCGCTGAAACAAGGTCCCTCCTCTCTGCAGGCATGAAGCCATCAACCTCTTTTCTACTGGTGCCTTACTACTACATAAGACAGCATTGTTTGCAGCCCTGACGAGTTTATCTTGGCACCGATTTCTGAGGTTGGCTTGTACCTAAAACTAAACAAGCCAGTAGGTTTCCTTCCTTATATGTCACATAGTAGGTTTACTTTGAAATGAATGAACCTGCCAATCATAATGCTGTGCCCACAGATCGATTGCGCTTTTGAGGAGGGTATAGACACCCCAGAGTTACCTCAACTGAAGATGTGCAAATGCACACTCTTTTTTAATCCTATCATTCTCTTTTGTGAAGGGGAGTGGCAAAGATTCAAAGAAGCTGAAAGGCCTACTAGAGAGTGTGGCAAAGGGATTACAAGGTAGATAAAGCTGGAGCTTTGAAAAAGGTGGTAGGTTCTTGATTTTAGATAAACAGCTGTGCATGGAGATTAGAATAAAAGCTATTCTTCTTTGCCCTCAAAGGACTATAGCTGAGAATTCACAAGGTAAAAGTGCAGAGCAGATCTTCCCAGTGGTTAAAAAGTTGGTGAAAGCACAGAATAGCATCAGCCATGTTCAGAGCAGCAGTGCAGTGCTAAAACTCCCACCCTCCTCACATTCTTCAGTGAGGGAGGCACCATAGGAAAAAAGAAGGAAGAGGAAAGTACAAACAAGACAGAGAGAGACAGAGACAGAGAGAAAAACACATCGCAGGGATTTCTTACCAGCCTTGGCCTGATTTCTACCTCCACCTCTCCTCACTTTGTCCTTCATGGCTGCGTGTTGCAGTTTTTTCTTGAGCTGTCCACTTGTGTTTCTTCTTCTCTGTGCTGGAAGCTGCTCCCCCCTCAAAGTCTTGCTTCAAACTGCTGGAAGAACACACGAGAGACGGAGAGGGTGAGTGGAAACGTGCAGCTGGATTGTTAAAGAGAGCGCAGCAGAGTGAAAGTAAGCTGCTGTCTGTTCAGGATTGTGACTCCTGCCCCTCTCTACAAGGCAAACTCAGCTTATCTGTTCTCCTTGTATAAAAAAAAAAGCCACACCCTCTTATTGCTCCACACAGGCTCATTACTGTGCATGTCTCTCACACTTTGTTGGACTGGGTGTGTCTAGCTCTACTCACTCTTCCTTCCCCTGGCATGTTTCACTCCTCCCTCCCTAACTCCACAAGCCCTGGAGGGGAGGTGGGAATAAGCACACAGTATGTTTGGTAGTGGTTTGACCTGAGCTGATCAACAATGGCACTTTTTATATAAAGTACTTCAAGTTACAAATGTTATGGTTCGTTTAGTGAATCTGTGTGCTTTAATGGAAACAGAAAAACTTATTCCTCTAATCTAAGGTCAAGAGAGTGAAGTGAAAGTGATGTCATATCATACTCATGATAGTGAAGTCAGTTTACTGAAAATACAACCACAAGCCAGTTAATTTGGCAGAAATGGGTGTGACTAGGTCCCAAGATGTGGTTTCTCTCTCACTACACCTACCTACGCCTATGCCAACACCTACTACATTCACATGTCACACATACCTGGACATATCTCAGTCCAAACCAAACAGTGAGATATCTGGGTTAGGCTATGCAGGTGACCTGTGTGTTATTGCTAGAATGCCATGCTGTATTGATTGACAATACATCTAATACCTACACTGTTAGACATGCATCTGTTGGAAAAATTCACCTAATTATACCTGTAAGTGTTCAATATGATGTGAGTATTGCAGTGGAAAAAAATATATACAAAATCCTCATTTCGACCACCACCTGCATGAAAATATATTTAGGCTTATAACAATGTAACTCGCGCATAACCAAAGCACCCGTTCCATTTACAATTACTAAATATATCAGATGGAGTTATAAACATGTGTTAAGTCATGTTTACCTTTCACTAAACTGGTGAAAACTGAACTTTGAACGCCTCTACTCTTCACTGCAGAAAAACAATGACCAAACTCCTTGCAAATTCGTGACGTCAACTCAATATTTGGGGGCGGTGGCCTGGCGGTGCTGTGTCGTTTCATGTCGCCTTCAGGTGCTCCTCGTAAATTTAAATTTTATGCAGGAAGGTTGCGTTCTTCTGCACCTTTAAGTGATGCTGTCGGAGACTTTTTGGTTTAGAATTAATAGACTCATAATAACTGCAATACAGCGGAACATTGCCCAAGAGAAAATGCAGAATTTTGTTAATTTATGAAGAAATATTATTTCTATTAGCATTGGGCGTTGTGTTCATGTTTCTGCGTCGTCTAATCGTCACATTACGAAAACTCTGGAATCACAGAAACCGCTCTGTATTAACGCCGTTGTTTCAACCCGTTATTTGGCTGTTAGTGTCGTCGTTCGTGAACGTCAGTCTCGTAATCGTCATATTTCCGACGACACTGTGACCAGGTAGCGTTTGACAGGAGGCTGTCCTTGGCTAGCCGGGCTAGCTTGAGCGAGCTAAACAACGAAAACAAACCTTCTGCATTGACTGTGTATGAAGTTGTTGGTGAGTTTAAGTTAACAGCTGTCTCTTAGTAGTGAAATAACATCCGACACGACTACAATACGTCCAAACGGACACTTGACACTAGCGTCCAGTCCATCCATCGTAGCGTAACTCAGCTAGCATGATCCTCAACATACGTTAACAACCGTTGGCCTCTATGATGTGTTTGTAGCATTCCTAAAAATACATAAATAACACGAGACATAACCGTTAGCATTAGCTAGCTCTGTTCAAGACGTCGAGAAATTCAGAACTGCCAACGCTACATAACGTTACAACATAACTCATAACAACTTGCATCTGTCATGTGACTTGACTGTTAGCTATCACATTAACCTATATTTTACATTTAGTTGCTGTGTGTTGCTGAACAGCAGTTGATGAGACATTCTGAGAGCTGGGAATAGATACTAGTGTAATGTTAAACCGCTCAACAGCAGTTTGGTGCATGTACCACCGGTTAATCCCTTGCAAGTTAGACAGGCTGTAACATGTTATGCAATAGTTGTGATGGTCTTTTTAAGCTCCCCTGTCTGCTCTCAGTCTCTGTGCATTTGGGTTGTTCCAGGTCCCGTGTTTGTGTGGCCCCCTGCCCCCCTCAGGTCAGAGCTGAGGGTTGGGGTCAGGTAGTGGGCTAATGTCAAACAGTCCTGGTGAAGAGGGGGGTCTGTCTCAGGCTGCCCCAAACGTCAACACCCAAGACCAGTTTGACAACCCCACTCAGACTGTGGTAACAGGGAACACGCCTGCAGATCAGGTGAGGGTGCATGTGTGAGTTTCGTGTATGGATGTTCAGTGTTGTTTGTCAGAGTCTGTCTCCTGTAGCTGCATGATTGGGGAGAGGATTTAGGTTAAATGAATACGTTTCCCCCTAATGACGATCTGTATATCAGTTACTCACCCTGTGTTCCGTTGAGTTTGTGTTTCTTGCTTGAGTAAAGAATCCAAAAATAGAGAAATCCTTGATGAATTGAAGTCACAGGGGTCCGCATTTAAAAACTGTTTGTTATTGTGTGTATTTGGTGCTTCAGAGGATTAGTTTGGATTTAGCAAAATCACAAAATAACACAAATGAAATAACGAATCTAGGCAGTGGTAGACCAGCAGTTCCTATTTTTCAAGAGATAAAATTACTGTCATGTCAATGGAGTCTTTAAGTTTCATTTTGAGTGAAGTTCCCCATCATAAAGGGCTGTCTGTTTGCAAAGCACTGAGCATACAACTGGAAATATGAGACTGGGGTCACACTACAGATATCACACAGACGTTTTGACTTTTTTTTGCTGTTGTTGAATGCATCCCCTAAAATTCATCAAGAATTTTCCTAGTTATTGGATTCTTTATTCAATAAGAATAAGAATAACTTTATTCATCCCCAAGGGGAAATTCAATTATCTGTCAGCTCATTTATTATATGTCAAAGAATTATAAAGCCTGATGGCTGTTGGTATATAGGATCTTCTGTATCTCTCTGTCCTTCATCAAAGGATATAATATATATATATAATATACAATGGAGGCATGCAAGAAAAACAAAGTCCTCGTGAATTCAACAAATCATGGACTGAGCAATTGAAATGTCATTTGGGGTGCAAAGAATTCCTTTAAGTTATCCTAAGCATTCCAGATATGACTGGCTGGGATTAGGTTTGGTTTAAAATTAAGGTAAGGAGAAACACGCATTGTTTGGAAGCAGACTTAAATACAAACACACAGACCTTGTGCATATTTTGCAGAGTCGTATGGCCTTTTTCTATTACAAAAAATGTTGTAATGACAAGTAACATTCATGTGAGAGTTATAATGAGAAACTGAAAAAAAATCATTGACGTTTATTGTCTCAAGAAGAATTTTAAAATGCACATTGCTGTACAGAACAAAGACCCAGTCTGACCTCTTAGAGTTATTATCATTTTGCTGTACACTGTGAATAGGTTATCTACAGGAATGATTATTTTCAGACCTGTTATCACTTCTCATTGATCAGCAGCAGGGCCACAGAAGGCTGCTTGGGTCCTAGTTGTGGATTAAAGTACACTCCCAGTGTGTTATCTCCAATAAGGTCTATTTCAGTCCCGGACGTGGTTGATCTGTGATCGGGGAAACCCTAAGAGGTTTAGGCTGGCAGAGAAAATTTGATCAGAAGCAGCATTGTACTGCTATGCAACAAACCATGACACTTTGTACAATTTCAAGGGCATGCCTGTGTTGAAATACTCTGTCCCAACAGTAGTGTTAGAAATAGAATTAGCCCCTCTCAAGTGACAAAGTGCAAGTACTGATCTTTAACTAGGCTGACTCCTGTAGCAACAAAATGCAGTTACCATATGAGGAATTGTATTGTGCCTTTAACAAAGGCTTTATAAAACTGATTACTACTTAGTAAATGAAGTGGCTGTTGAATTGATTTTCCCCTGCTGAATGATAGTAGGGCAAAGTGAAAATGGTGGTCTTGTGGAAATGCTTGAGATGGAAGTCATATAGTGTCCCATTTAAAGTTATGTACACTTAAAGACACAGCATGAGGTCCATAGGAGACAATAAAACCAGACCTGGATGGAGTATTTTGAATAATTTCCATAAAGGTTGCTTAAGGACGGTGTTGCAGGACATTCAGCCAAATATGCAGCATTTAGTCTGTAGTTGTGAGCCTGGAAAGCAGTGCACGCACAGGATGTAATAACGTGCAAGGAGATTTAGATTTAATTTTCAGGAAGGGTGTTCCATTCACAGTTTATTCTCGCTCTTGTTTCAAATCTGTGCACGTGCCGTGTGCACATTATACTGCAAATTGGATTGCTGATTTGGCAGCTGTGTTTAATGTGGGTGTTTGTTGTCGTGTCAAGCAGTGGCAGGCTCTCTCTTTCAACACGCTGAAACAGGAGCGGTGGAGTACCAAATGTGTTGCTGACAGCATTGTTTGTGAATGTTAGAGATTCAGTAGAAAAAAGGTTGTTTACAAGCTGTAGCTGTATCAGTTGTGGAAAGAAGAAGAGACAAGAGGCAGCTTGTAGAGGAGGAAAGAATAAAACAGGGCTTTGTGCGTCTGGCGACAGGGAGGCCTGATGCTTTCCTGTCCGACTGTCCTTTGCTTTGTCTCGTGGTCTCAGGTTCCTCAGTAGGAGCTTAATGGAAGGGCACAGACTTAGCTCAGACATCTATATTTACCTATTCTACAAGCTACAGAGCTGAAAGGTGTTTACATAGGTGTATATAGCAAGCAATTGCATTTTACTTTGTAGCTGAGCCACTGATTGATATACTGATTGAGCAACGTTTTTCATCAGCTGTCGCCTGCAGTGGATGAGGCCTCTCCCTCTTCCACCTCCTCCTTTGAGATGCTTGACATGGAGTCGGTCCCAGCTCCTTATCAAGAAGTCCAGCCTCACTGGTTCTTCTGTCGACGGGCTGATGACAACACCTCCTGGCTCCCTTTCAGCAGAGAAGACTCTGACAAACTAGAGAACGCCTACAACACTGGTAAGCATGTATATTTACTTCCCATGCACATTATATATTGTACATTATGTATAAAGGTGTGTGTAATTATGTATGTAAAAAGAAAGAAAGTAGTGAGTTTAGCTATAAACAGCTGTGAGAAGATAAAATGTCAAAACATTACCATTGCCAGCACTGGCCTGGTGCCCAGTAGGACACTTTACTCTCCTGACAGGACATGCTCACAGTTACAAGCAGTTTAACAGTGAGTTTCAGGTAGTTCAGTTTCAGGCTGGATTAAGGTGAGCCTCATTATGATTAACACTAATACCTTAGTTGTATTTATTCACCGTTGACATACATGATATTCACATTTTAAGTTTTAGAGATCTCTTGTGTAGAATGGCATGTTAGAAAAAGAATGGAAGCAACTGTAACAATATCAAGAGCCTTGAAGATTGCAAAGAATGTGGATTTTCTGCCAAGTAAATTAGACACTGGGTTTAAGGAGTGGGCAGAGAAAGGCCTTATTACAATAGATAGACCAAATGTGTAAAGGACAAATTTTGAAATCATTTAAGCTCCATGATGGAGCAGTGAATAAGAGAAAGGCTTACTTGTTGCATATTCTTTTATTGGTGGCCAAAGTGTACTCAATGGGAAAAATAACAGCAAAACTCCACGTAAAGATAGGCAGGTACCAAGGTACTGTACTGATGTAATTGTGAATTTTGCCAAAACTCATATTGACTTCTTTTAAATTTATATTATTTTATTTTATTTTATTTCCTGATATAGTAGCAATGTATAATTTGAATTTGAATAAACATTTTGTTCAAAACATAAAAAAATACATGTTGTGGTTTTATAGGGGTTTATGTGAGGGGAAATTGAATATCAACTCTACATTGATAATCACACACACCCCTCCCAAAGGAAAGATATAAAACAACAAAAAAAAACCTGATGTTTATAATTTCCAAATTATGCAAAAGTATGAATCTCTACACATTTTGTATAAGGGCTCTGTAAACAAGCAAAGTTCTTGTCTTTCCATTTGACAATATAAGTCTCTACAAAGTGAGACATGATGGAAGTTTCTTTGCCCACATTCCTATAGAAGGTATGTCAGTGTTATTCCAGTAGAATGCACTTATCCTCCTCGTAATGCTGCTGCTGCAGAACTCCTGAGTCACTGAGCATTAATGATTACTGCAAAGTAGTGTTATAGTCTTGTGAGTAAAGTCTGAGTCAACAGACTCGATCTTTATCAAACATGTCTTGTACATACACAAACCTTCTTCCAGAATCACTGTAGCCTCTGATATCCCCATAAACAATGATATCATGCTTTTTCCCCTCCGTGCATTTAACACGAATATATGGAACATCAGGGAACATGTTCTCTTGCAAACCCAGAGCTAAAGCACAGCTATAGCATACTGTTCTTGCATGTCCTCAGAGAACCTTTGCTTAGAATCTATTTTTCGGAGATTGTCTCATAAGCCTTATTTATATCTGCTTGTGTATGTGTGTGTTCACTGTGCAGTAGGAGATGAGGAGGAGGATGAGGTTGTGGTAGCTGTGGATGGAGAGCGATATGACATACGTGTTAAGGAGAGGAAGCGTTATGCTGTTTACTGGGAGCAAGGTCCCACTGAAGTCCGTCGCTGTACCTGGTTCTATAAAGGAGATAAAGACACCAGGTTCATGCCTTACCCTGAGGACTTCAGCAAGAGTCTGGAGGTAGTCTCACACCATCACACTGCTCATTCCTACAACTGTATTCTCTTCCTAACTTTGCCTGTTCATCACTTACTCTTTTCATATCTGCTGGTCCTTGACTCCTTCCCCTACCATCCTCCAATTTCCAGGAGGCCTATATGATAGCAGTGACCTTGGATGAATGGAAAAGGAAACTGGAGTTTCCCACCGGAGAGACAGTCATCTTACACAATCCCAAGGTAAGGCCTACTGTTGAAATATCATCCCATCAAAGCCACACCATGGCTTTTCTGAGCACATATCAAATTAGGTACATGGTTTTATTTTCTAATCAACCTCCTCTCCTTCATTTCCCTGCTCCTCTCTCAGCTGATAATGCAGTATCAGCCAATAGGATTACAGGATGAGTGGGTGTCCTCCCCCTCGGAGCAGGCCCGGCCTCGAACAGTCAAGAGGGGAGTGGACAACATCTCTGTAGAAATACCTGATGGTATGTGTCTGTGTGCACCAGAAGAAAATATACCAGAATAAACTTCATTTAAAGCCCCAAATAAACAACAATCCATTTTACAAGCCAGGTGTGGCTACACATTCTGACAAATAAACGCAGGTCTCAATTTAAATGCTGGGTTTGGTTGCTATTGAGGCTGCAAAGCTGTTAATTTTTATAGAAGTTCTTTGGATATGTAAAACCTTTTAAAGCCCACTGGTTTTTGGCCCACTTTAGCTAGTTCTAAGCTGCTTAGAGTGCGCATACAAATGTAAATGCTTAAGATTTTTGTCAATATGGACATACTACACATTGTTTGCTTGGTTATATTCTCCATAATTCAGTCATTCACTTCATTTTATGGAAACCATGAGCACCAAAATAGAATTCACTCAGATTTATTGGCATGGTAAATGTGTCCATTCATGGATTATTTATATTACTTTAGTCCCCAAGGATGTACACTGTTAGAGCTCAGTGACTGAAGCAAATAAAAGCCAGGGCTATTAATATAAGTATTACGGTAAGCTCATGTAACAAAATATTACCCACAGATGATGCCTTTTTCTGTGCGAATTCTCAGGTGAACCAGAAAAGGTGGACCACCTTGTCTTCATGGTTCATGGCATTGGCCCTGCATGTGACTTGCGCTTCCGATCCATCATACAATGTGGTAAGTGTGACTTGGTATATGTGTGTACCATGTATATACTGATATGTGTATGTGTATGTGTGACTCCCTTTTCTTTGTGTCTCTCCCCAGTAAATGACTTCAGGAGTGCTTCCCTGTCCCTCCTGGCCTCTCATTATAAGCGTGCTCAGCAGGATGGCCAGATAGGAAGAGTGGAGTTCCTCCCAGTCAACTGGCACAGCGCTCTACACGGGGATGCCACTGGTGTGGACGAGTAAGTATGGAAAAAGATAGAGAGTGGACAAAACAAGATTCCTCTCTTGTACAATACTACTGTGTCTCGAATACTTGCAGAATATTGTCAAACTGTCTTTCCTGACTCCCCCCACTTTCTAGGGACATCCAGAGGATCACTTTACCCAGCATCAGCAGGCTGAGGCATTTCACTAACGACACTCTGCTGGACCTGTTTTTCTATAATAGCCCCACCTATTGCCAGACCATAGTGGACACAGTGGCCTCAGAGATCAACAAGCTCCACACCCTCTTTAAACAGAGACACTCAGACTTCAATGGGGCAGTCTCTGTAGTGGGTCATAGCCTGGGTAAGACTTTACCAAATGCAAATACACACAGTGCAAAGTCATTAAAATCCTGAATACCAACTTTTTTCCTTTGACTCTTGCTCCTCAGGTTCGCTGATCCTTTTTGACCTGCTGACCAATCAGAGGACTGGATCAGAAGCCAGAGAGGGGGTACAGTGACATTCATAATAAAGGATAACATCAGTATACATATAAAGAGATTGCATATTGCTCTGCATATATAGATAAGAAAATTCCCTTCCCTTTCTCTGCCTCCTGGTGCTTTAGGTGCCGTCTGATGAGCCATTTCATCTGAACTGTGACACCCTGGAGCAGACCCTGACCAGACTGGGCCTGCAGCAATACCTGGATACTCTACAGGCAGAAAACCTAGACCTGGAATCACTGGTAATACACACATACACGCGCACACAGACATACAATGGACTTACAAATTCCAATGTGATGCATAGTTAAATATGGATCTCCCTTTCTTAGGCTCTTTGCCAAGACAGTGATCTCAAAGATTTAGGAATTCCTCTTGGACCTCGGAAGAAGATCTTAAACTATGTCAGGAGGAAATGGATTCCAGAGGTCAGACATAACCTGGAACTGTACTGGATTTTCTAGTTTTAATTATTTTAACATTCCAGAGACATGTTGGAACTACTCAAGGCAACTAGTTTACACAGACAACAGTGAGAAGCATGCTGTTTGATGCGGCTAATTTACTAACTAACTCTATAAAGTATCTACGGTTCAGTTTTTGTTGAAATAACTTTATATATTTCTCAACCTAAATAGGACTGTAAGGCAAGGATAGTACGTCTGCCACCAGGTTTGCAAGTTGCACCTCAAGTGACCAACGATCACGATGGTAACAAGTCTTCAGGACTGGCGATGCAGCAGTCCCAGTTCCACAGGGCACAGTCTGTCACCAGTGCTGTCGACTATGAATACTTTGACGTGGGCATCGGACAGGTACTACACATGAACACAGACTTACTAATTTGTGCTTGGGAGCACCTGTAGATAAGAGCTTTGATGCATCACCCTCCTGCTTTTTTCCTCCCCCCCGCTTGCCTGGACAGACCAATGGAGGCATAGCCAAGGGACAGGTGTGTCTCACATAGTGTCCCCATGCTCTGAGGCGTTGCCATTAGCTCCCCTTGATCTCACTGTGCCTGCAGGTTCTTTTCACATACAATCTGGTCCAGTCAGTGAAATCTCAAGGCGACTTGAGTTATAGTGCCTGTTTTATGAGCAGTAGGGTTTCCAGGGCTCAGTCACATTGTGCTCTGACTGAGCTTACCATCTTTGTCCCATTGAGTCGTACAACCAAATATCACACTCTGTGTCTATGCTCATCAAATGCTGCATGAGTAGTCAGCTCCCTGTCTTCACTTTACCTGCTGTCATACTCCCTGGCTGTTGTCTTTATGTCATGGAGTGTAGTTTTAATGTTTAATGTAGACACCATTGTGCATGAGAGGAGTGTTTCCATCTGTCTAAATAGCTATGCCTTCTTAGAACAAAGTGAGGTTTAAATCTTTTTTGTTTTCTCAGCAGTACACGTTTCAACCCCACCCTCTCTCCACAGGTATCCATTGATTACCCACAGCTTGCTTTCCATCCTCAAACATTTTTTGCCTTTGGCTCTCCTATTGGAATGTTCCTGACCGTCCGTGGACTTAAACACATCGATCCCAACTACTGCTTTCCAACCTGCAAGAGCTTTTACAACATCTACCACCCGGTGAGTGATCCCATATTTACTGCATCTGCCCATATAGGCGCACATCTCAGAGAATTCTTTGTAGAAAATAGAAAAACAAGCCATGTCTTCCTCCTCTTACCTGACAAAAGAGATCATCTATTAAAACTTGCATTCATCTCTTTTCCTTTATTGCTGTGTAGTATGATCCTGTGGCCTATCGGATAGAGCCCATGATTGTAACAGAGGTGGATCTGGAGCCTATGCTGATCCCTCACCATAAAGGCCGCAAGAGAATGCACCTAGGTATGGCTGTCCGTTTCTCTCTCCTTCTCTGTGTGAGGAAATATTGTGGTGTGAGCTTTTGTTTCATTAGCTTAATGGTAATCTCTGTTCCTCTTTGTCTAATAGAACTAAAGGACAGCTTGACCCGAATGAGCATGGATTTGAAGAACAACGTTTTAGGGTCCTTACGGACGGCATGGCAGTCCTTTTCCAGATTACCAGTTGCTGCACTGCCCCCGGTGGATGAAGGAGAAACTACGATAGAGAGAGACCGTCAAGAGACCCAGGGTAGAAACAGCACTTCTATTTGCCTTGTGTGTGTGTGTGTGTGTGTGTGTGTGTGTGTGTGTGTGTGAGCGTGCAAAATAGTTTGTCTAACCCAGTCTCCTTATACCCCTCTCACCCCTCTCTGCATGTCACCACCCTCCCTTCCCCTCCTCTGCTCTGGTGGTGGTTGCTCCTGCTTCCCTCACCCCTTACCACTTTACTCAGCCTCAGCTGCAGTCACTGCTTCTGCTAAGAGGGAAGAGAAAAGTGCTGATTTTTGGACTAAAATACTGGAGTGGCCCAGGGCCCTTCATAAGCATTACTTCCAAGGTAAGCCAGGATAGTCACTTGGCGAGAATACATGAGAAAAACGAGTAAAGCCAGCTTACCTGTAGCTTGGAAACTGGTTTTCCTCCATGAAGTGCAAACCTAGTAGCAGGGTTCCTACGCAGTATAGTAAAGTATAGAATTTGATTTTAGTAATGTTCAGATCTGGATAAGTATGGAAAAAAAATGAAGTGTGGAAAAATATTTGTGTTTCCAGACTATTGCCCCTATTTTTTTTCTTCTAAAATATTAAATTCAGAATTTCTAAAAATGTATTGATCTGAAACATTATGCAAGAAGGCAAGAAGTATGGCATGCAACTGAATGCACACTTCTATGCAGAGCTGGCTCTATGCCTGTAGGTTGAAGCCTGCAGCACAGCCCAGCAAATACCTTATAGCTGTACTGTATGTGCATAGCATCACAGATTATCAAATGTCAAGCTTGTCTGAACATTTAGTTATACAGAGTTATACAGTAATGTAGTTATCAGAAAAGTAAACTGACAATCTTTTCTGTGTAGGGAAACCTTTTTGGGTGCGTTCATCACCGTTTTCATGGACAAAGTGAATAAACAAGTATGTGCAGGCGCTGTTAAAATGATTTAAATTTTTCAGCTTATTTTCAGTTGTTATTTATTAAAGAGATTTAAAAATAGGGCATGAACAACAATATATTATTAGGTCAAAATGTTAAGGGAAGATAATTTGAGAGTAGGTATCACCAGTATTCCAGTGGGGAAAAGAAGCTAGATGCAAACTTTGATAATTTGGTCAACATCTTCATCATCAGGGAGGCGGCAAATATAAGCTATATGCAAGGGCAAAAGCACTGTTGTCTTGTCACAGCATCCTCTGTTTTGCACTGAACTTGTCTAGATTTGGTGTTAATTGATTTGTATGAACTTCAGTGCCTAGCTTCAATCTGCTGGCAATTATTTGGAAATATAATAGATAGTCAGAATGGGGCATACACATTAACAGTTTGATTTTAAAACAGTGTATTTACATAATTAACATCTAGCTGTTTGTACTCAGTTGTGAAATATGGTATAAAAATCTGTTATTAAGTTGGGGAAATTTGAGTCTGGAAAAGTATGCAATTTTAAAATGGAAATGTGTAGGAACCCTGTATAACTCTATATAAACTTGTCTTTGATTCTGCATTTTCCATTTCACTTCCCTGGTTTGAATCTGGAAAATGAATGTGCACAAAAGAGGCACAACTAAATACTTTCATTACCAGTTTTAATGGTTAAAACTGTGCTGCAGTACCTGCAGAATTTATATTAAAAAAAGTGGTGGTACTCAATTACTGCGGTCAGCTTTGGCACATCAGTTCCCTCACAAAGAGCAAATGTTATGCAGTGAATGTCATTTTTGCCGCAAGCTCTCACTCCTGCTCTGCCTCTCCTTCCCCCATGCCTACCTGCATCACTACTGCTATACATCTAATCTTGAGCTCAACGTTACATTTACTGACACCCCCTTTAGGTCCTTTCCTCCCTCTCCAGTTATGATTGGTTAAACTTATTGACTCCTTCACTGGTCGTCAACATCAGAGGCCAGTTGAATAACCGGCCCATGGTGCACTTTTGTATGTGCAGAACAAATAGGACAAGTTGAATAGTAGTGATCTCAGTTGTTTTTTTTTAACGAGTAATTCAACCAGCAGGTGATGTCATTCATTAGCAGTAGGTCTCCAACAGGAGCTACATGCAGGTACATGTCCTGCTCTTTTCTACAGCACCTCAAGTACTTAGTCTGTCAGTTCATTTAATGGGTAACAGAGAAGACAGCTGCTGTTAGAACAGACTGTACAACTTAATTAAACAATATTGTGCTTGTCGTACTTGTCATTGTCACTCTTATCAGTTACACAACCCACATTTGTTGTATCGAATACTGTGGTGCAAGATCCCAAACAGGAGACTCTTTAGGTCATAGTACAACTTAATTTAGCTCAAACTTCTTGTGTTTATTTGAATTGAATTTAATGTCAGCATTACAAGCCAGTAAATGCAAAGGTAGATTGTCATAGTCATTAGAGATGTGAGCAGGTGGCAGTGTAGGGTTAATCAGCAGTGCATTACTTCTTTGTGGAGAGCCCTTATGCGATCACTCTTAAGACAACACCACGTTTGTAACATACCGACAAACACATCATTCACGCGTCACAAAACTGACCCACCTTACTGGCATTTACACGTCATACTTGCACCTATGGATGAGGAAGGAGATGAGGGACTTAAGGTTGTAGATTAATATGAGTTATGCTCACCTCCATTGGTAAATTAAACTGCACTGTTCCACATTTAACCTGCCTACTTTCATAAACTCCTTTGCTTTTGGTTTGAACGTTTCTTGCTGCAGACAGCAGCCACTCTCTTCTTTCCTTTATTTTCTTTCTATTATCTGATCTGTTCTGGTTTTACCAAAAAGTATGAGTCAAAACAGATTACTGCTGGCTATTGTCTGCCTGTACAGACTCATCTTTTTTACTTGTTTCCCCGCAGCAGCGAGTGAGGAGGCAGAGTCCTCAGTGTCCGCAGAGCAGACAGAGCAGCCTGAGATTAAAGTGGGGATGTTGAATGGAGGACGAAGGATTGACTATGTACTTCAGGAAAAACCCATCGAGAGCTTCAACGAGTACCTGTTTGCCATCCAGTCTCATCTGTGTTACTGGTGAGTCATGCATACCTGTGGCTGGGTGGACCACAGTAATTGTGCTCTTTTGTATTTACTGTTCCTGATATTGTCTCTTTGTTGCATCCCATTTTACTTCCCTGATTTAGATTTTTTTGCTTCAAATAAATGATATTTTCCTCTCTCTGTTTTTTAGGGAATCTGAGGATACAGCTCTCCTGCTGCTGAAGGAGATCTACGACAAGCTAGGTGTGGCCTTTGACCAGCCACAGCAGTGATAAAGTTTAACGAATGTAGACTTGCTTATTTAACACGACAGTACTCTGAAAGTGAGAAAATGAAGGACAGCTGTCGGAACCAGAGGCCACACAATCCTCCTTCAGAATGCCTTACCGTCTGGGTGTTACCTGACTGCCCCGACAATGGAGACTGTTTGGCGGCAGTCAGGTGATCTTGGTTCAGATATGCCAGTCATCTTTCATCTAAGGTAGCGGTGGCTTCTTGGTGTTGCCTTGACTCACACTGCAGGACTGGGTTTGGTGTCTGATAGTTATTTCAAATCCACCCAAACATCACTGTCATGCTCCTGGTCGCACTTTTCTGTCTTTTCTTTGAGTCAGTCTTTACTTTGCATTTTCACTTTACAACAGTTGTTGACATATCATGCGTACAGCTGCAGCAGAATGATATTGAAAGAAAGAAATATGAAGATGACCCACACAGTACATGTTTAAATATGGAAACATAATGTAAGTATAATGTTTATCACATTGGATTAAATCCAAAACATTTAAAAACTAATACATTTAAATATACCAGTATATAATTAAATAATAGATTAAAATCTATACTATTTTATGTAATTCCCAGACCCATGTACAGCCTACAAAAAATAAGAAATGTAGAAATATAACTAACTACAGCCCTGTGATAGTCTGGCGACCTGTCCAGGGTGTACCCCGCTTCTCGCTTAATTTCAGCTGGGATAGACTCCAGCCCCCCCACGACCCCTAACAGGATAAGCGGAAAATTAACGAATGAATGAATAATTAACTATACGAGTGTTCCACAGGGCGTCTCTGTATGACCCTTTAAACTTAAAGCTGTTATGACCCACAAAGCTCTCCCTTAGTCTAACATAAGACCTTACCTGGAAAAATAAGCTGGTCTGGTTGTTTAATTTAGTTGACTTTAAACTGTTTAGCTTCTAATTGGGAAAATGAAGGTTAATATTTTGTCTTCTGGCAGCTATATTTCCTTTCTGTTAACTTTAAGGCCACTTGAAACCCAAAGCTGCTACTCCTACATGTGTGCAATGTCACAATAATGTTGATGTCACTCCATTTTGTTGTTTCACAGATGTAGTCCCGCACTGACACTATCCTTGATAAAAAAAAAAAAAAGAGTTCATCTTGCCTTCTAATCATAATTTTTATTTCACTTGCATGTACTTTAATTTGAAGGATCTAAAAGAAGTGATTCAGATGATTTGTTTCAGATATTACATAGAGACATGCAGGTGCTTTAAAGGATAAGCTGATTATTTTTCCATAGTGTGTGTATGTATGTATTGTGTGTGTGTGTGTGTGTGTGTGTGTGTGTGTGTGTGTGTGTGTGTGTTTGTTATAAACTGTACAGAGAGGCCAGTTCCACTTTATCATCCCATGGTCTGTGCCATTCATTCCTCTTTTACCACTTTTGATTCGAAATGT
The DNA here is from genome assembly GCF_041903045.1 of Epinephelus lanceolatus. Lineage (NCBI taxonomy): Eukaryota > Metazoa > Chordata > Actinopteri > Perciformes > Serranidae > Epinephelus > Epinephelus lanceolatus. The sequence continues at coordinate 25,779,214 of NC_135742.1, read as the reverse complement.
ATGTTTCTGTAATTCCTAACAGCATAATATTCTTTATCCTAAAATATGGTTGATTCCAGTACAGAGTGGCATCTCACATACACAGTCCTAACTTTTGTATAATGGAAGGGCCAAATGGTATGTTTCTCTCATCTATTCATGTGTCAACATATTTTAATTTTCTGTATTGCATGCTATTCTTCATTATGTTAGAGCACATTTTCTGAACATTTTCTAAGCTTGACCTGATTGTCCTGTTGATAATTCTCATGGATCCAGCAATAAGAGAGTTGTCACATTGAAATCATATACATTTTGAATTAACAAGCATGAGACATAGATTATATAGGAAATTATGTTTCAAATTACAATCAGTTTATTTTATATAAAAATATACATAATAAATATCAATATATCAGTGTTATAGATATCACCAAATCTGCACCTTCATATCATGTAACATGGGGTCCAGTTCACAAAGCTGAGAAATTCCTGTGTTAGAGTGATTTTACTTTACAAATGTCACTGGGCACCACAGCCCCTGCCACCAAAGCTCTGCCCTATATTTCAGCACTCTGGGTGTAACAATTGCACAATACATAAATTAATCTAATGGGGTTGTTTGTTTTTCTTACTTTAAATGCACTGAATACTAAATGATAACGTTACTGTTTTCTTGAACATTACCTCCATCTCTATTTCTGTTATTTTTAGTGTCTAAACAGTAAAACAGGACTTTAAAGAAATACTTCACCCCACAGATGACCATTTGTATATCAATTACTCCTCCTTGCTATGAGGAAAACTTTGTTTTTCTTGCATGGAGACTGACTTTGAAGAGAGCATAAATAAGTTTCACTTTCAGTCCAGTTTTAAATACTAAGGTTTTAACAAAAAATGCACAGGATTTGCAGTGGACGTGCACTGTAAGAGAGTTTGTGAACAGATGTTTTGATGTAGTTTTGCTGTGGTTCATCACGGCCTCCGTGACTTCTGTTCATCAAGACTTTTCTCTGGTTTTGGATTCTTCATTTATCCGAGGTATGCAAGAAAAACATTTTCTTTACAAATTCAGTGCAACACAGAGTGAGTAATTGATATACAAATGATCATTTGGGGAGTGAGGTATTCCTTTAATGCTCCCTGCCTCGTCTTCCTCACCACAACAACTGTTTCTGCACTTGACACTAAAATGTTTAAACATACCAAAAAAACTAATGTTCTCCTTTCTAAATACATACCCTATGACTATGGTTACATGTTGTGTGTGCCATAATAAAACATTACAAGTGTCTTGTTGTGTTCTTTGGATTTCACTGAAGCATGGCATGTTTATTCAGGATTTGAAAACTTTTTTTTTCCTAAAGATTTCTATCATGTTGACACAGGACATCATTGACAGCATTAAAAACCTAAATAATTAACAGGAAGGGGGAGTTACAGGAAGAACATCACTCCTCCTTTTTTAAACTTTTGTATTTAGGAAACAAAAGTACATTGACATACAAGCAAAACTGACCATAGGTCCAGAGGTAGATATATACAGAGGAGAAAGATTAATGAGAAAAAAAAAAGATCAGTAGGCCTAATGTATAATCGGATCATGTGAAATATATCAAACACATACTTAGTTCTAATTGCCTTCTTGCAAGTCCTCATATTGTGGTGTCATATTGCTTAAGTTATTGATAGAGAAGTCCAAAATCTGGTTTGGAGTCCACCCATTTCTTCTTGTGAAAGTGGAATTTTCCTAATTGAAACAAACAAAAAAAAAAACATATTTTTCTACCTTATTACTTTTAAAACACATAAAATATCTTCATCCTGTGACAGAGCTTGTGCTTGCCCAGTTTTCTTTCTGATATAATGTTGAACATCAATCTTACATCTTCTGCCATACATACCGTGAACACATCACTCCTCCTGACTCGAGCATGCGCAGTCTGAGGGACACAGCATCACTTGCAGCGGTTGAGTTGACTGGCACCCTTGGATAACAACCATGAGTCAGGTACAAGTCTTTTTGACGTTTGTTTTCAAGCTTCCCGTCATTTATATTGGCCATATTTTAAAGTTGTTCGTGTGTTCATGTCGTAATTTATGGCGTTAACAAGTTACAACCTAACAAGTGGTCATAGTAATGGTCATGAGGCTGTAGTGAGTAAAAAGTTAATATCGTCAGTCATAGTAAATACCTGTTTATGCTAAATGCTAAATTGTGTGCGGTGTGTGAATGAGATGTGATGAAGTCATTCACAAATCAAGACCTCCATAGTGAGCCTCATGTGACTCATTTCAGTGGGAGGAAGTTATGCACTAAAGCCTCTCAGTTATTCTCAAAGGCGGGTCTGTACTGGGCACCCACCAGGGCTCTCTGAGGGGTTTAGCCATTTTCATTTCATCCCAAGAGGCTATCAGGAAGGGACAGGCTTGAATCAGAAGGTATGATTTCCTTTTTTAATCAATACCAGGCTGGAATGACCAATGGCTTCTCTTACACTAGTTAAAAAATGTGTAACTAGCTTTTCACATGTTTATAGTAACCTACTTCTCAATATATAAAGCCTATTTGGTCACAGTGATTGCATTGTTTGATCAGACTCTTTGTTTTATATCAGGGTAATTGCATGGGTAAATGGCGTGTGTGTGTGTGTGTGTGTGTGTGTATTGTCATGCTAAAACTCAAAGGGGCTGCAGGGGTGGTGGGCTACGGGGTCACAGCAGGTAGTGGGAATGTGGCACAACAAGTGGGGCAGTGTTTTATGCCGCCAACTCTCCCTCCATCATCTTCCATCCCTCCCCCTGGATCTCAGATCTGGTATTCAGCTGACTAACAATAGAAGAGACTCTTTCACGCTTGAACAATACTCTCAACCCTGCCAGATACCCCCATGACACGCTGACACACACACACACACACACTCCATCTACCCCCTCCAACTCCTTGGACTTAGTGGGCTTTAAACCAACCCTATCTCACACACACACACACACACACACACCACCTCTCTGTCTTTCTTTTTCTAAAAGCTATGCACTGCCTGCCTGACAAGTGAATGTAATCTGCCCGTGTGTGTGTGTGTGAGAGAGAGAGAGAGAGATATGGGGGGTTGAGGAGAAGCAGAGTGAGGAGGCGGGACTGTCAGCATTTTGTGTGTGATCAGTAGTACTCCTGAGTATAGACTGTACAGCATCAACAGTGGAAGAGAAAGGACGAGGACAGGAGAGGCTGGCTGGTTAAATAATAACAAGTCAGTCATGAGAAGCAGTGCTTTGTGCGCCTCTGACGTTGAGCCAGGCTGTGTGGAGGAGAGGCAGAGGTGAACCTTTGCAGGAGAAGTGGAGGGACGTATACGGAGCATCTGTGATAAACCTGAAACAAACACAGACTCGGCTGTTGCCATGGGGGGCTCCCTCAGCCAGAGCAGGAAGGGCTCCGTCAGCTCTCCTCGGAAGAAGAGCAGCATGTAAGATGAGATGCTTTGTTGTTTGTGTGTGCAAGTTCTTGATAAGGAAAGGTAACTCGGACAGGCAGAGTGGGTGCACTTGGTCAAGGACAGCAGATCAATTTCACCCTTTGGTACTTGTGTTGTCTGCCGTATGTAAACTCGATACTTCTGTATCGGGGAGGGGAAGAGGAGTTGGAGATGAGGGGTTGAAGGGCAGTGCTGAGACCTTGATGCTTTCTGTAGAGTCATGGTTGCTGGACTGAAAGCAAGTCAGACTGCACCGCACTCAGCCTCCTCTCCTGTCATGCTATTTTGAATGCTATTTTGGTATTCAAATCTAAGAAAAGGGGGAAGAGCCAGAGTGGTGCGGCTGATGACATTAGTAGAGCGGGTAATTTGATGAGCGTGAGCTGACCATGCTCCTGATATTAAAGCAGCATCGAAGCCAACTCCAAGTGACATTGGTTTTGACATTTTAGCAGCAGCTTTTATAGTTACAACTGCAGAGGAGATAATGCTGCTTCCAGCTATTAATTATGCAGCTGTGACCTTAATTCTTAAGTGGTATTTTAATCATACAAGGGGCTGGCTACTGTTTATTTCTGTCCAAGCAGGTAGCACAGCTTCTTGTTCTGTTCATGCAGTGTGTTTGACATCCTTAAAGTGCTGTGTGATGTATGAACCGCAGCTGTCTAGAGCTTTACGTCAAAATGAAGAGAAAGGGAATGGAGATGTTGTTGCTGAGGCATTTGTCAGGGCTTAAAAGCACTTAAGCACCATGCTTCCTCTATTTTTTTTCCTTTAATCCTTTGTAACAGAGAGTGAGTCCTTTCACTTTGTCCTCCCAGCTGATCCCTGTGATGCTGTAAAGCTCCTATAAAGCTCCTTGAAGCGGAACACTTTCAACATGCGTAAATGTATAGGCATATTCAGACAGTCTTTTCTTAAATGTCACTGTGTTCACAGCGGTTATATATATGAGAAGCAGTGGCGCCATGTACTGAAGCAGATGTTTTAGAGATGGCAGGGAAACACAGCAAATGACAGAAAGAGAAGGATGTAAGCGCACAGAGAGACTGACACTGAGACAAGCCATGTTAAAGCAATGCTCATTGTTATTTCAGTGTTCTTCGTTTTAATCTCACTGATCACAAAAGCATACTGTAGTCCTCTGCATCTGTGTTTGTGTTAGGGTAGGTGGGGGTTGCGGTCCTCCCTGTGGGAACACTGGGAAGCAAAGGAGTGCCGTGGGATCTCAGCTTTCAGCTTCTGATCTAATTTTAGTTGGCTTAATCATCCGTTTTATGTCCTAACTGGAGCAGTCTTGGATGTACAGTTGACTTCCTGTTCTCCAAAACCCCTGAACATCCTCACAGTCCCTCATTTGGGAAGAGGCTGACCTGCATTTGGAGCTCATTTCTCGCTGCAGTGGTATGAATTCAGGCCAAGCTGAAAACTTTGCTCGTCTATAGAGAGACACACACATTGTGAATACATGAAGAGACAGGCACAAAATGTGAAGATGTACATTTTAATTATGCATAAGCTTGCACTGACTACGCTTGCCAGGATGAAAGTGAAACTCATTGCTGAATCATGTTGACAATGATGCCTGAAAACCCTCACTTGCCCTGTATTGTTGTAGACAATGTTGATACATTATAGTGAAATGAAAGCAGTTTTATATGCCATTTTAAAGGGAGATTAAATTTAGTTGTAACTGATTTAACAAGCAAAGAAAATGAATGGAAACACCATAAAGTAGAACAGTAGGGGGTATGTTATCTCCCTGCCCTGTGCGTGCATGTGTGTACAATGTACATGCACTGTTGTCTGGGAATTGTGTGCTCTTTTGTCCCTGTTACAGTCAGGAACAATAGCTCAGCTGGTGTCTGAACATGACTCCTCTCGGGTGAACCCCTCCTCTCTTTCTCCCTCATTCTTTCTCCTCTTTTGTTTTATCATGCCTGTATCAGTTAAAATGTTCTAGTAGCACTGTGAGTGCTGTGGCTCCATTTAGTCTAACTCTGTTCATCCTGTGCTCGTGTTCCGCTCTGATTGCAACTAATTGGGTGTTCTCTATTAAAGATGCAGAGAAGTCAGGGATGTAGAAGCAGCTGTGCTTCTGAGAAGCCTATCAAAGACTCTGGAGCATCTCCGTCTCTGTATATTTAATCTCTAAGAGCCTGCTGTGGTCTGGATAATGCCGAGCTGCATCACAGTATAAAAATCTACGGTATAAAGTAAATATCATCAGCAGTGTTGCCTTCTGTCTGTGTGTGCATGGTGTCTATATGCATGTTTTCATAGTATAATACACTTGAGACCCTTTCCCAAGTGGTTGCCATGGTGAAACCCGAGATCCCGTCAACTCTGTTTAAGATCCCAAAGGTGACTCCAGACTGGTTATGTATCTCTCCCGCTTTCTCTCTCTCATGTGTTCTTCCCTAAGCTCCTTTTGTCTTCTTCACTCTTTCATCCTGGCTGAATTTGATGCTTTTGTGTTTTATGTTTTGCTTTATTAATGTGGAGAATCTGGGTGAGAGTCTAATAATGACCACCAGATGGAGCCATATCACAGAACAAGCCAACAAGTATGATCTAGCAATATTATTCTGTTCAGTTTAGATACTGTTAGACAGTCAGTCAGTAGGTCTATCCATCTGTCCATTACTGGAGGGACTATTTTTTATTTTTTTTTACATTTGCATTCATGTTCATGTCTGACATGGAAGGCCACTGCAAAACAATCAGTTGACATATGGTCATACACTCATATATTTCTGCCTGTACTCGTATCCCCACAGTTCCTTACATTCACATGGTCACATACTTTTAGATGGCAGACTGTGTAGTCGCAGCAGAGCATGTGCCGGAACATTATCCACTTGCAACTTCCTTTTATTATAAATATCTTTTGTACTGCTTTCTATTGAAACCAAATCATACTGACTCATCCTCTAACCGTCTGTTTTTCAGCTGTATCCTCCCCACAAAACCTTGTTTGCGATAAATAGGAGTAACTTAGTGAAATATAAAAGAAGCCACTATCAAGTATGACATTGTTAGACTGATTCGTCCTCCAGTGCAGATGCCTGACTGACAACATAAAGACCCCTTTTTCACCAGATGCCTATGTTGCCATCACAGAAAACACTCATCTGGCAGGTTGTCACTTAGTCAAGCTATTGCATGGCAAAATGGATGCTTTCACTTCAAAAATAATGACATACAGTTGTTCGTTTTAAAGGTCTAATGTAGAGATTGTAGCTTTCAAAGTTGAAGTTCAAAAAGATTGCATATACAATCTCTGAATAATTTCAGAGAGGATCACAGCTCTGATGTGTATTGCATTCAGTTTTGGAATAGAGGGACTTGTTTTTTACAGTGTCCTATAATAACCTACGTCAGCTGGGCTGTTATGCTTCCTTAACAGCTATTCGAGTTTAAACACATGACCAGGAGGAGCACTGATGTTGTAAATACTGACACTGACATGTTTATTACATTGCAAGTTTGCTGTTTGACATTTGCGCTGTGTAAATGTTGATCAAAGTAGAGACATTTACAGACCACATTCTACTATCTTTGTATGTAACTAGTAATTGAAATACAGTACAGGCCAAAAGTTTGGACACACCTTCTCATTCAATGCGTTTTCTTTATTTTCATGACTATTTACATTGTAGATTCTCACTGAAGGCATCAAAACTATGAATGAACACATGTGGAGTTATGTACTTAACAAAAAAAGGTGAAATAACTGAAAACATGTTTTATATTCTAGTTTCTTCAAAATAGCCACCCTTTGCTCTGATTACTGCTTTGCACACTCTTGGCATTCTCTCCATGAGCTTCAAGAGGTAGTCACCTGAAATGGTTTTCCAACAGTCTTGAAGGAGTTCCCAGAGGTGTTTAGCACTTGTTGGCCCCTTTGCCTTCACTCTGCGGTCCAGCTCACCCCAAATCATCTCGATTGGGCTCAGGTCCGGTGACTGTGGAGGCCAGGTCATCTGCCGCAGCACTCCATCACTCTCCTTCTTGGTCAAATAGCCCTTACACAGCCTGGAGGTGTGTTTGGGGTCATTGTCCTGTTGAAAAATAAATGATCATCCAACTAAACGCAAACCGGATGGGATGGCATGTCGCTGCAGGATGCTGTGGTAGCCATGCTGGTTCAGTGTGCCTTCAATTTTGAATAAATCCCCAACAGTGTCACCAGCAAAACACCCCCACACCATCACACCTCCTCCTCCATGCTTCACAGTGGGAACCAGGCATGTGGAATCCATCCGTTCACCTTTTCTGCGTCTCACAAAGACACGGCGGTTGGAACCAAAGATCTCAAATTTGGACTCATCAGACCAAAGCACAGATTTCCACTGGTCTAATGTCCATTCCTTGTGTTTCTTGGCCCAAACAAATCTCTTCTGCTTGTTGCCTCTCCTTAGCAGTGGTTTCCTAGCAGCTATTTGACCATGAAGGCCTGATTCGCGCAGTCTCCTCTTAACAGTTGTTCTAGAGATGGGTCTGCTGCTAGAACTCTGTGTGGCATTCATCTGGTCTCTGATCTGAGCTGCTGTTAACTTGCGATTTCCGAGGCTGGTGACTCGGATGAACTTATCCTCAGAAGCAGAGGTGACTCTTGGTCTTCCTTTCCTGGGTCGGTCCTCATGTGTGCCAGTTTCGTTGTAGCGCTTGATGGTTTTTGCGACTCCACTTGGGGACACATTTAAAGTTTTTGCAATTTTCCAGACTGACTGACCTTCATTTCTTAAAGTAATGATGGCCACTCGTTTTTCTTTAGTTAGCTGATTGGTTCTTGCCATAATATGTGTATTAACCTGACTTCTGCACAACACAACTGATGGTCCCAACCCCACTGATAAAGCAAGAAATTCCACTAATTAACCCTGATAAGGCACACCTGTGAAGTGGAAACCATTTCAGGTGACTACCTCTTGAAGCTCATGGAGAGAATGCCAAGAGTGTGCAAAGCAGTAATCAGAGCAAAGGGTGGCTATTTTGAAGAAACTAGAATATAAAACATGTTTTCAGTTATTTCACCTTTTTTTGTTAAGTACATAACTCCACATGTGTTCATTCATAGTTTTGATGCCTTCAGTGAGAATCTACAATGTAAATAGTCATGAAAATAAAGAAAACGCATTGAATGAGAAGGTGTGTCCAAACTTTTGGCCTGTACTGTATGGTTAGTGAGCAAGTCTAAAATTAAAAGAGTGGAAGCTGCAATTACATGCCGCAATATGAAAATGTTGGACAAACAACATACTGATGACTCTGTTATTCTTAACTGTGCTGGCATATAAATGTAAAATTTGTCTTCACGATGGTGCTCATAAGGAAGACTGTGAGGATTTTAAAAATCTAAATAGTCTCACCCTCCTGGGGGCTTGACTGTGCTCAGTAATAATGTCCATACAAATCCAACCATTAGGTTATCATTGCATAAGTAATGCTCAAATTTAGCCTATAAGTAATATTTTCATGTACTTGTACACTGAATATATGCATTACAACATTATCAACAAACATCTGGAATTACCGACAGGTAGTAGCTTTCTGGCTAAGTAATAATTAGGCTTAGGCACAAGATAAGTAATGCTAACTTGTCAACTTTGGACATTTTCAATCTCACATTACTTCTTAAATTGTCAGGAGTGATAGCCTCCATTGGTACATCGCTCTCTACCATTTCTGATATTGTAATTTTCGAGGTTAACATAAGCATTTGGAATGTGACATTGTGATTCAAAACTGTATTGTTCATAAGACCTGACAAAAGCACTTCATTTTCACATGTGGGTAGGCCGAGGCGAGAAGGTTGAGATTCGCTATCGTTAGCCAACACATTTATAATAAATGTTCTATATACATATTATAAGGGTGACTCAAATTCTACAAAGCTTCAATCGTTGTCACGGTAATCGACGTGCAAATCAGAAGGAAGGAAATGGCAAATGTCAGACACAAATGAGGCCAGTGTTGTCAGTGCAGTCATGGACCCTGCCTCAGGCGTTTAATTGGTAGTCCGATGAGGAAAAGGAAACAGGTTAGACGAACTGCGGATGATTATTCTCTGCTGCAAACTGTAGTGAAGCACTTGCTTTTGTATCTAGTGATGGGGTCTGACTCGCAGTGCTCTGAATTATTTATATCTGACAGATTGAAACTTTGTTTGCAATAGTCCACCTTCCACCTTTTCTCCCCCCTCTCTATTACTCTCTTTCTCTCACACCTGCATAGCGGGGCTAAATCCTAAAGTCGGCTCAGGTGCAGGTGGTTTATTAGTATATATGATTGATTACTATTCCCCATCAAAGCTTTGAATATTAGAGGATAATTACACTGATGCTTTGAAGACTGTAAAATGGTATTTGGGACACTCCTACATATTGTATGTAAAATATAACAAGTGTTTTTTGAAAAAGAATGAAAACTAAAAAAAAAAAAAAAACATATACATTTGAATAGTAATTTCAGCCTTAGATTAAATATTTCAGTTATTTGATTTATATTCGACTCCTGAAATATGTTCCAGCAGACCTATACAAAATGTCAGATTGGTGACCTTCTGTCAAAATAAAGGGGATTGAGCACGGAGATAAACAGTCTGTGATAGTTGAGAAGCTTCTCTAATTCCCTCTCAGTGTGCGCACACACACATAACTAGTTATCTCATTCAGTATCACACCACCTCTGTTGCGACTCACAGGCATGTTTATCATTTCTGATTTATTCTTAGCTCATAACCACACATGCTGCCATCAGTCAAAATATAATTGATGATTAAGGATGTGCATTCCTGCTGGATTAACCGATGACAGACACACCGAATAGCAGGGATGGTGTGTGTGTATGGTGTAATATGTCCACTCCTGCAACTTTAGATCACATATGGATGCACTGTGTGTGGGTTTGCCACTGTTGCACTGTGTGCTATTTGTGGTTTCAGGGTATTACATAAGAGCTGATTCTTTTTCCCTCTCTGTGTTTTCCTTCTTCTCTGTCTGTGGTCTCTGCCAGGGAGAGAGTCAGGGATATTCCCACTTCTGCATGTTGTCTCCCTCTCTGCCTAAAGACGTGTTTTCTGTGTGTTGTTGTATGTCCAGAGATGAGTTTACAACTTTAAGGTGTTGTAAAGAGTTTGTGCAGCACAGGATGTCTCTTGCTTGAGGGATTTTAGTTTGCTTTCGGCAGAATGTGTCCACTGCAAGACAGACAGGTTTGTCCTCTCAGCTGCACTGACTGAGAGATAAGTAAACTAAGTAGTACAGAGAAAGGAGACAATGTCAGGAATGTTTACGAACAACGACAGAGAGCATTTCAGGTTCCCATCCTGCTGAAGCGCTCACATCCTATATTCTCATCCTTGTTTTCTCTCCGTCTCTCATTCTTCATTTTTAATTAATGCTGTTTTCCATCTGCCGTGCCTCTAATTTGCTCCATTTTTCAGTCCAGCTATCACAGGATTGGACAGAGACTCATTCTCTGTGTTCACCAGTGTGTGACATTATTTTTGAGTGTGTTTGTGCATGGGGCCTGCCTGTCTCCTGTGGACCAGCTCAGTGTCATCAGTGTTAGAGCTTCTGTCTTTCTTTTCATGTCTGCCACATGTGAGCAGTAAACAGCAGGAGAGGAACCTAAAAGTACAAATAGCAAGGAAAGCATCTCGGCTGCTCCTCTTTTCTCTCCCTGCTCACCTTTTTCACAGTGGCTAAACCATCCTCCTTTTATCAGATTAGTCATGGTCCACGTTTTTTCAAAGAACCCATCTCATTTGGCCTAGATGTGTTTGTGTGTGCATCTGTGTGTGTGAGAGAGAAAGAGAGATGTATAAATGCGAAAGCCTGGACTTAGAGTTATGTAAGCCATCCATGAACAGCCTCGGAGGCTGCGTGAGTGAACATGTGTGTGAGCACCGATCAGAGCTCTCATCCAAATGACTTTTCTGTCAGTCTGAAGGGTAGTTGCACCATTACCGCTGAATCTAGGTTTGGCGTATTGATTTGTTTGCTGTCTGGTCTGGATGTTTTCAGTGAACAATAGATCCTCTGTAGGTTTGGTCACACATCATGGAATTGACGGTCAAAGTTACAGTTCAGATTGTATCTGTTTGTGTGGATATGGATGTATCAATACATATTGATTCTGAATATCTGAAATGGTTTTAATTCTCATTTTCTGCAGTATCAATACACCAGTATCTCACTATCCTTTTGTTAAAGAAGTATTTCATTGCTTGAAAAATGGTCTTTTCATAAAACTTGGCTGTCTGTGCTGTAGAAAGATGCAAATACTTTTTACATTGGTGCTACATGACCCGAGAAAACGCAGAAAAAGGACTGTGGCATATGCTTTTGCTCAAGATGTAAACAACCTACAACTAACACAATGCACTTTGTCGCATCGGGCCAATAAATGCTACTGCTGGTAGGGGTTGCAATGTGAACTCATCCGTTTGACACAATAGCGACCTGCTGGTAACAAACAATCTCATATGACAGTGAAATAGTAAGCTACATGTTTCTGAGAAAATTTGAGGCAAGAGTAAGGCAGCACAGTAACAGAAAATTGGTTTAAATTTGATCAGCGCTGCTTAGTTTTATCGTTCGATCTCAGTTTTTCCAGCCTCCATTTTCACAAAGCAGAAAGCAGTATGCCGTCCACTTCCTGTTCACAAACTCTTGCTACAACAGCTAAACAGGGCACTAAAATATGTTTCTAAAGTAATTTTATGTGAGTGATAGGCAGTGCAATAATATAATCTTGATTTATATTTGATCAGCTCTGCCTTGTTTTACTGTTTGATCGGATTTTGGTCCAAGTTTGAGAGAGAAAGGTGCAGGTCTGTCTCTTGATATGCTTCTAGGCAATACCAAAATTCGGAAGTATAGCCTGTATTACGAGCAACAGCCCAGGAGAGCCAGCAAAACTCCACCGGGTGACGCGTTTTGCATAATTTGTGTCATTGGGCAGAGTTTCACTCAGAGGGTAGCAGGAAGATCTAGGCACTGGTTTCACGGAGAGCAGTTGATTACAGTTCATTTACATATCTACTAACTTTGTTGTGATACAAAGCTGGTTAAAAATTGCAAAGTATCCCTTTAATGTTTACCACTGACACTTGCTGTTCTCTGCTAACCAAGGAAAGAATAGTCATCGTTGTCATGTTATAGCCTTTTTATATTTATCTTTTATTAGAAATTTTAAATTCTATGCCTTCAATGTCATTTTTTCCCCAGTGGTATCGAAAATGGTATTAAATATCAATATTTTTCAAGGTATTAAAGTGAGAAATTCCTGGTGTATTACAGTAATCATACAAGGAGCATTCTTTGTCCTTGTTAAAAAACACATCACTTCTTTCCACGTCTTCCTTTATTCACTCAGGGACAACAGGCATAATTGCTCTTTTTCTGCAAAGCTTTGTGTCACAGTCACATGGTCTCTGCTGGGAGCTGCCAAGTAAACAAACCATTAACAACTCAAATTACCTTTCAAACTCAGTTTTTGGCCGCCCATACATGCCAGCAAGTCATATGTTGATCTTTAGGGCTTTACTTAATTTGCTTTATAGTTGTGGGTAATTATAGAGGGTGTAATTTCAGTGAGATGGGTTTTACAGAGGGAAGATTTTCAGAAAGTTAGGATGGTGCAATGTTATGAGTTCAGGATATGCTATGAGCCGTAAATCCAATACAAACTCATGTCCTTACATTTTTAAAATGAACTCTTTGCCTTATCATGTCCTCCCCTGCTCTTTTTTTCATCTCCTCTCTCTTAAAGACACAAACGTCTGGTAGTCTGTCTGCCCCTGAGAAACCAGACGCTTCTTTGCCTCTTAAAACAGGAAGCATTGCCTCCCCCCCCCCCCCCCCCCCCCCTCTCTTCCCTCACAATTGGCAAACCCTGAAAGAATCGCAGGGAGAGGGGGAGGCCAACTCCTGAGAGCGAGTTAGCAAACATGCAGGAGCAGGGCGAGCCGATATCTGTTCACCAGCTGATCGTCCACCCAGACAGAGAGGGGAGGGGAGGGGAGCAGAGAGAGGAGTGACTACTGATGCTCCAGTAATCTGCACAGTGTGAGTCAGTGCTGTGGAGAGCAAAGCAGCAACAGAAACAGCAGCAGCAGCGTGAGACACGTTTTCCTCTCACAAGCGCCAACAGAGCAGAAGAGCAGGATGGGAAAGCAGAGCGGCTGAGCAAGAGGAGGAAGTGAGCAAGCCATATAGAAAGCAAGAGGGGTAGAAGCTGACATTAGAAGGGAGAGAGGCAAGAAGACAGATCGACAGCTCCTTTTTAAAAGTCTCCTTTTTAGAGCAGAAAGGACTGTGGAATATCACTGAACCTGACTGACAGCCGTGACAATCTAAACAAATCCAGAGGAAGAGGAAGTTTACCATTAAATCTTTGAGGTGGCAGCAGGTTCAAGACTTGTCGTGGTGCAGGGATGTCCTGGTTGTCTCCGGTCCAGTGGGCCAAATGGACATGGTCAGCAGTGACTGGGGTTGCGGGGGACGAGGGGCAGCCCAGATCCAAGGATGGCGAAGAGGACAAGTAAGAGGGCTAGGCCACAGTGTTTGTGTGTGCTGTGAGAGAGAGTGAAGAAAGGGAGCTGGTTTATAATTGCATCTGTGTGAGATGTAAAACCAGAGAATATCTAATAAGGAAGTAGTGATTGCCTCTACTTGCTTCAGTTTAAACAGCACTAGATTGATTGTGTTTGTGTGACGACTGCAGATTCCCCTGAGTCATACTGACAGGTGGTGGATATATACACACAAAGAGAGCAACACACACACACACACACACACACACACAAACTGACTGATGCTGTGGTATAATCTCAGATTCTTTCCTATGCTGTGGATCCCACAGAGGCTGGGTCATGCTGTCACTGGCTAAAAACAGATTCTCAGTCAAAATACAGACACACAAACTGGTGTTTTGTGAGTCCCCGCTTTGTGTGCGCCATCCTGTTTCTTAATGAGGCACCAAACGCTGAGGATATGACTGTCTAGGCTTGTTTTTATGTGTCTGAGTGTGTGTATGTGTGTGTGTGTGTGTGTGTGTGTGTGTGTGTGTAGGCTGTTTGGCAGTCGGGGAACAGTTGCTAGAAGTTGGGGGAAGGGAAAAAAGCCACAGTTTCCAAATCTTTTGATTCTTTCTCTGTCCATTTCTAGTTTCTAAGTAACCATCCAAAATTGCGTCCGCTGGGGCCATCACTGGGACGTGATGCAGTGTGTGTATGTGTGTGTGTGCATAGTGGAGGGGGTGGGTATGTATATTAGGATTAGCTCTGGCTCCAGAGTGTGTGAATGTGTTTGTGTGAACCGGTATCATAGATGGAGTGTGGTCGGGTATTGGCACTGAGAGCTCTGCTCCCTCTCGTCCTGTTTTTCATTAGAGCGCAGACGTTTTGATGTGTGTTTAAGTGGCTGGGAACGGACAGGCACACACACACAAAACCACACAAACTCTCGCTCTCCCTGTCTCTCCCTTCCTTTTTGTGTCTCCACAGTTTGAAAATAAATTTGGGCTGGGTGTCTAGGCAGCTGACACAGCAGACCAAAAGACTCTGTGTGTTTTGTGTGTATGTGTGTGTGTGTGTGTACGTGTGATGGGACACAGTGTGTCCTTTTTGAGGGGCAAAGGATGCAGGTGGCCTTGCAGGACTTCACTTCCTCTCCTCTCCCTTCCTGCGACTTCCTTTAAAATAAAAGCAGCTTGTTTATTTTGAACTGCTTTGAACTCTGAAATCTATTGTTTTTATGTCACCTTAAGAAAACAGCAGATTGATGTTAGAAAGCCAATACTTATTTGTTAGAAAGGCTCTCACACTGCAACACACAGTTGAGGCGTTCACTGTTATATTTACATCATTTAGTAGCTGTGTATATATGTAGTTATTTAGACTGATGAACATTTTCAATGCTTCATTGTTCTCAAAGACAGAAGACTGCTGTTCCTTTAGCTGTAAACCAGGCAATGGGATTTTTTTCATCACATGCTCTCAGTCTGTTCATGATCATTTTGTTTTATGCATCATATTTGTCAGCTTATGCGTATTTTCAATGACAAACTGAATATTTGATGTTTAGTGCCAGATAACTTGCAACACATAGTTGAGGCTCCGACCTCTCTCTGGCCATCTCTTTGTATGTTTCTATCTTTGTCTATCTTTTTTTGAACGAATGTTCTGTTAAGATCTTCCTCTCTCTTCCTCTCCACAGTTCAGACTCAGAGGGGACCTTTGAGACTCCAGAGGCAGAATCTCCAGGTGTGGTGAAGCTGCTGAGCCAACTGGACAACCACAAAGGTGAGATGGCTCAGCTATTCAGCTAACCAAGCGCTCTAATACTGGTTGAACTTTGTCACACCTTAACAATGAAATTTTATATTCTCAGGCAGGGCTCAGTGTCAGCAACACAATGGTTTGGCCTCTAGTGATTCAAGGTCTGAGAAAGAATAGTATCAGTAACATTGTTAACACTGTGCTACATTACGCAGAAATATAAACCTGTACTAATGAACCTTCATTAATATAGGCCTATATTTTATCTACAAGTGCACATCACACACTGAGCGAGCCGCCTGTTAATGACGATGTCGGCAAAGCAGTAATGATTGTGCTAAGTGGCTAATGGGCATGTAGCTTCTTACATTTTACATTATGTTTGAGGTCGAGGAATGTCAGAAATGCAAATGTTTGCCTGCAGCGTTTACAGATCACCTTGGGTTCATCCTTTATCTTCTTAAAATGATCCCACACTTTGGATTTCCAGCCCGACATGTTATTAACTAGCCTGTGTAATTACCGCAGGTACCAGCCCTGTTAATTAACATGACTCCTGTCTGACTGCTGAGTTTGGCTACTTCCTGTGTGTGTCCTTTCAAACTGAACTCCCACATGGTCCAGTCATATAGGATTTGATTTATTTTGACCAGGCACAGCTCCTCATAGAGTTTCACATTTTGTTTTTGTTTTTTTCCAGCGACTAAGTGACCAGTGAGATCATGCCAACTAATGACGTTTCTGGTCATTAACCTTTGGTCGGCAATTAGGGGGCAGCCCTATCAGCAATAGTATTAAAACATTTCAAAGAATACTGGGTAGCGAAACTGTGAAGGTGCCCGCTGTGAAATGTTTACCTCATGCATCTTACCATAACACCAGTGGTATTATCAGTATTTTAAATCAGTACCTTTCTGCCCATGGACGTCATTTGTTCTAAAACTGTGATGATTATCAACAGGTTGGAAGTGATTGTTCTCATCGAACTTTGTGCCATTCCATTGATGCAAAAAAGCTCTAAGTCCTTCACGCTGTAAAGCAATCAAGCAGACTTTGGCAGGCTTACATTAAAGTATTGGTTCATGCAAATTACAAACAAAAGTATTTTCTCACTGACCTCCAGTCATACCCGCTCATAACGATACTTGTGCAGTTTTTGAGATATTTGGCTTTGAGATTAGGCTTAGGGTCAGGTATTTTGTGTGAAGTGAAGCTTTAATATCAGCATAATGACACTAATGTCTTGAGACTACATTACTGTATGTGCACTGTTCCTTTGTGTCACTATGTTGTTCTTATGTCCACTGTGTCAGCTGCAGAGTCAACTTGCCTGCTTCTGCTGATCACACAAATCTTAGATCAGTTGTCAGTGTGTATGAAAGTTGAAGATCTAGTGTGTGGGATTTAGTGGTAGATTGCAGCCAACTGAGCTTTCCCCATATGTGTGTAGGAGAACTATGGTGGCCAATGCGAAAACATTAACGACCCTATCTTACCTGACCTTAGAAACATGGTGGAATTCATAGCAGAGGCCAGCTCCATATGTAGATATAAACAGCTTATGCCAAGGCAAAAAAACCCCACCTCATCGCTTCTTATTTTCAGATAATTATAAACTAATGAAAACATAGTTATGAATATTATATTCCATTTCTGCCAATATATCCTCCAAAGTCGTCCACACTGGACCTTTAGGTGTAAATGCACTCTCTCCTGTAAGGCCCAGACTATTAAATTGGCTGATAAATGGGTAGTGGATGAATACAGTCTGTTTGAAGCTGCCAGAGAAGCCTGCTGCTGTCCAATCCACAGCCCCCTCCTCATCCCTCCCCTCCCTCTGTCCTCTTTTCACCCACACACACTCGTGTACCACACATTACCATGGTAATAGATAGTCTGGAGTACATCTTCTGTGCTGAAACAAATGCTATCATATCACTGATGTCTGCAAATTCCTCTCCTCCATCTTCATCAATTTTAATTTAAGTGATTAATTTTGACATGTACTACACAGGATAAATTTGGTCTGCATGTTTTGGATGGCTCAGCTAGTTGAAATTAGATCTGTTTGGACCACAGCGTATGGGACACTGTGCTAGATAATTAGAGAGAGATTAATGTGTTTATTATTGAGTCTAGTTTGCAGACAATAACAGTCTCCCTTTCATGCTAAACCAGTCACATGCTCTGTGCAAAATCTAGGTTAGTTTCATGAATAAAAGATCGGCTGTGTGGTGAAACCAATATTCTGGTTCACTATAATTAGATGGCTCAGGGTGGAATCACAGTCTTTTCATGGGAACAGCCACACGCCACATTCAAACTGTATATACTGTTGAACCAGGACATAACTGAAACCTTAGACAGCTTTTGTGTCTACCTGAATACTGTCTGTCTGTCTCTCAACCACTTCCTTTTCTGTCTCCTTTTCCGCTTTTTCGTAGAGTTGTGAAACTGCAATAAAGCCTGATGTTGTTTTAGTTGCTAGGCCACGTGGTGGTGTGTACTCTGCATGACTGGGTGCGGTTCCTCTACATCTGTTCCCTTTCTCCAAAGGGCGTGTGTGTGTGTGTGTGTTCTGAAAGTACCCATATTTTCAGCAGAAGCTTACATAAACTTGCATTAATTGAATGCATGATGTAATAAGTCAAATCATCAGCCTTCAGTCATGACAAACGATGCGAGAAGCTGTTACCCGCCCAAGGTGAAACCACAATGACTTCATTCATGGTGTGTGCAAGTGGAGAAGAAATATAGAGGAGTTTATTTCAGTTTTATTGTTCTGTGTAGTTGTGTGAGTTTTACAGTATGAGTGGAGTATTTTTCAGTAACAGAGAGTCCTGTGTTTCAGCAGCAGTGTGACTCAACGGGGACCGGCCCGCTGCTGTGGTGGTTAGCTAGCTGTTAATGGGATATGTGAGGACACAGGATGTGAAGTGCTCTGAAAGGAAGCCTGCAGCCATTTTAAGTGCTCTAACAGGAGAAGGAGAGGCCGTCATTTGAAGTTTATATGTCTGAGTGACAGATTAAATCATTAAGTAGCGATAGAATGGGGGATGTTTTAATGTTTTGGGAAAGAGATGTTGAAGGAAGAATTAAGATCTGCTTCCCTCTGGGTCAGCCCTGCAGTGTTTCTCCTTCTGCCTTTCTGACTCGAGTTTCTCTGTTGCTGTTGGTAAATATGTCCTCATCTGAAACTCTGTATTGTGGTGTGCACCAAGGTTCTGTCCTGGATCCTCTTGTATATATACTGTGCATATAAACTTTCCTTGACCAGATAGTAAGTCATTTCAAAAGGTAGCTCCTGTCACAGATATGCAGATGATATTGAATTATTCATTCCCTTTAACCCTCCTGTTGTCTTAAAGCATCTGTAGTCAATATTTTAATGTTAACAATTGACAATGTGAAAACAAGGTGCCAATATGAAAGGGATCACTCATAGTGATGAACCCAGAGAAAATTATCATCCAAATCTGCAGCCCTCCTTTTGTTTTACAGAGCCCTACAGTACCCGACTCAGAATTATGGCAGTTGAATCAGATTTGGCTATTTGGTATGAATATTCAATGATTTTTTTTCGTAAATAAAGCTTTAAAGTTTGTATGGGGTTCAGCGGGACTTTTATTATAACAGTGACATTTACGTAATATAGTAAACAAGCTAACGACAGATCGGGAATGTGCAACAACATTTTTTGCAGACCCTAGATAGCAAACATTGAAATTGGTGCCTCATGACCAGAAAAAAAAACAGATAAAAAGGGCTGTAGCATTTGCTTTTGCTCAAGAGGTAGAAACCTATGACTCTCAGTGTGCTGCAACAGATCAATAAATGCTCCCGCTAGTGGGTGACATAATGCGAGTTGCTCATCTGAAAAAAAAACAAACAATGGAGGCAGACTGTACAAACAATCTCAAATTACAGTTTAACAGTAAGCTAATATGCGTATGTTTCTGAAAATATTTCAGGTGAGAAATAGATGATGCAGTAACAGAATCATGGCTCATATTTGATCAGCACTGCTTAGTTTTACAGTTTGATCCAATACAATAAATAATAATAAAACAGTATGGACTCTGTTCTTGTTCACTAATTCTCATTTTAAAGCCAAACTGCACTAAATTATGTTTCTGAAGACATTTAAGGCTGCAAAGTATCCCTTTAAGTGTTTCATTCAAACTGTTTTTTTCTTGCCAAAAAACATTGCAACACTCAGCTCCATTGTGTCATAAGTGAGACTTGGTGCAACTATTGTAAGTCCCATTTCACCTACAGAAACAAAACATCCCTGGATTGTTTTCAGTTGGTCCCTCTAAAAGGTCTTATTTTGCACCAGTGTTTATTTCTTTACACTCAGATTTGAATTCAAGATTCTTGTGATGACCTTTACAGCTCTTAAGGGTCAGGCACCAGCCTACATCAGATACCTACCGCAGACTCAAAACAAGGGGACATTGTCTTTGAGGTTGTGATTTGTGGACACCTTTATAAAACAACTTCAAAACATCCACCTCTTTAGTTTGTAGTTATTTCTATTCATGTTGTTTCTACTCTTTCTGTTCCTTCTAAGTCTGTATTACGTGTCTGTTGCCTCATTTTTTATTAAGAGGCACTTTGTGATATTCTGTTTTTTTACAAGGTCCTTTATAACTTAGTTTTGTTTCTTTTCTTCCCTCTTCACAGTTCTTCCTGATGTTACAAACCACATTCTGGACAAGAACTCCAACCAGGATGTCAGCCCAGTTTCATCCCAAGACGTTGATTCCCTGAACAACCTCACTGGCTGCTTACCTAACGACCGCAGCTTTGGTTTGGACCAGAACCTCAACCTGACCCTCAGCAGTAGCAAATCCAGCCCTGGAGAGGGCCTCTCACCATCCAGCCCTCTGCCTCAAGCCCTCAGGCCGCCAACACTGTCCGTCCTCTCCCCACTAAACAAGCCCGATCCCTCAGAGGTGGACGACGAGGCTCCGGTGACGTCTGACTCCAGCCCGGATTCAAACTTGATCCCCAGTCATGACATTTGTGTGGATCCTGACTTGCTTAATGGCAACATGAACTCCAACTCACCAAACACAAAACTGACCTGTGAGAGCAACGGCGCAATTATCACGTGAGTAAAACTCAAACATATCCACAGGCTTCTTCAGCCATCAGTCAGTAGCTGAACTAATGTGATTCAATAGGTTTTCTAGCAGAACAATGTTCTTTCTTTAATGGTCGTGGGGAACAAAAGTGAATCTCTGCTGTGCACAATGTAGGCTACCTGAAGGGACCAAAGTGTTCCCATTTTAACCAGCTGTGGTTGCTTGTAGCGTATCCTCAAAAATTCTATCAACTGTTGTTTCTCTCCTTCACATCCATTCATTTCTCATCAGCATTATTATGGTTTATTATAGTTTTGTTATTGCTTTTAGTTATCATTTTATTTAATAATTTCAGTTCACTTTATCTTTTAAGTCCGTTTTTAGGATGATTTGTTTTTAATTTGCTTTCAGATGCAGATTTAGGTCAATTTTCAGTGTCCATAGCTGGATGAAGTATTTTTAAGAACCATTTTGAGTTTGCTGACAGAAAATGAAGTTTGAAAGGTAAAGAGACGTTAAAGTGTCAAACGTTGCCCTCTTGTGGTGTATGTCTGTTAGTTTCCTGCCAAAGAAGAATCACAATTCACATCTCTATTACAGTATATATTGTAATCCCTGATCTCTTTGTGTGCACAGATGACCAGATATGCTATTAGAAGTTGGTTCAAATGATGTTATTTAGTTTGTTGATTTTTTTTCAAGCTGAATGAGTGGTTTGACATGGGAAACACAATACTTGTACAGAAACAGGGCCTTTGAATTACATATGTGATGAGTTGCATCGTGCAGGCAATTATACAGTCAACTTCCTGTTTATTCCAAACACCCTCCTTATCTCATAAAAGAGTTTAAAGGAAGAGCCAGGAAAATACTTTTATTGCCAATTTATCTTTCATTATATTACTTAAGTTGGCTAAGGAGTTTTGGGATATTTTAATTTCACTTTGATTTCAATATTTTGTTTTCAGCAAGGTTTTAATTTGTAGTTTAATGAAAACTCTCACATGTTAACGCTCAGTCTTGTTTTTTTAATTTACTAAACTATAATAACCCTGCATCCCTGTCCCGTCCTCTCCTGTGTCTTCCCTTCCTTTTTCCTTCCAAACCTGTCATTCTGTTTCCCTTCTCTCTGTGTGGCATCAGGACTGCTGAGCAAGTCCATTTCCTCTGTGTTCTGTTGTAAGTACTGTATATCTGTGTGTACAGACGTGTGTGTGTTTGTAACCTCAGTCCCCTTGCTGTTCTTAAATGTAAGTCCAAGTCCAGGTCCTCCACTTGACCCAAATTGTCCTTAAATCACAAAGTGAAGGTGAAAAAAAGCAGTAGGAGTAGATTTAGGAAGTAGAGGAGAGAGGGTGTTAGTGTAATTCCCTCTAATGCTCTGAGCAACTGTTCTTGCTCTTATTTCAATTTGGAAACAATCCTTCATTAATCTACTTTTTCTCTCCCACTTAATTCAGCACTTTTAGCAGAGCATGTGAACACAACTCACACACAGAGCAGAGCAATGAGGTCTGGCTGTAAGGCTTTCTGTCTCTCCTGCTTCCTCCTTTCATCATCATGCCTGCCCACATGTACACACATGTGCAGAGATATGAACAGGTTGGTGTTGACACTGATGTTGTTATTGAACCTTTATCCTCAGGAACTCCTGTAAAGCAAAGCAGAACCAGCTGATGCAAAAGGACTTCAGCGGACAGGTAAGAGCACATAATGTTTCTGCTTCCTATCACATGGTGCGATTAGCATTTAAAAAGCTTCATACAGTCAGTGTAGTTGATTATATTTGCTGTTATTACAGGATGACCATCATGGAGACCACGCCACAGACGAGGAGAAGTTGGCGAGCAGTGTCGGTGTCAAACCAGACAAGGACCAAAGCAGTGAGTAAACGGATCAATGAAGATTGATTTTAATGTTGCGCCACCCAGTTACAGCTCACACTGATACAGTAGTGAATAGTTCAGTTATCAGTGAGGGACTCTACTGTGCAGAGATCAGATAACTGGATGTTAGAAAGCATTCTTCAGCTTTGCTCAATCGATACTGAACAGTGAGAAGGTCATCTTTACCTCACTGTTACAGACACGCACATTAATCATTTACTTTACACATCATTTATCATTGAAGCTTGTGACTGTGTAGGTCATGAGCACTGTGATGGTACATTTGTTTAGAGCAGCTGTGTAGTCTGTTTGCTCTGTTGTTTTGGTGTGAAAACACATTCAGATTGAACGATCACACAGCAGCAGGTGCCTTCAGGCTGCTTGTGACACAGCTTTAGTTACTGGCTGTTCTGATCTGAGCAGGCCGCACACACTGTTACAGGTGTTACATAAGAGTACATCACTGAATCAGGTGCAGTAGCCTGTGATTTCAAAAGGTATATATATTTTTTTTATTTTTACTGTGAACAGGCAGATTTCAATGCAGAAACAATTTTTTATGAGTTTGAAACATGAACAAACAGTAACTCACAAAGTTATCATAGTTTTGTATTTAGTATTTTATAACATGGGGGGTGTTTGTCAGGTGCAAGATTTCAGAAGTTCAGAATACTTATTACAATACATAGCAGTCATGTTGACATCCTAGTCTCAATGAACAAATGCATCAAAGCCTTCTCATGCTTGATGTGTTTACAAATTTGACTACACTAACACAGACTAAAACTGAAGACTTCTTATGTATATTTTTATTTTCTTTAGTTAGTAGTGTAAATACACAAGATCGTTTCAGTCTTCTCTTCTTTTTTTTCTAAATTCTAGTTTTAAGTTTTTATTTCAGTGAACTAAAATAACGTTTCACACTTAGTTTTAGTTTTAGGTTTAGTTTCAGTTAAATACAACACCCTTTCTCACAGAAATCTGTCATTGCAAGAGGAAGTGATGAAGATAAAATGCTGCGACAAATGTCAAGCCAAGTAAAACAAGTCATTATGGCTCCTTTTGATTCATCACTAAAGTGGAAGCAAACTGCCAGTGGTGTTTATTTCAAGACAAGACTTAAAAACGTGCAACTGTGCATTTAAAAGGTAATGTTGCATAAGTCATGAGAATACTACTGAGAATACTTTTATTTTATTTTAGTTTTTATTTCTTTTTCAGTGACTATGAGCACATCTGGTGGCAATAGTGGGAGAAATGTTCTAATGTACTGCCACCTGCTGGCCATGATGATGAACTATATTACATTACCAGCCACAACATCTCTCACCCCGAATTCTTGTTAACATGTGTATCACTTTCTTTCAGTTCAAGACTGCCATGTGAATTCAAAACCTAAGGACTCTGACTGCTGCTCTGTGGTAAGTAAATACCACAATTGATCATCCTACATGTGCTGTGTCAGGCCCTCATACAAGCTATTTATTTATCCTCATCGCCCAACACTCTCATGCATAGGACATTTTTCATGGAAGAAGCAATAGCGACTGTTATGTGATACCATCAGTGACCACTGAGTGGGGGTGACGCACTCTTTTACCAGTGAAACTAAACTCCCACCATCAGTTGTAGAGAAGATATAAACAAGTCTAGACTTGCCCCAGCATTACATTTCACTTGTCATTGTATTGGTCACACTGGGACATTGTGTTCAGCTCTTTGTACTTTTATTTGATGTGAAATGGTGAGAGTTACACAAAATATGAAAAACTGTGTCATTAAACAGTCTTAAATTTTAATTTCTTAAGTCACTATTGCCACACACATTTTTTCTTATTTGATTTATCCATCTTTTAATTTCTTTTTCTCAAAATGAGTCAAGTTCTTCTGTATTAAAGTCCACATTTCTGATCTGACCTACCACTGAAATTGTCTTTATACTTGCACTTACAAAACGTAGATTATCCTAACTCACTGTAATAACCATATTCCTAAAAAACCTACCTCTGCTTGGGACCACACACTACTTACCTGTGTTCTTACCTGCAGTACTTGAATAAAAGATGATTCAGTCTTAAATTTGATGAGGAATTATCTGAAAATGTCTTAAGAAGCATTAAATTGTGTCAGATACCCTGTGTGCAAGTAAAGTGTATTGTGACATTACGATCTAATAGACCGCCAGTTTTGTGTTTGGAGCCACCTGCGTTGTTATCTAAAGCTACAGTCTGATCGTCTGTCTGATATGATGACGGCACTGTGCTGCTGACAGCAGGAGGTACTTAGTGTCTGCCACCATGTTCATGTTCTCAGGTGACAGATGGATTTAGATTATTACCCAGGAGATTAGAATATGACGGTCATAATCCAGGGAAGGACAAAATGAGAGAGGAGAGACGGGGAGTAGAAGAGGAAGGATTGGAGTGTGCAAACTGAGAGGCAAGAGGGGTATGGGGTAAAAATGAGAATGAGAGAGGATTGAGAGAATGGAGTCATAATTTGCAGTTTATTACAGAAATAAATGTTTGTGTCTCCCATTCATTGGTACACTGTAACTAACTGGTGATATAAACTATAGCTAGTAACATGACAACACTTGTATTGGCTTTCCTGAGCACCAGAGTATAATGGGTTTCTTAGAAAAAATCATTTGTAGCACAGAAAATGCATTTTAAACTAATGAAAGAAAAAATAAGAAGACACAATATTAAACAACAAACAAATGAGGAAACACTAGGAAAAAGGGGGGGCTTGTGTAAAAGGTATAGTTTTATGGCAGTATAATTGAATCTGCTACTTCTGTTTTAGTCATAAATACCTCATGGGGCTTACCTCCCATCATAATACTGAATGCACAATAAAAAACAAATGTCAACATAACTGATTTCCCTCTCCCTTCAGCAGTTCGATGACCCATGCAAGCTGAAGAAGAAGTCGGAGGGAAGTGAGATGCAGAAAACAGGAAGTCAGGTCCTGGATTCCATCTGCATCAGTGAGGCAGAAAAACAGGCCGTTCTCAGCCTCATTAAAGAGGAGGTACACACTTTTATCACACTCATCCCACATGAAATATGCCATCAGTGTGTTTGTGTTCGCCTTAATGGATCGTGAGAGTGTTTTTTCTTTTGAATGCTCAATTAAGCTCACACAGTAGACATCTCTTTTCAGATCATCACTAAGGAGGTGGAAGCCAGTGACTGGAAGAAAAAGTTTGAGGACAGCAAACAAGAAGTCACTGAGATGAGGTTAGAAAACATGTTGCTGTATGCTTTTTACTCATGGCCATCACTGATTGATGTCAGAGGGGGTCCTGTGAGCTTGAAACATTCTGTCCACAGTTTGTCATAAATTTAAGTATATTTGTTTTGTCTCTTTACAGGAAGATTGTTGCAGAATATGAGAAGACAATCGCTCAGATGATCGGTGAGTGGAAATGTCAGAAGAACAGGCTCCTGTTTTTCATGTAACCATATAAATCACTGGTTGCTGTTGTGATTTTAGTGCCACTGTGTGTTTGTGTCATCTTGTACTGTGAGTGTCCTGCTACACTGACTTAGACGCAGTAACATTGGTCCACATTGTCTTGTATCAGGAGAGATAAGGTGGCAATTAAGAAAGCATACATTTCACTCAGGTCTTTTCTCTTTATTTTTTTTTTTACATATCCTTGATTATGTGGTTAATATAATCACTGTTATAAGACTGCATGTTATTTAGCACTCCACAATAATGCCTCCGTCTTTGCTTCTCTCAGAGGACGAGCAGCGCAACAACTCAAGTGCCCAGAAGGCTTTGCACGCTGTGACAATGGAGAAAGACGCAGCCCTGGCAGACCTGAACTCAGTGGAGCGCTCTCTCTCTGACGTGTTTCGGCGTTATGAAAATATGAAGAGCACGCTGGACGGCTTTAAAAAAGTAAGGGGTCATAGGACAAGTTCATGTCTAGACAGTTGCTCAAGGAAAGTGTCACTTTTAAGTGCTGAGATGATCAGCTGATAGTTGCACAAGTTGGAGGGCTGTAAGAGAATTAAGGTCAGAATGGACGGTAGATTGTGATTAGGGGTGGTGGTCTTCTAGAGGTGAGAGCAGCAGGGGTTTACACTGAAGGTCACCATTTAATGAATAACATACTGTTGTCTCACTCAACAACTGCCACAGAATTAAACCCCACAATTAAAGATGTTTACCCCCAAATTTCAAGCCTGCAGCTGGTTTAAAGTGGCAATAACACTATGGTTGTTTTTTCTTTCTGCCCACAGAATGAAGAGGTGCTGAAGAAGTGTGCTCAGGAGTATTTGGCCAGAGTCAAGCAGGAGGAGCAGCGATACCAGACTCTTAAAGTCCACGCTGAGGAGAAACTAGACAAGTATGTCAAGTCGATTATAAGAAATTAAATACTTTTATGGGTTTGAGATGGTGTTAATTTACCTTACTCCATGTCTCAGGGCCAATGAGGAGATCGCTCAGGTGCGTGCAAAGGCAAGCTCAGAGAACATGGCATTGACCGCCAGTTTGAGGAAGGAGCAGATGAGGAACGAGTCTCTAGAGCAAGCGCTGCTGCAGAAGGTAACAAGCATTCTCATTTTTCTGCATCCTTATTCTAGATGAAACATGAGACTTGCAAAAATACACAATACAACATATTTAACCTGTGTTTACAGATACACGATGCAAAATCTCAAAAAACATTGTACAGACTTATGCAGAAGTAATTATTCTCAATCATCACTTATGACCAACTAGACGTGTGTGGTACTGTGATTTTCTGCGGAGACTCTGCCCTCTGTTTTCTTAATTTCTTCCTATTTTCCATGTTTGAGACATTCATGGGCGTGTACCTCCACAGCACTCAGGAGAGGTCAGGCTTTATGAAAAGGTAGTAACCAGGTGCCAGCCAGACTGTTAGCAGCAGGCATCCAAGAGACACAGTGCCAAGAAAACGCACATCTAGCCAGGCGAAACGCCAGATGAGAGTGAATCTGGGGTTGGCTTTTACTTTCACTGTCACTGGCGAGAGTGTTTACAAACAGTAACCGACAATCCTGCATAGAATACCTTTGGGGCACGGTCACACATACAGGAAATAAACATTGGCAAATAAATGCCTCTTGTTCATTTCAATTCATTGTAAATGAAGAGGTGAATAAAACATTTGCTTCCACCTCAATCAATAACAAAGACGTGTGGAGGAGACAGTGATTGTTGCCTTGTCCAGCAAGACAATATTTTGTGATATTGACCATGAAAACTACAGACTGCCACATGAGAGATGCTGTCTGGCAGAAAGTAAGACAGCGATGGAATGTAAGAATAACATCATATTTCGCTGTATTTGTTAGCAAACTAGCTAATATTAGCTAGCAAGCTAGCTTTCTGTGTGTGTCAAATCCAGCACTGCCCACATTCAGCCCTAATATCGCCTCAACGAGCGATGGTCACTCACCTACAGTCACTCATGTGTGACTGTACTTTTAAGATGTATTTTAGTGCAGGATCTTACCATACAGAGGTGTATTAATTGTACTTATTTATCCTTTGTTGTGTTGTTATAGAATCAAGAAATAGAGGAACTCACCAAGATCTGTGATGAGCTGATTGCCAAAATGGGAAAAATAGACTGAGAGACACTCCCTGTGAATTGGCCACTGCCGTCCCTGCGGTCCTGCCTAACAGTGACGCCCTGTGCATGTCCCCAGCCGAGAAGCAGCTCTCGTACCCTCTGCCAGCCTTGCGTCACATAGACTGTCTATGTAAAGATGTCTAAAGTAACTTTCTATATACTAAAATTGCACTACTTGTGACCTGAATCAAGAAGGTTCTGTACATGCTAATTATAGTTTAATCTCGGACTGTGTTATATGTATGTGGTCACATTGTTTTGTTTGCATTTTTGCCCATCATGATGCCATCTGGACCTCTTGTGCTTCAGCCCATCATGCCAGTGAGCAAACACCCGCTTGTGACTCAACTTAAATTCCCATCAGCTTAACATCTAAATTCCCAGCAGCTCCTCCAACAGGATGACATCATGCAGGCGGGGGTTGTTTTGGAGTTACATTTAGGCGCACAGAATATTTTGACGGGCTTTGACAAGGATTGTTTTATGTTAAAGCAACAATCTGTGAAATGTATTTTTGTATAAAGTAAACAAGGATTTTCTCTGAAAGAGCAAAGCTCAGGGGTATTGTGTGGGGCAGAATGAGGTCAGGGTTAAAATCAGGCTGCACAAGAACTGGAGGAAAGGATGTAGGATTGTTTGAGGACATACGGTAGTCCTCAGAGGCCTTGGTTTGTTCAGGAGTGACACTGAAGACAGAAAGAATCTGGACCACATGTCAGTGAAACTAGTGCTGCAAATAATTCACAGCATTTACTTTACCTGGATTCTGGACACAGTGTTTATCAGTCACAGAGAAGTAACACAACCTGACAATCATAGACTTTCCTTTGATTATATAAACTTTGTGGAATTATCTTCTCTGATCCATAAAGTCGCTAAAATGGAAAACTTAAATGAACTCCACCACTAAATGATCCCGTGTCAAGAATCCTGAACAACTGGAAAACTTTAAACAAAATGACTCTATTTTTGTTGAAGATATTTAAAACTATTATAAGAGTAGCAAGTGTTGCAATATGTCAACATTATTTTTCTTTTTAAACCAACACTGTGTCACAGATTGAGTGTCCACTAATCACATTTACCTCCTACCATGAAGGAAACTAAGTTTGACAGCATTGTAAGAAGTTTCTTTAGTGTAATGAAGATGTGAGCTCTCATGCCTGTATTTACAGCACTGCACCGGTTTACACAGCAACAGATATATCTGTTTCTTTGCATGATTATTTTCATAGCTTTTTTTCTCAGAGTGCAGATTGTTTTCGTAACACATCAGTAAAACTAGTTGTGTTGTGATGAATTTGGGGACTGTGAGTTAGTAACTGGGTATCAGTGGAAATACTTCAGAACTGGTGCCAATATCATATCTGAGCATTGGTTCTGATGCAACATTGATGTTTAAGAAAGGTATAACTATGATTTAAATCAGTATATATGTAGTAAAAGAAAGTGAAACAAGACTAAAAATCTGAAATATTTGGTACATTACAGTTTTTAATATTAATTTCTGAGGAGTCAGTCACTATTAAAAAAGCTGAAATGTCCATAATGATACTCAGACTCTTCACCACCACGTAAATCTACATGATGTGCCACAGTTTACATTTAATGCCATTCTAATGTCATGTTACCTCTCGTTACTCAGCTGGTTTGTCTGTGCTTCACAAAGTAATGTTTTGTCACTTTAGCCCCTCTCTGGAATAATTGTTTGTACATGTATTTGTAAAATAGAAATGGCGATCTCACACTCTGTTGACACATTGAAGACTAACAGCGTGAGTGCGTGTACGTTTGCCTGAATAAACATAAATATAATTTGTTCTACTTCAAGTTTTTCTTGTTTTTTTAACCCTTTTTTACAGTTGCTCTTTGTACAGTTGTTACCTTTAGTGTAGACTCAAGCAGAAAAGTATGAATCCTCAGTGTGTGTTGTTATGTTTGTCAGTAGGCGTGTCATGGGTGGACGCAGAGGACAAGCCCCCTTCAACACATTTGGCCGTGGGCAACTGCGTAACGTGAAGGTTGCATTTGCCATATAATGGAAAGAATAATAATCAAGTATGCACAGTTGTATCAGGAAGAAACATCACATTGCTACCATTAATTGGTGCATAAATATTTACCAGACTGCAGGAAATTAAGTGAAGATGAGCCCCCCCAAATGCTGAAACAATACCTAGGCCTTTGGTGTCGTGACCTCAGCTTCAGCCTCATTACTGGTAGTGATGCACAGTGTTTACTTCCCAACATACTCAAACAAACACACTCCTACATGTCCCAGCTGAAGCAGTGACAAGGTGACCTTGAGGTTATTGTGTAGCCTCAGCATCACTCTACACTTTGAACACTTCTCAGTAGTTACAAAAACAGTATTATAGATACTCAAAAAATGACCTCAAAATCATGTTCATAACACTGAGCTGTAACGGTGTCTCACTGTTAAAGCTTGCCCGGTTAAGTCCATTACCAGAGGCTGCTGGCTGTGCAGCATAGATGGAGATTATAGAGATAAGAACTTAATGCCCTCAGACACCTTCCTGGCCTCAAACCCCCTGGTGTCCCGTCCATCACACACTCCTCTGAGCTCATCCACTCTTGCTCTGGACTCTGGAAGACACAGTCGGCCAGCTGCCATGAAGACTGCTCTGGCCCTGCTGCTGCTCATCTCTCTGGTCTGCCACAGTAAGTTTCTACCGCACTGATATCAACACTGGATTCTGGGGTTTCAAAAGTGGGTGAGAACTGAGTTCATTAGCTGCTGGCAGAATAATTGCTGGAGGATCCAGGATTTTTGTGTCTTAAAAGCAGACTGTAGCTGCAGATTGTTAATTTACACAGTGGCAAAGCAGTTTGAGCTTGAGGTCTGCACAATTTGGGGCATTTTCTCAATAAATGGGTCACAGATTTAAACCTGTACCTGTAAGCGAATGGGTGCCTGTGTGTGTGTGTGTGTGTGTGTATGGATGCATACTGGGGTGAATGGACCATCAATAACATGGTTGTCTGCATGTTTACGCTCGTGTGAACATACATGCTAAGTGTCAAGTCAGGTGTTCTCTCCTGCTCTGTCTGCAAAGGCCACGCCCTCAAATGTCACCAATGCGTGGCGTCCAATGAGGACGACTGCAACCGACAGGGCTCCACCTCCTGCCCTCAGTATGCTGACGCCTGCTCCACCATCACAGGACCCAGTGAGTTAACACACACACCTACAAACACACGAGGAAAACATGCAACACAAGTATGATTTGGTTGAATAAAGTATTGTTTAAGTCTCACTAGAGGTCAGCATGACACTGACAACCAACTGCTTCTGTGAGGAAGCATTTTAAGGAAGTCAGTAGAGCTTAAAAATCATGCTCGTGCTGCTTCCATTGACAAAGAAGAAGTTTGAACTCAGTGTTAAAACCCATAAAGCTGGAACCAGTCATATAGAGTGGCTGAATGCTTTGTAGATAAATGGCGTCTTCATTACTGAGTCAATACTTTGTCTGCTTCTGTTGTGTTTGTGTGTGTGTGTGTGTGTGTGTGTGTGTGTGTGTGTGTGTGTGCACGCGTGCGTGCATGTGTGATCATAAAGCCAGCCTCTCATCATTTGAGGTTGCTGGATGTCATCCCAGCAGTTTATGATAACCACAAACCTCTGTATGCCTACATCTGTGTGTGTCTGTGTGTGTGTGTGTGTGTGTGTGTGTGAGAGTGTGGGAGGGAGTTCACCGAGTTCACAGCGTCATACTGAACTAACATAACTGGTCAACCTTCAGTCACTTCAAAACAATTAAACTGTGCACGTTTGTCGGCGTCACACGTCCCTCTCTCCGTCCCATTCTTTCTCAACAGACACTGTGATGAAGTCGTGCTCGTACAAAGCATTTTGCGAAAAGGCTAACGGCGCCGGCTCCGGAGCCAAGATGGAATGCTGTTTTGGCGACGACTGTAACGGGCCCCACCGGAGCCACAGCCACGGTCACCACAGCAGTGCAGGAGCTCTGGCCTCCAGCCCCATCCTGCTGATCACGGCCCTGCTGCTGCGCGTGGCCGCCAGTCAGCTGTGAACACTTCAACTTTTCTTTTCCTCCAGTGATTCATCATGTGTTCCTTGTCTGTTTAATCATTTGCTATGTTGTCCATCCATCCACCCACCCTTTTGTCTTTGTCACTCTGCCCCTCAGAGATTTTTAATCGAAGTTTTCGAAAATGATTTGTACAAAGGCCCATGTCTGCCAATGTGATGAAAATAAAAATCTGGTAAGTCATTATGATGAGAAACTTTCTCAAAATTACGACTTAGTATCTCAAAACAATGAGTTAGTATCATTCCAAGTTATTACTTAAAGACAAGTCATTATTGTAAAACTTTCTCATTATTTTGCAATATAGTCATTATATTAGTTGAAAGTCTCTCATTTATAGGTAGTCTACAAAGTCATTATTCTGAGTTAAGTTATTATTTTGAGAAAGTTTTTCATAAATTTGAGACACTAAGTCATTATTTTGAGATACTGAGTATTTTGAGAGCCTTTCTCATTACTTTGTGACACTAAGTCATTATTTTGAGATACAAAGTCATTGCTTCGAGTCACTAAGTCATTATTTTGAGATACTAAGTCATTGCTTCGAGTCACTTAGTCATTATTTTGAGATACTATGTCTTTATTTTGAGTTACTAAGTCATTATTTTGAGATACTAAGTCATTGCTTCGAGTCACTTAGTCATTATTTTGAGATACTATGTCTTTATTTTGAGTTACTAAGTCATTATTTTGAGATACTAAGTCATTACTTCGAGTCACTAAGTCATTTTGAGATACTAAGTCATTGCTTCGAGTCACTTAGTCATTATTTTGAGATACTATGTCTTTAATTTGAGTCACCAAGTCATTATTTTGAGATACTAAGTCATTATTTTGAGCTACTAAGTCATTACTTCGAGTCACTAAGTCATTATTTTGAGATACTATGTCTTTAATTTGAGTCACCAAGTCATTATTTTGAGATACTAAGTCATTATTTTGAGCTACTAAGTCATTACTTCGAGTCACTAAGTCATTTTGAGATACTAAGTTGTTACTTTGTGACATTAAGTCATTATTTTGAGATACTATGTCATTATTTGGGCTACTAACTCAGTAATTTGAGAGCCTGTCTCCTTAATTTGAGCTACCTAATAATGACTACATGATACTGACTCACACAATCTTCATTTTCATCACACTGGTGTGAAGTGGCTTCCATAGCTGTGAGAGTTTCAGGTTGTTCAAAAACAAACAAAGCATTTTTCCGATGACTGCGTTGGTGCAGTGAAGGTGGTCTTTCCCATATACCAGCTTCAGCGCCTTTGATTGTGTTGTATTTTGTTTTAATCATTATTTAAATACTTGAATAGTAACTTGATTATCTATAGTGGTGTGTTCACGTTCAGGTGATGTTAAGCTGCAAAGCAACTTGTGAACCTGAGAGTGTTTGTGGTGAATAAGTGTGTACAAAGTGAAGTACACGTACCCATGGTTTTTGTTATAGGGACTCGTGTGGTTTGGGTAGGTGCTGGGGTGCCTCGGTGGGTAGCTAGTGTGCAGCTCGCTTGACGCCATGGAACCACATTATTTAACTGTGTCATTGCCATGGGAACCAGAAAGGAAAGTATTTTAACATGACAATATTGAAAACATGTTAAATAAATTAATAAATAAATACAAATACTTTTATAATGGTGCCGTTATTGCTTGAGTCATTCACTTTTTGTGCATGCAGGCATATCTGAATAAAGATACAACCACACCTTTATTTTTGTGTGTGTGTACATTGTGTGTTTGTGTATGGGTAAGATCACCTTGATATGCATCTAGTGTCCCCAATGTGAAAGCATGCGTACAGTCAAGAGAAAACAGTATGTGATATTCAGCAGAAAAATTAGGATCTGTGGAAATGTCAGGACTTCCTTCTGCAACTGTGTAACTTGAATCCTGTGCAGTCGCCACAGGAAATGAAATCAGTGAGGTAGATTTCCCTCCTCAGGCAGGTCATATGACGTGCAACCACTTCCTCTAAACAAGAGGACACAAATTAACCCAAAGAAAGAAAAAAAGAATACAGAGTCAGTCTTGTAAATGCAGATATGTGTTATTTCAGCACTTACAAAGGTTGCAGTCTCAGCACCGAGGACGATGTAAATGTGTGCCAAACCCAGATTCTGTGTTTAAGCAAGGAGGTCAGCTCAGTTCATCCTCTGAGCTCTCATACTGTCTCTCTGGAGTTTCATCACAGGACTCAAACTGTGGTCACCTTGGTGTAAAGGTGGTAAAACAGTGAAGAAATACTGAAGTACTGTAATTAAGTACAGCTGTGCTTGTTACACCACAACAGTCGCCTGATGTTCAAGTTGCTACTTTGCAGATTAAGATTTTACAAAAACACAGAAGATAATATGGCCACAAGGGGCGATTCTGGGGTTCAAGACAGCACGGACCTTTAAAACTTGAAAGCTGCCTAGGATCAAGACCTTTGACAGTCTGCATTAAAGATAAACATCAGGTTCAATGGCGATTAGACAGATGCTCACTCATTTACATCCACATCTCTGCTGGGCCACACTCTTCTTTCACAACACTGTCACTTCCTATTGGTCAAGTGCAGAAACACTTTGGGAACATACTTCAAATGCTTCATTAATATTATTCACAGAGTTTGGTGATGTTTGGACAAACTGTCATTGATTTATGGACAACTTTTGCAAAAAGGCCGATGCACTTGTGTGGAGCTGGAGGCGCCCCCTATTGAGTGGTTTCAAAATAATTTTACACACAGGGTTCAACATTATTATGGAACATATCCTGCAAGTTTTGAATAAATTGGATAAACAATTTCTGATTTGTGTTCTGCTGTGCCCAGTTTTTGCATATGTGGCGCCTCTAGAGGACAATTTGAATGAAACTGTCAGATTATGTGTCTAGTACTTTAATAGACATTTTCTATGGGTTTTGTGACAATTGGCTCAACAGTTATGGAGTTAGGTCCATTTATGTGCTGAGCCACACCCCCTGTAAAGTTCATTGGTCACTGTCTTCAAAACAAAATAGACATCAACAAGCTTTTGCTATTTGTTGTAAGAGTGGTCCAGTGATGATCCACAGAAAATTTGGTACAAATCAAACCTACAGTTTAAGAGAGGACGTCAAAAATGTGTTCTTCAAAACAATCAAAATGGCGGATAACATTGTTACATGTAGTGTTGGGGAAGCTACTTTGCAAACTGCCAGTTACTTCACACTGGAATAAGCTGATCTACAGCAAAGCTACTGCAGGGAGAAATCTAGTTTGGATAACTAAAGCTACTCAGAAAAAGTATTTCAAACTACTTTGTAACTTAACAATCAAACTACAATTTACATGACACACCAAATTATAACAAAATAAGATATAAAAACCACACAAGCTAGAAAAAAAAAGCAACTCAAATGAGTTTACTGCAAAAAGTTTCCACTTGTTCACAGGCACCAAGCAGGATTACTCAGCTAACTTCTAAAATAGCATGCAACAACTTCTCTGAACATTTGTTAATATAAATGTATGTTTTTTCAGTTGAGGTTGTCAGTGTCGTGTATTTGCTTGAGTATCCATCAATCCATCCATTTTCATCTGCTTATCTGGGGCTGGGTCATGGGGGCAGCAGGCCAAGCAAAGTACGCAGACATCCCTCTCCGCAGCAACGCTTTCCAGCTCCTCCTGGGAGACCCCAAGGCGTTATCTAGATAGGAGGCCCCGGGCTGGACCCAGAAGATGCTTGAGAGGGATTTGCTTGAGTATGATCATGGTGATTCTCTTTATACTGAGATTCGGGAGGTTTAACCATGATGACGCTGAGTCTAAGTGAGCAGTGAGCACTGCAACACCTGCTCTTTTGTACATGCACTATACAAAGGTGAAAGGTCAAATGTGTTGTGGTGGCTGCCTGACCAATGCATGTATCTTTACAGTGGTCAGGATGAAAGGAAAAAAGTAGCGAGGCTGGTCAGAGGGGATTCAATAACAGTGAAGAAGCAATGGTAAAATAAAAATTAAAAAATAATTTCTTTCTTCTCATGGCCCCATATTGTTTCTAGTTTTAGTGGTTAATTGCACAAAAAATGTGAAAAAAAGTGATTTAACTATTTGAATCTCTATGCAAATACATATTTAGTTGACCTACCAGCAAGCTACAGCAAAACATGTATAGAATACTAGTTAAATTACATGTACATATTATTCTGTCAGAACTGTAAGTCTGTAAAAAGGACCATTCTGCATCAGCAACCCCTGAATTTCCTCCGACAGCTTTCAATGACAACACTCAGCTCCTTCAGGCTACTGGAATTTCTTCCACAAAAATATTTGTGCAAAGACGAGTCGGTAAATTTTGGGGGTTTTCTATTAGGCCTATTTCTAAAAAATTTTTAAAGTGTTTTTTTTTTTGTTTTTTTTTTTTGTTAATAATATATGGAATATGGTATAAGGGAAACTGACCTCTCTAGATGTCCCATCTTAACCAAAATTAATGCTATACTTTTGTTCAGGGCTGCAACAACTACTGCCGAGGACACCAAGGTTACACTCTACAGTAACTCACAGATTACATATATTGGGTTTTTAAGGCTGGTTGTATTTTCTTTAGTTCAGATAATTTTAATATTGATTGTTTTTTGGCATTAAACTACAATAGACTGAAGCAAAAGGGATTAGTATTTCCTTACCAGAAACACTTGACAATGTAGAGAAGGACTTGGAACGATATTTAGGGGCAATATACACTGCAACATAACACTAATAATAATAATGATAGTAATAATGATGGAGGTGGGGTGCTGGGAAAATTTGGACTCATTAGCCCTGCTTTGAGGAGAACATGATTGCTTTCAGTAGTCCTGTTGTTGCTTTTACAAATGTAAAAGTACATGGAGTCTATGTTGTTATAGGCACTGCTTTTGGCACATGACCCTGCGCCTTGCACAGCACCTGTCACACTCTCATGTCCCACAGTAGATGAATGACACCATTCTTCACTCTGTACCTGTTTAGCCAGGTTTACACTCCCTTCTTTTATAGCTGCTCATTTATATGAACCAACTGATTCAGCTCAGTGTGTGTGTGTGTGTGTGCGTGTGTGTTTGACCCACTTTTCCAGTTGCCACCTGAGAGGCAACAAATGCATGCAGCAACAGAAAGAAAGATACTGTGCATGTTTTATGTATTGTATGAATAAAAGCATCAAACCAAATGTAGGGAAGAGGGATCCGCATCGCTTATGGTGTTAAAAAATCAAATAGATAAAAGGCTGTTGGGCTGTTTAGTTCCTCTTCTGTGAGCTCACTTAGCGGCAGAGAAGAGGAGGAGGAGGAGGAGGGCCCGGCCTGGGCTCACAGGACGCATAGATCACATCCGGGGCTGGTTTATTCTAATAACGAAACGACCAACCCGGAAAAAAAGACAACTGTTCTGTAATCCGATCACACAAACAAACAGACGACAGTGTGGGAACCTGGTGCACGCCGGCTTTGTTCATATAGGGGCTGTTTGTAAAACTTATTTAAACTTTGTGTAACATGCTCGTTATTTACCCAACTCGGGTCTGTCCTCTGAGCTCCGGAGCCGTGCTGGGCGCTGGCTGTGGCGCACACTGACTCTCCACAGTGGGTAAGTAGTCAGCCGACAGGGGCACTTTATAAGTCTCTGGGTGTGTGTGTGTATGTGTGTGTTGCCTCATTGCCTGTGTGTGTGTGAGTGTGCTATATGCGCGCGGATGGTACAATGCTGTAGGTGTGGCAGGCCGTTAAATCGTTGTTGGATCTGGTGAGTCAGTGCAGGTCATCTGAGCTGAACTAATGTAACGTCTGTCAGGTGTTGCTGAGTAACTCTGCCTCTTAAACTTTTTATTGCACGCTCATAATCACGTTATAGGGGGACGTGCACGCGCTCACGGTCTCCAGATTGGTCATTTGGTGGCGTGAAGCTTGTGTCTGCACTCTGTGATCATTACTGTGAACATCCAGCTGTCATAGGAAAGCAAGTGATTAATGTGCCGGTCCCTAAAATGACAGACACTATTGAAACATGCCTGTCACAACTTCCCAGAGCCCAAGGTCCTCAAATAGCTTGTTCTGTCCAACCAGCAGCCCAAAACTTCTAAATAGGCCTATTTTGAGCTGTTTCATTTCCACTTTATGTAGCTTAATATTTTTACTCCACCACATTTTAGGGGGAAATCTTGTATTTTTACAGCTTTAGTTACCACTTTATAATTTGCTCAAATCATTGAAATCACAAGGCCTATGTTTGGGATAGGCATCTGTATGAGACAGGCCTTTCCTTTCAAACCCTTTTGATTCCCCTACAGACTATTGGAATATGAATAACTTACAGAGTAATTGAGGAATGGACACATAACTTTAGGTTCCTAACAACACACAACTACATTCAAATAGCTTCTATCAAAAAAAATGAACTGCTTGGCAACTAGACCAGGCGTCTAATTGTGGCAGACTTTCATTTGTCAAAATGTGTAGCCATGCCAGGCTTGTAAAAGGGACTGGAATCTACTGTGAATGCATATAATGACTGTATGAAAATGATTGGGGTGGTGAGGGGGCTGATGAGGCCCTCTCCAGCTTTATTAATATTTTCAATAGACCCTCTCCTTGACTTTAGGGGTGCAACTAACGATTATTTTCATTTCTGATTAATCTGCCGATTATTGTCTCGATTATAGGATTACTTGTTTGGTCTATAGAATGTCAAGAAATGGTGAACAACATCGATTAGTGTTTCCCAAAGTCCAAGATGACATCCTCAAAAGTCTTGTTTTATCCTCAACCCAAAGATATTCAGTTTATTGTCATCTAGGAGGAAAGAAAGCCGAAAATATTAACACTAAAGCAGCTGGAATATGAGAAATTTGATTTTTTTTTCTTACAAAAATGACTCAAACCAATAATCAGTTATCAAATTACGTGGCAATTTATTTGATTGCTGACAAATATATACCGATTAACTGTTGTAGCTGCACTTAACTTAGAAAATACTGCAAAACCCTCAAAACAGTAATTTCTGGACAGTCCCTAAAAATATGAGGCCATGTTATAGAAAGTGTATTAAACTGTTAAAATTAGCTTCACCTCAACCACCTACAACAATGACGTATTGCTCTTACATTAATGCATCAATAGTATCAATATTATTCCAACACTGTCAGCCTCACAGATGGGAATCTTGAATTTGGAAGTGTTACAGAATTCTTAGATTAGTTGCCAGTTAATTTTCAGATGATCGGCTAATCGAATCAGCAAGTTAAAGGGGTGCTCCACTGATTCACATGTCAAAGTCAGTTAGACAACTTAAAGGTCCAGTGTGTAGGATTTATGCTGCGTTTGTGTGCTCTTTGGATGGTCCCAATTCCTGAGTTTGGAAGTCGTTCTTCCAGCTTTGGTTTGTTCATGAGCTAGTAATGTGGAAACAACATGGACACCACAAAGAAGATGTGTTGTATTTTATTGCTCAGAGCATTCAAGTAACAGTTTGAAGCTTTATATTATAAAGTGATATTGTCCCAGAATTGTTGCTGCAGCAGTACATCCCCTAAAACTACTGAAATA
The DNA here is from genome assembly GCF_041903045.1 of Epinephelus lanceolatus. Lineage (NCBI taxonomy): Eukaryota > Metazoa > Chordata > Actinopteri > Perciformes > Serranidae > Epinephelus > Epinephelus lanceolatus. The sequence goes on along the minus strand of NC_135742.1, from coordinate 25,739,250 downwards.
TTGCTTTACCTCACTATTGCTAGTTAGTGACTTTTCTAACTAATCTAGTTCACTTTACATGGACGGCAACTAACAGTTACAACTTACATCATAATACAAATAACATGTGAGCAAAAAATTAACATGAAATTTGTGAATTAATAAAAGCATATTACCATCAGCTGAACATTTATTTTCACCCACTATGTTTCTGCATAATGATGTCACCTCGGCAACTCGTGCCAAAATTTTCGCTGATATTCTGAATGCACAATTAGTGCCACCTAGTGATGAAAGTATGTGCCACGTGCGTAGGAGAACTACGGTGGCTGACGATGCAAAAACAAAAAAAAAGGAAATGGCCCTACCTGGAGTGAGTATGTGATTTGTACATACAACTCGTAACCCGCTCAGTATGTAGATTTAAATGGCTCATTCTAAGGTAAAGAAAAATCAATGATTTTTATTTTCAAGTGATGATAAACTAATGAATTCATAGTTGCCCATCAATCCTGCACTCTGGGCCTTAAAGCGTTTAAAATCAGTTGTATATTGTCTTGTGTGACTCTGGAGCGAACTGTAGCAAATCAGAGCAAATCTGCCACGTGCTATCTTGGTTTGACCACTGAGTTGCATTCAGGGAAGTGTAAGATTGAGCATTTGTGGAGCTTCACTTTAAGTCGAGATGTTGTGGCCTGTTCTGCCCTGATTTTACTGATTCTTTTGAACTTCATAGACGCACATTACAAAATTTCTAGAGTGACTGATACCATTTTGATTCAGTTTCTGTTTCAGAAAAGAAGTTGAACTTGTCCACAAGTAAAGCAGATGTGTAAACTGAGTGTAGGTGGGTTTCACGTTGCTGCCCTGGATGTGGTTAAAGACAATAACACTGATATCACTGTTGTGATCTGTACACTGTGTCTTGCCTTCACACACACACACACAGACTGTATTAACATTAACTGATGTGTATCCTGTTACATTTCAAAGCCAAAGTACTTAAGTTTCATAGAAATCTGCTAAAGACTGTCTCAATTATATTTATTAGTAAAGTTTGCCAAAGATGCCACAACCTCACTGCTGCTTCGCCCTGTAATGGTTAGCCTGATGTTTTCCAATACCCAAAATGGTTTATATACGTGCATGCACGGGTGTGCGTTTGTGTGTGTGTGTGGGTGTGTCAGTCTCAGTCTCAGCCTCAGCGTTGGTGTCTGTGTGACCTCTGTGGCATTATTTTTTTCCATTACACCCAGAGTCTCTGCAAAAGGCCTTTGAATGGTTTGAATCTTTGACCTATTTTAATGGCAAAAGAAATGAATGTAACACAACCGACACGTCATACACACAGCCCACTAATTTTTCAAAGCAGTTTCAAAATGAAGCATTTTTCTGACTTTCGGCTTAAGAATAGTTTCACAGGAGATCCACCAGCACAGTGAAGATGCAGCCTGTGTGTTGTTCCTCTGTGTCTATGTTTGTCTGTGCGTTGTTGGGTCATATGTGCAGTGTCTTTTCATGGAAATGTTTATGGAAATTTAGGACAGTCCTGTAAAAGTATTGGCAAAGGGCTCAGACATTCAGTCCTGATTATATATTTTATATGACTGTCACGTTATACTTTTTGTTCCGATAAAAAAAAATAAAATCAGTCACAGATGTGGCCTAGTTAGCCATCATTTTACTTTTGTGCAGGGGTGGAAAGTAACTAAGTACATTTAGTCAAGTTCTGTGCAAGAGTACAACTTTGAGGTACATGTACTTGAGTATTTCCATTTTCTGCACCTTTATGCTTTATTGCACTACACTTCATAGGCAAATTTTGTACCTTTTACTCCACCACATTTATTTGATAACTTTATTTAGGCATTGTTTTGCAAGTCACAAGTTAGTCTCAAGTCTTAGCACTCATGTCCCAAGTCAAGACAGGCAAGTCCCGAGTAAAGTCAGAAGTCCTAATTTTTTGAGTTTACATAATTTGCGTTTCACCAAATGTAACACCATTTTAATAACAATGTAACTATGTTAGTTAAGCATTAGCTCACCACATTCATATTTCCCTCAACTTACTGTTTTTTTGTGCCACTTCAAATATTTACCAAAATTTGAAGTTGTGGTGTCTCAATCTGTAATTTTCAGCCTGCATATTTTGCATACTTTAAATTGTTTTTTTGTTGACCATTGCATAGTTTCTGTGTGCAAATGAAATTATCTTTGGTATCTTAATAAAGCTCAGTAACGTAACGTTAGTTCTTCATGTTTCTCTCCTGCATCTTGACTTAATGCTTTTGGATTGGCTCAAACAAAGTGGAGCTCGTGATTTAAGTGTTGACTTGCTGGGAATGAATAGTGGTAATGTTAGTTGATTCATTAAAGGAAAGAGAATTTAATTGATTCTTGAGTCAAAAAGTTCAAGTCGAAGTGAAGTCATGAGTCATTGGTGTTAAAGTCCAAGTCGAGTTGCAAGTCTTTTTGGATTTTGTCGTGTCTGAAGTCATCAAAGTTATGACTCGAGTCTGAGTCAAGTCAAAGTCATGTGACTGGAGTCCACAACTCTGTGATTACTAGTTAAATTTTTAGATTAAGGTTAATGATACATATAATCAACATATAAATGATGATGTATTATTACAGGTTAAGAAAAGGGGAAAACTACCTTCATCCCTGGGGCAAATTCACAAGCTACCTGCCTGGAGGTATATAAACTAATTTAAATGTGCTCTGCCTTCACCAGCTGCAACATTAAAGTGATGAACACAGGAATGCATTAATAATTATAATCCAATAATATCATATACATTATTCTGATATGGGCCACTCTGTGTAATGACTACTTTTACTTTTAGTAATTAAAGTTTTTTTTATGCTTATACTTTTATACATTTTTTTTTCTTTTACTCAAGTAAAAGATTTGAGTAGTTCTGGGGCGATCTCCAACCCACCTGGTAGAGTGTACGTCCCATAGGCTGAGTCATTTGTAGCGGTCCAGGTTCAACCCGACCCGCGGCCCTTTGCTGTGTGTCATCTCCTCTCTGTCTCCCACCTTTCCTGTCTACCTACAGCTGTCCTATCAATAAAGGCAATAGCCAGACATTCTGGAAAGAGGTTTATTTTGTGATTCAGGAGATCACTGGTAAACAGTTTACACTGTCTTCCTCATTTTACCTTTAAAACCATACTCCAGAAGATGTTTTTGATATGGACACTAGATCTCTGCTAATAATCCTCCTGTTTCTGACTAAAAAAGTATATGTTGCTACGGTGGTCTGTTCTGCAGGTTCCCACGGTCAGTATGTGGATATCACAGGTATTGGCTCTTATACCTCTGGAGAAACTGACTCATGATCTCAATCATACATCAGACACATATTGGAGACTTTGGAGCCCAGTGGCGTAAGGTAGTGACGACGGGCCCCAGTGCATGCAATTTTTACAGGCCCTAGTTCCAGATTTTGCAGCTAAAACAAGCCACTGTATATCATATCATCTCATTACATAGTCAAATAGAGACTTTACTCTGGACAGCATCAACATGCATATTACCCAGCTAGGATCTTTGCATATGTGCACCAAGCGGAACAATGACGTCAATGGAGAAGTGCCAAAAACTGCAGTTCCTCCAGTGGCCACTTGAGGCCTGCTCCAAGAGCGAGTCAATCCCCATATAGCCCCATGTTAAAATGACCCCTCACTCCTCCACAGCTTTAGCCTCTTGTGCAAATATGGTCATTTCTGGCTTCAAAAATCAAGATGGCCATGGCCAAAATACTGAGCTCAAGGCTTCAAAACAGGAGTCCACAAACCAATGGGAGACGTGTTTTATAATTTATTTAATAAGCATATAATTTTGTTGCTACTGACTGTTTTACCGAAAAAACAACAACCAAACAAAGAAATAGGAAACCATACCCTTTTGATGCATAAATAGCAAATGGCACTACTATCAGTTTACTGTGAGTTCTTATTTGATTACAGTCGTATTTCTGAGGTGGCAGTCTGAATCAGTTGCAAGTGTTTGTTCTTCTCTCAACTTTCTATGGGCCCCCCATCCCCATCCCATTGGCCCCAGTGTAACCGCACAGCCTGCACTGTCTTTATTTACGGCCCTGTTGGAAACCTTTCCATTCCTACAGAGACTTTGACTTGACTGTCCTTAATAGGCAACGGCTGAGTGTTTCATCCGTATGTGCTATGCTATAATATTTCTGTTTTCTCTCTTTCTTTTAATTCTTTATATATTGCAGCGTCTGTTGTTGATTTGTGGTGGGATTTTTTTGTTGTGCATAGGTTTTTTTGTTTGTTTCCTTCTTTTTCGTTCTGTTGTTGATGTTGAATAGTTCATGAGTTTGTTAAACTAAAAAATGTATTAAAAAAAGTAATAAAAGATAAAGGCAATATGCCCAAAACATTATCTTAAAGAAAAAAAAACATTTGTGTGCTTCTTCCAGCACTGCCCTTGTGACCAATTTACACTGAAGTCTTTTCAGTACATTCAAGTATGGGGGAAGTGTAAGGACTTATGAAAATGACAATGTGCAGAAAATCTGCTTTGCATCTTTTGATCCAGTGCATCTGAGGCGACTGTGCACAGTATGTCATGTGATTACTTCGTGTTTAGTCTGCAGAGATGCACAAGAAACAGCAGCAAAGGGACTGAAAGTTCCCTCAGCAATAAAGAGGCCGAGATTATAAAATAGAGCTCTCGCCATGCCAGAAGTCGTCTGACTCCTCCAACAAATGAAAAAGCACTCTCATGTGTAGATGTCTGCCGTGGATAAGATTCTCCTGGAAAGCAAACATTGTTGAAATTTCATCAGCATACCTGGAGTGTCTGAGCTGAATGGGTCGTGATTTAGTGATAGTGAGCTCAGTGATTCACATGCATGGCATCATCCTAATGAATACATCTCACCAGCTCTCTCCCCCTGCCTCTCCTCTTTTTCCCTTTCCTCCCTCCCTCTCTCTTCCATGGCCAGTGGAAATGTGCGTGTGTGCAGATCTTGAGTGCAGTCTGTAATTTTTGGCTGTGGTGGAGGGCCTCAGCTCAGCCTCGGGCTTCAGGGTTTGCTGCTCAGCCTCAATCACGTCACATGAAAAACTGCTGAGTGCGAGTGGGTCTCTTTCTTCCTGTGTGTGTGTGAGTGTGTGTGTGTGAACAGTAAATGAAAGATGGTTTATCCTCCACATCTGCCTGTTTCTGCCTTTCTGTTCTACAAGTCCATCTCCTTCTGTTGCTCCCTTTACATATTTTGCCTCTCATTGTCCATCTGATTTGAGTATTTGTCTTTCTATCTGTCCGTCTGTCCGTCTCAGTGACATGTGATAGCAGCAGCATGCCGTACTTTGACCGGCTGAACCGTGTATGTGGCTTCCTGGACATCGAGGAGAAGGAGAACAGCTGCCGCTTCCAGAGGCGATACTTCATCCTCGACACGCAGGAAAATGCTCTGCTGTGGTATATGGACAACCCTCAGGTGCTCCACACATATATGCATGACACACGCTTGCACAAACAGCAAGAGGAAGTGAAATTGACCAATAAGAGCTGTGTAACCTTGGACTCTGAGCCAATGACGAGTCTGTGTGTTTGTGTTTGCATGCAGAACCTGCCCAGTGGAGCTAGCTTTGTTGGCAGCCTGAAACTAACCTACATCTCTAAGGTAAACCATCTCACTTTGCTGTGGGTTGTAGTAACTTACATACATGTGCAGCAGAGGAGACATCTGAGCAGTGTGACAGACACAGCAATACACACAGATACGAACATGTAAATGGGGTGCACAGATACGCCACATCGGAGTTATCTGTAGTCACATGCAGACGCAGACTTTGTGAAGTTTTCCAGATGTCAGAGCACTCGCTGAGCTAACCAGAGATAATGACATCTGGGTGCACTGCACTGTAGCGCTGACAACTCCTCCCTGGACACTCTGAGTCAAATAGACGGCAAAGATATGAAATGTTTCTTCTCCTCACTTCTCTCCCTTCCTCCCCTTTTGTCTCCTTTCCTCCCCTTTTGTCTCCTCTCCTTTCTTTCTGTCTCTCCTCTCCTCTCCTTTGGTCTCCTTTCCTTTCCCTCTCCTCTCCTCTCCTCTCCTTCCATTTCCTTCTGTCTCCTCTCTCCTCTACCGTTGTCTCCTCTCCTTTGGTCTCTTTCCCTTTCCTTCTGTTAATCGTCTCCTGTCTATCCATTCCTCTCCTTTTGTCTCCTCTACTTTCCTCTCCTTTTGCCTCCTTTTCTTCCCCTCCGTCTGTCCTCTCTGCTCCTTTTTTCTGTTTCCCTTTCCCCTGGGCTATCCTCTTCTCTCCTTTTGTCTCCTTCCTTGTCCTTCGGTATGTCACCTTTTTTCCCTTTGTCTCTTTTCCTTTCCTTCACTCTCCTCTCTCCTCTACCATTGTCGCCTCTCCTTTCCTCTCCTTTGGTCTCCTTCCCTTTCCTTCTGTCTATCCTCTCCTTTTGTGTCCTTTTCTTTCCTTCTGTTTATCATCTTCTCTCCTTTTGTCTCGTTCCCTTTCCTTCTGTCTGTCATCTTCTCTCCTTTTGTCTCATCTCCTCTCCTTTGGCCTCCTTCCCTTTCCTCCTTTCTCTTCTCCCCTCTCCTTTTGTCTGGTCTCCTTTCCTTTCCTCCTGTCTCTTCTCTCCTTTTGTCTCGTCTCCCCTCCTACGGTCTGCTTCCCTTTCCTTCTGTCTCCCTCTCTCTTCAGGTGAGTGAAGCTGCAGCAAAGCAAAAGCCCAAGACAGAGTTCTGCTTTGGTGAGTTTCTTTTTTCGGGGAAACACTGAGTCATGCTTGTGCAGAAGTGCACAATGACATTAATTTTATTCACACATGTGATAAAATGATATAATGAGATGATTGTGGATATTCATGGAATTCATGTCTATTTCTGTAGTCATCAACGCAGTTTCCCGGAGGTATTTCCTCCAAGCCAACGATGTGACTGACATGAGGGACTGGGTGGAAGCTCTTAACAAGGCCAGCAAGATCACTGTGAGTGCAACACACACACACCTGCACACACATTTGAATTCTTTATTTGATTCCACCAATTACATTAAATATGGCAGGGAATCAAATACAAAAGGGGTCAAGAAGACAATACTGGTCACTCATGGAAATACATAGCATCTTCTCCTCCATACAGCCAAGCTGCCTATAACAGCAGAAACAGAGCAAAATGGTATATTTATACACATGGCCCAGGCTTCCAAATATGAGTACGGAGAATCTGCATTTGTAACCAAGACTTGTTATGATTTGGAGTAATGGTTGATATTTTGAATATTTGTCATGGAAAGCCTGGTCCATGTACAGGTCAAACACACAGCCTACTTCCAAAATCAGGACCTCCATGTGGCGACTATCAACAAAAACAATGTCAGGTGTATTGGGGATGTTGGCAAAGATGTCATAATCCAGGTCAAACCAACCTGGCAACACTCTCAAGTTTTTATACATTGCAGCGCTTGATGGTAAAGCTTTTTGCACAGCCTCAGATATTAGATCGACAATGTGATCATGACGAGCAATATACAGAGCTTTGTAAGCATGACACCCACACACACCCACACACACACACACACACACACACACACACAATGTTATGGCCAAATGTATTTGTCTGATGTGTGTTTAGAAAGAGGCTGAACAATCAGTTATTGATAAGGGATTTCCACCTGAGCACAGGAAGCTACAGTTTGTGGTGATGTAACTGAAACCAGTTTGGCCCGAGGGGGTGCAATGCTGGCACGCAGCCCACAGATACCCTCTCACACACTTATTGACAGAGGAAATTGTGAATGTGCATGAATATGAGCGATAACACACAGACGTCACTGTGGTGGAGGTGTCAAAACACCACTGTGTGTGTCACATTCAGGTTGCACATTTGCATAATATTTGTCTGTGTTTAACGAGATGACCGGCGCATTTTTGACTGGTGACATCCAGATGACAGAGACGAGCGGTTCTCTTTTTCTCTCACCTGCATGCTGACACAGGAAGCAGCGCCGCTCACTCTCTCTTTCACTTCCCCTTTGACGGGAGGGCTTCTCTGCCGCCTTTTCTCACCCTCCTTGACCTCAATGAAAACTAAAAAATACTTCCTAAACCAGAATGGACCTTATGTTAATGCAGGAATGAAAGTAAAGAACTGAAGAATTTAGTGATTTACAAATGATAGAACGGTCAAAATGAAACCCTTCACATGATATTTCTGTGATTTGTCTTCTCCAGACACATCAAGGGGTGGAAGAGTATATATTTTGTTAATATGTTTGTCTTATACTTTGTAGGGAAATTGGATTATTTGTTAAGATTTTTGAGGCCATTTTGTCTTAATGTGGTAGCTTATAGTGAAAACAGACAGGAAATAAAAGGAGAGAGAGTGAGGAGGGTTTAACGTAAAACTTGGTCTTTGACCGGAATCAAACCAGAGTCGATGCAGTCTCAGGCCACCCCCTGGACCTGCACTTGTGTTGTGCCTTTCTAGTCATCCGTCCACTCAAAGCGCTTTTTACACTACGAGTCACATTCACGCACTGGTGGCTGAGGCTACCATGCAAAGTGCCACCTGCTACTCAGTTTTTAACACTCAATAGCCATCAGGAGCAATTTGGGGTTCAGTATTTTGCTCAAGGAAACTTCGACATTCAGACTGGAGGAGCTGGGGATTGAACCGCCAATCTTCTAATTGGTGGACAGCCTGCTCTACATCTAAGCCACAGCTGCCCGCTGCTAATGTGCGACAGTGGCTTTTTTTTTTTCTTTTTTTTTAAAAACTCATTAGCTAGCTTGTGACTTTTTTTCAGCTAAAAGTAGTGAACTGTTGGTTGTTTATTTGGATCCTTGTTAGATGTCATTGTCAGAACATATAAAACTAGAAAAGCACTCTGGGAGCGCAGACCTCCACCAAGCAGCTCGGATTTCCCGCCATTTCATTATTTTATCCACTTCGCTTCGACCGATTTCATCAAAAGCCGTTCAGAACTTTTTGAGTTATTTTGCAGACAAACAAACAGACAAACAGACGCCAGCGAAAACATAACCTCCTTGGCAGAGGTAATAAACACATGTTTACACTTACATCACATACAGTCACTGAAATGACTGCAATGTCACTGTTTCACCCATCATGATAAACTGACAGTAAAACATCAAGAAAGAAATCAAAATTTGTTTGAACATCCATACTGTAGCGAACATCTACAGACTTTTGCTGGCTTGTTTTAAGAATAGCCTCTCCAGTTGTTTCCCAGAACCCTTTCACTAGATTGCTGTGACTATGAAGTTACTTCTGTGTTTCACTGCATTTATCTTTGGTTGAAGTAGTGTAATGTGACCCCTCCTCATCTTTCGTGTTTAAAGCTATAGTGCGTAACTTCTGTCGCCCCCCAGCGGATAATGCGTTATTACAACAAATAAGCCGGCACTTCCATGTACACAGAGTAACACTTGCCACACACCGTGTACACAGAGTAACACTCGCTTCACACCATGTACACAACGCTACACAACGTGGCGAACACCAGGCTGCTAACATTACATTACGTTCATAGCACCATTTCCAAGAAAATAATTAAGTACTAGGTCCAGTACATGTAACAGCAACACATACTACTCATTATATAATTATAAACTCTCTCTCTCTAGTAAGTCCTTAAAAACTCTCCAGCTAATTCAGAATGCAGCAGCACGTGTACTAACAGGAACTAAGAAACAAGATCATATTTCTCCTGTTTTAGCTTCTCTGCACTGGCTCCCTGTAAAATCCAGAATTGAATTTAAAATCCTACTGTTAACTTATAAAGCTCTAAATGGTCAAGCTCCATCATATCTTAGTGAGCTCATAGTGCCATATTATCCCACCAGAACACTGCGCTCTGAGAACGCAGGGTTACTCGTGGTCCCTAAAGTCTCCAAAAGTAGATCAGGAGCTAGAGCCTTCAGCTATCAGGCTCCTCTCCTGTGGAATCATCTTCCTGTTACGGTCCGGGAGGCAGACACCGTCTCCACATTTAAGACTAGACTTAAGACTTTCCTCTTTGATAAAGCTTATAGTTAGGGCTGGCTCAGGCTTGCCCTGTACCAGCCCCTAGTTAGGCTGACTTAGGCCTAGTCTGCCGGAGGACCCCCCTATAATACACCGGGCACCTTCTCTCCTTCTCTCTTGTATTCTATTACTGCATCTTGCTAACTCGGCCATTCTGGATGTCACTAACTCGGCTTCTTCTCCGGAGCCTTTGTGCTCCACTGTCTCTCAGATTAACTCATATCGCAGCGGTGCCTGGACAGCGTGACGTGTGTGGTTGTGCTGCTGCCGTGGTCCTGCCAGATGCCTCCTGCTGCTGCTGCCATCATTAGTCATTAGTCATACTTCTACTGTTATTATACACATATGACTATTGTCACACATGTATACTGCCAGATATTAATACATACTTTCAACATATTGTACCACAGTAGCCAGAACTATAACTATAATATTATTACTTTCAATAATGTTGTTGTAACCTACTGTCATTACCTGCATCTCTCTCTCTCTCTCTGTCTCTCTCTCTGTCTCATTGTGTCATGCGGATTACTGTTAATTTATTATGCTGATCTGTTCGGTACAACATCTATTGCACGTCTGTCCGTCCTGGAAGAGGGATCCCTCCTCAGTTGCTCTTCCTGAGGTTTCTACCGTTTTTTTTTCCCCCGGTAAAGGGTTTTTTTTGGGGAGTTTTTCCTTATCCGCTGCGAGGGTCATAAGGACAGAGGGATGTTGTATGCTGTAAAGCCCTGTGAGGCAAATTGTGATTTGTGATATTGGGCTTTATAAATAAAATTGATTGATTGATTGATTGATAAACCAAGTCACTTACTTATCCAACAGCAGCAAGGCAACATCCGTGTCTGTCCTCAGCCCAATTTCTTCCTTCAGGGCTCTCCACCGAGGAAAAGCGACGCCAATACAAATCCTTGTTTGCCTTCTCCGTCGGTCACTTTCCTTCTTTGCCTTCAGCCGAACGTCCAGGCTTTTTCTTTGTAGTAGGATCCACTTCTGAACCGTGTCTCGGCTGCTTCTCCGCCATGTTGCTTTCTCTTTCTACCTGCGCTCTACCTCTTGCTATGAGACTCTCCGCTCTTCCTCCCCCTCCCTTCTTGTTGTGAGGAAGCATTTTCTGTGCGCCAGTGCGGGAATGTCGCTGGTTAACACACAAACTAAAAATGATATTGAAAAATAGCACGAGTTGTTAGAGGAGCCGATCGGCTTAATCAGCATTGTGTCATCTCTAGTAGTGTCTATTCACCGATCTGATACCACATAATTATTAATACATTTAAATAACAAGGTCATTGATGCTGTGTATGACATCAAAATACTCTATTTACTATTCATAGATAGATGCTGCGGTCTAGACACATACTTTAAAATGGTCTCCACTTTGTCACTGTTGTATTCTCCCTTTCAGAAGCATTATAATCCAGCATGGAACATTTTAGAGACTTTGTAAAACTTTTAAATCCAGTAATAAATGTCCATGTTGGGGGCACCCATGTTGCCATGGGTTTAGTCTGTCCATAAATCAAAGGCTCTGTTGCTATGTGCGTAACAGCGTGTATCCCAGTGGCCATGTGCAGTGGAATAACATGACATCCACACCATGCTAGTATCAGTAGATATGTGCTTTTTGGGCAGCAACCTACATATTGAATGGAATATGTTGAGTGTGATAAATAATGTAAGATTACACTTTGCAGACTTTGATAGTAGCCAAGCTACTGAGCAGTCCATAATATGAGATAGAGCCTAATGGTTGTTCTTCCATTTTTACCCATTTTATCTGACTTCTTGACACAAAATGGGATAGTTTTCCCTCTTTTTTTAACACAGTGGCATTGCTTTTTCCAAACAAAGTTAATAGATTGTACCATAACCTGTCTTTGTCTTTCAGCCGTGTGAGATCTGTTCACTGGTTTGTGTCTAGCTCTTGGTAAAGAATGATAAAATTCAAACAACCCTATAGAGTGTTGGAGGTTTTCATGCAGAACATATTACAGTTGCAGTGTTGCAGCATGGAGACTCCCAGTGGAAATTAAACCACTAACCCATGGCAATTGGTAGCAAGCTTTACCCACTAAGCTCCACTTGTTAATCCCATGTTCGTTAATATCATCCTAACTGCTGCTGTGCTGACAGGTTCCTAAGCCTGGCCCTGCTCCTCCGCGGTCCGTGGTGGCCGCAGTAATCAGCGACACTCAGGGAGGGAAGAGACAGCAGGCCTACAAGGCCGAGATCATCGGTGGCGTGGTGGTGCACACTCCCATCCAGGTAATGAACAGGAAGCTAAAACCAATGTGGTTACTACGACAATATTAAAGGAGACACTGATAATGCTGGGAGCCAGAATTAGCGTTAACGAGCATTGTGTTTGTCTGCTGCATTTATTTTTAAGCAGAGCAGAGTACAGCTCGCTCTCGGCCTCCAAAACCACGCTGTGTGTAATCTGATGTGTTCTGAAGATGGTGGTCATCATGACCACGATTGTTGTAATGATACTGAAGATGGTTTATGGTGAAATGTTTCAGAACGAGAGCGAAGAGACAGAAGGGAGAGAGAGGAAGGGCAGCAGGCCAGGCGTGCTGAGGTGCGGTTACTGTGTCAAACAAGGAAATGTGGTGAGTACCCAGCCACTTAAACCTGATAAACTTTGTGTTTAAATAAAATGCTGCATGTGGAAACTGCAATGCGGTGGTGTGTATGTGTTTCAGAGGAAGAGCTGGAAGAGGAGGTTTTTCACCCTGGATGACAATGCAGTCAGTTACTACAAGTCTGAGACGGTGAGGAGCCAGATTTTTTGTTTTTCCTCTGACATGTTGATGTTTTTGTGTGACTGTGGTCTTTGTCTGCCCATGTCTGAATTGTGTTTACTTATGTCCCAGGATAAGGAGCCTCTCCGAGCTATTCAGCTGAGAGACATTCAGAAGGTCCATGAATGTCTCGTCAAGTCAGGGTGAGTCAAATGTGAATCACGCAGTCAAATTCTCCCACCAGTCTACTTTCTCTCTGTGTGTCTGTCTCTCTGGTGAATATGATGGGATTTTCACACATACTTGAAATCCTTGAAGGGTTGTGAGGGGGAAAATCAATGCCTTGTATGGTTTTGAAAAAAAGACAAACAGACAGAGGTCATTTAATCTACTTGAATTTATATATTTTGTGCAGGAATATAAATTGAAGTGCTTTTGATATGTTCTTTACTTAGCGTTAGTAAAGAGGCTCTTTTTGCTGTGTTGGGTTCTTTGAGGATATTGGGCCTGGAAAGTCCCAGGAAAGTCCTTAAATTTGGTGTTTAAAAAGGTGTGAGAACCCTGTAAGAACAAATTACACTTTGAACAGACACGAACACCATCAAAACTTATGTAGTGTATAAACAAACAACAGGTTAACATTGAGGTGTCAGTAAGTCAAGTTTCATATTCAGACACTCAAAGAGGTTTATCCTGAATATCATTTCATCGGTTTTCTCCAGGTGTGTTGCTCAGTGCAGGATCAGGCTTGACTGAAGTTGCACAGGTGTTGTTTTACGACTTGACAGTAAATGAAAACTGAAGAGCTGAAGTTAGGGACCATCTCAAAAGTGCATGCACAATTGCCAAGAGAGGTTTTAAGTTTTTTTTTAAGAAATGTCCCTCTCATTTTTTTAATAACTCTTCATATAAATTATTTTTATCTGGACCGTCTCATATTGCGTGCATAAGTGTCTTTTAAAAAAAAAGTGATTATGGCTCATTTTATTTTGGTCTCTCTCTTTTTTTTATCACAGACACTTCCTTCTCTTTTATAAATACATAACCTCTACTTTTTAAAGCGAAATCACACAATACAACCCAATGTGATTCTGACTTGTATTTTCCCACTGTTAAAAACTCACATTGTGTTTCCACTATTTATTTCCACCAAAATCAAAAATACATATTTTTCCTCGTACATGTCATGCTATCTATCCATCTAGATTCTTTGGGCGTGAGTTGCAGAGTGTTGGAGATATCAGCCGTAGAGATGTCCGTCTTCTCTTTAACATAATGGAACTAGATGGCACTCGGATTGTGGTGCTCAAAGCGCCAAAAAATTATATATTTGAAAAACTCAACAGCAATGTCTCTTTACAGAAATCATGACCCAGTTATTCAAGATAATCCACAGACCTTGTTATGAGCAGTTTCATGTAGGAACTTTTTTCTTTCCACCGAACTACACTCGTCAACCCTATCACTGCGCAGAAGAAAGCCTGCGCTACTGCTAATTCACTTGGCACCATTGAGCTAGCTAATGTTACAGCTCAGCCAAGGAGGACAACATTAATGTTTACATCTCACACTGTCACAAGCACATGCTTTTCATCCGTGAGTAAATGCATGCTTCCTTATGCACGGTGATAAGTTTGATGGGTGTAGTTTGTTGTAGTATCTTCGTCGTTTGACACCTCACATCAAAACAATCTAGACTGATAAATAGAACTACAGGTAGAAGGACAAACACATATTTTTGATTTTGGGCTGAGTGGACTCTTATACAGTTACAGACTCAGTTTAGACAGTTTTCTTTTTAAAATAATCTAAAATAATACCCTGGAAATCCAGAGTTCTCGCTAGAGTACAATTTGAATTTGCTCAGCAAGTCACTCTGGCAATCCGTAATGATGTTCATTACCCATGCCCTTGGAGCTGAGCTGCACCAATCACATCGGTGTATCTGATATAGGCGGGCCAGAGGCGAGCTAAACAGATGACGACAGCGCTGCGACGACGAAGTCCGGAATCAGTCAGTAAACATTGCAAGATGGCTACGGATGAACACCAGTTGTTTGAAACGGATTTGGCCGCTACAATGAACGAGTTAGACTTGGCTTTTTCTCTAAAAGAGGAACAGAAGACGGCGCTCGAGTCTTTCCTTTGCAAGAAGGACGTTTTTGCTGTTTTGCCGACCGGATACAGCAAGAGTCTAATCTACCAGTTAGCTCTGCTGGTAGCACTCTGGATACATCACCCTGTGTATTGTTCTGATTGGTCGTGATATTTACAAATGCACGCTTGGTGCCGCCCCTTGAGTTGGGCCATTTGCATTACTCATAGCCAGACCCTAAATCTTTCTAGATTTGGGTCTGGATTTCCAGGCTAGTAAAATAATGCTTTACCATTTGATTAATTTAGGTTATTTTGTGTATTTTGTGAACAGCTAAACTTACACATATCAGTATGAGGCGAATAAATAACATTAGAAAATGACAAGCTGAAGAAGATGGTGGTTGTCTTGATAATTTCTAACAATGTGCGGTTAACACCTGGACACTTTCTGTTTATGTCTGAATATAGATACGAATACAGAAAAATAAAAACACTGATTCATATTGTAGATTTGCGCTACACCGCTAGTATTTAGCCCTCCTTGTAGCCACTGTATTATTCAGCATAATAATTCTCCTCTCTGTGTGTCCATCAGGGATCTTCTGCTGAGAGATAACCTGTTTGAGATCATCACCGGCTCCCGAACCTTCTATATTCAGGTACAATCCCACTTCCTGTTATACCAGCCAATCAGAGGCTTTGTTCCTCACTAGTTTAAAATCTGTTGGGTGCTCTCTGGCTCTGGGTGAAAGCATTTATTAGATCCAAGTTACTTTGTAGTCAGAGCACAGAGGGTCGATGTTGGCAGGTGTATCTGTCCTGATGTTTTGAGTTGTTTTCTCTAAATGCTCTGCTGCTGATGTGTGGCACGTTCACTTATTTTAGGAGCATAAAATGTTTGTTTTTGTGAAATGGGCAAAGCCATCTGTTTTGATAACAACAATAACATCCTGTCGTTCTCTCCTGGGAGAACAGCTGACTGAGCCGGTGGGGGTCGGATCAGATGGGAAGTGCTGGGAGAGAGAGAGACAGAGAGAGGTTGCAAGCATGAGCGCTTTTATTTTTGACTGTGCCAAAAGAAAAAGGAAGCATGACGAACATTTAGTAAACTGAAAAAAAAAACCCAACACATAATCAAAAATAGATCATACAGAGACCGTTATCATAGTGGAAGTGCAGACACCAAAGTGAGAAATCATCTTGAACTAGAACAGTCTTTACTAATGCCAATGCATGGAGGGAATTTAAATGGAAAAAATAATTAGATTTGTCAGAACATCAGAAATAGTATCTAAAATGGACCCAACACATCCCAGCTCATGTTGGAGTAACTGTGGAACATGCACTGCCAATCACACCCACCTATTTTGACAATGTCCAAAGTTAGGTTTGAACTGAAGAGAGGTATTTGATGCTATGCGAAGATATTACAGCACAGTAGTACTACTGGGTGTCATCCATGGAAGTCTGAATGTGAGGGATAAGAAATACCTCTGACATATATACCTTACAGCAGCCTTAAAGTGCGTAACCATCAGATGGAACAAATTATGTAGTCATTAAGATGACAAATATCCGTCTTTACTTAACGATGGAGTTCTGTCATGACTTTATTAATACAGTGAGTTTTATCATTCAGTAGTGCTTTGCCAGACTTTTATATTCCCCTGATGCACATATCATATACACACACTATACATCATCGTCTGTAGAACAGATTTTGCACCTGGGCTTTATCTGTGTGATTGCAATGTGAAATGGACAATTATTACTTTTTTTTATCTAAGTTTTGCTTTTTCTAACCAATGGGTTAAGACTTCAGAGTGGATATCTATACTGTTTTCTTTCATTTTTAGGTAATTTATGAATATAATGTGTATAAATGGTATATACTGCTGTGAAAAAGGGAAATGTGTACACTGCATTGCTGATGATGAGTACTAAATAATAATTAAGTTTAAAAAAAAAAACTAGAATAATCAGAGCTGGTTACTGATATTTGAAAAAAACAACCCCAAAAAACCCAATAGCTATATATCTGCTGATGTTCATGTTAACCACATCAGCCCTCATAAACTAGGGCCTCTTCAACTGCTTATTATTTTCATTTTTGAATAATCAGGCAAGTAAGCTTGCCAGTGATATAACACAATAGGACAAACCACTACAGTAGCTAGTGTGAAATTATATGCATATGTGCAGCTCTGCAAGGCTTTATCTTCTCGTGATGTTTTCCTACAGACAGATTCTCCAGAGGAGATGCATGGCTGGATTAGGGACATTGAGATGAAGATCCAGGACTTCAGAGGTCCCCCTAAGGTAACTGTTGTTTTTCTCCTTGACACACACACAACAAAAATCTACAATCCTTTCTCGCTATATTGTCTTGGTAGAGAAGTAAAAACTATTGGGTATTATGACATCAATGAGGTGGTTTAATGCCAATTTAAGTGCCTTAAACCTGCATTCTTTCTAATGACCAGCAGGGGGCTTGAAAACACAAGTCCAATTGTATGTAAAGGCTCAGACACAGCAAATGGGCATCTGCGAACTAGTGTCAACAAAGGTCATAAGTTGCAGTTGAACACACTACAAACATTACAGCCAACAGCCAGCTAGCACGTATGTTCTGCGCCTGCATGAGAGGAAATATCTCTTCATACCAGCAGGTGGCGGTGGTCTGTATTCCTCATTTAAAAAGGGAAACTGGAAGACCAAAAGGATGGATTCAAGGCTCTAGTTACCTAGTTGGCACATTAACAACACAACACGATGATGAAAGAACAAAATCATATTTACTGTGCACTAGCGAACAACAACTCAAACGATTATGAGCTGTTTCTGCTAAAGAGTTCAGTGGCTAAAAACATAATCTTATGTTATATAACAAGTTTGTTTTGATCTCACACCCTCTTCACTGTAGCCATTTCTTTGCCTTACTCACTTCTTTTTCTCTTCTCCCACACGGAGCTGAACTGAACTGCCAATCAGAGATATTTCACTCACCGATGGCTTTGCAGCCTCTGATGGCTCCGATGCTGATTCAACATGCTGAATCGGCCAAAAAAAACAGGCATCAGAGGCTGACTGGTGCCAACCGCACACCACAAAAACTTAAGCAACAGACGCTCATCGCTGGCTGATGTCATGCTGGCTACATGCACTGATGATGCTTTTGTCTTTCTCATTGCAGGGTTTTTCATTTAAACGTGCATCCTCTCTCTATCGAAGTCACAACGCCTCCTCGGCGTCTCGGGGTCAACAGAACGATGAGCGCAGACCTACACTGGTCAAGTCCTGCTCTGTGGCACCGGGCTGGCAGCCCTGGACGCCTGTCCCTCCGGGTGAGCCCTCCATCCTGGATACAGAGGATGATGACAGCGCCTTCAGCTCTGTGACCACCTTACCTTCTCTCTCCTCCTCCTCCACTTCCTCCTCCACCTCCTCCTCCTCCAACTCCCTCTCTGCCCCAAACCCTTGCCCCAGTGCACCTCCAGCAGCTTCAACCAGTGGACTGGGGATCCTCACAGCATCAGGAGATGTGGCCAGCGGGCGTCGGAGGCACCGCTCGCAGCCTCAGCCTCACAGCGGCTGCAGCTTTCCCTTCAGCCTGGACGACGACAGCATCCGCACCACAGATGTATAGGTTCACCAGAGTCTGTTTAGACTCCTGTGTGGACTTGTGTGTTGGTACCTGCTTTAAAATGAATGTGACTGGTAATAATAGTATTCCCTGCTAATGAAGTGACACTGTGACCATCTGCCTCAACGGGGCCTCCTGCTGGACATGTAGTTGTATTACAGATGAAGGATGCACCCAGCTGGAAGGGGACCAACAGGCGCAGTGTTTGTTGTTGACAGGACTGTGAAGAAGTACGATGGAGTATTTTTAGTGCAACTTCCTCTGAAAACTTGAATGATCTTGTAGTTAATTGTTCTTGCAGACTTACAAGTTATGGCACATGCTTTCAATCTGTTGCACTTGGCTCCCCTCGGAGATACAACATCAAGAACGTGTTTTCACCCCTGCTGGAAGTATTCAACAAGTGTTTAAAGGCATTTAAACACAGGAGTATCAATAATTTTTATATTCAAGCTTATGTTCTTAAAGTACTTCAAAATAATTAGTCTATTTAGTGTCTTTTGAGCCCGGCAGTGTTTTTCCCTCTTTCCTCCTGAGACACACATTATGTTACCTTCATTAATAATTAACAAGCATTTTATTACTAACATCTAATCAGGTGTCTGGGGGAAAGTGTAAGTGTACGTCTCATAAAAATGGTACATGCACTCACATGCTAACTGACTGGGGGCTCTTCTGATGTCAGCAGCAGCTTTTATGTGTTTGCACTATGTTTTAAAACAGGAGCTTTTAATACTCGGCCTAAAGATAAATCATCAGTAAACATATGCGGATTATGAAACAGTGGGCCTCTGGGCACAGACATGTAGACTGCCCCACCACCTCTCCTACACAGGAGCAAGAAACTCAGAGTCGTTCAGCCTCTTTTTGTTGTCGCTTTGCATCTCTTTGCAGTTGCTTTGTGTCTCTTTGTTGTCATTTTGAGTCTCTCGTCATTTTCTCTTTGTGCTTATTCCCCTTTTTGTAGTCTGTATAAGTCTCTATGTTTCTCTTTGCAGCTGTTTGTATCTTTGTAGTAATTTTGTGTCCCTTAATGGTCATTTTGAGTCTCTTTGTAGTCATTTTGAGTCTCTTCTCATTTTCTCTGTGTTTATTCCCCTTTTCTTTGTGTATGAGTCAGTTTGTGTCTCTGCAGCTGTATTGCATCTCTTTGTAGTTGTTTTGTGTCTCTTAGAAGTCGTTTTGAGTCTCTTTGTAGTTTCTCTGCACTCTTTGTAGTCATTTTGTGTTCCTTAGCAGTCATTTTGAATCTCTTTTTGTCACTTTCTCTGTGTTTATTCCCCTTGTTTTAGTCTTTATGAGTCAGTTTGTGTCTCTGCAGCTGTTTCGCATCTCTCTGTAGTTGTTTTGTGTATCTTAGTGGCCATTTTGAGTCGCTTTGTAGTTGCTTTAGTCATGTTGTGTCTCTTTGTTGTCATTTTCTCTGGTTTTCCCCTTTTTTGTAGTCTTTGTGAGCCCCCCATTTTGCATCTCTTTGTAGTCGTTTTGAACCTCTTTGTTTTCATTTTTAGTCTCTCCCAGGTTGGTACATGTCTCTTCAAGTGAAAGCAAGGGTGCCCCCTGACACTTTGGGCCCCTGGGTCTGTGCCCATTAGGCCCGTTCAGAAGTAATCCATTCGTGTCAGTAAACTGTGACTCCCCTCTTAGCATTTTAACAGGGTACCGTGATAATACAGCAGTGTTTTAGATGGTACTTGTCGTAGAATGTACTGCCAACATCAAAGTACAGCTCATCAGCTGGTTGACAGCTCTGTAAATGTGATTTTCTTATTATTCCAGCATTATGTGGGAAAATGTGCCACTACTTCTGGTAATTTAATCGTAATTCTGCACTTTGCTTTTCTCATATTTACTTATGTTATTTTTTTTTTAGCTTTCACAGCGGATATTACAGCTTCCTCTGAGATGATGCCTCAGATACGTTACGTTGTTACACCAATAGTCTCAGCCCTTCTCAGGTTCACCTCAAGACTTCATTGATGTGGTACCATGTTCACACCTGTTTCCGTTTTCTGAAGCTGTGTGCACTCATCTGCCTGCGTGTCATGTTAATTTTCTTTCTTGTACATTAAATGATGCTTTTTATTTGTCTTGTTTGGGTTGTTTTTGATCAACTCCAAAGTTCAGTTTGTTTCACCTTGACTTTTCACACTCTGCCATCTAGTGGCTACTGGGGTCAATTCACATTTTACACCAAAATATAGCACAAACTAACTTTGACCTTTTTTTGCTTTCTCTCCCAAGTGCAAAAAATGTCCCAACTGCCAGACATGCAGAGGGTCAAGACTGACATATCTGACCTTTAATGCCATCACCTTAAACACATGCACACCATGCAGACACAAACAAGCACGTACGCCATACACATGCCAATATAGCACCCAGAGGCTGTGTTAAGTGAAGTGTTTCACACGTCCAGTGCAAAGGTCCATTAGGTAAAACGCCTAAAACTCTGTCCTGACCTCCGTCCACTTTCCTCTCTGTCTCCCAGTGCAGCTGCGTGGCTGCAGGACCGAGCAGAGTAAAATGTCTCCACTGAACAGTTTAAATTGTGTCGTAGGTAAAAAAGAAAAAAAAGGCCCTGAGTGCCTGTGAAATGTCAGCTGTGTTAAAATGAGTTTTCAGTCTGTTAAAGACAGAGCTCCTCCAGGTACTGAGAGAAAGCCAAGCAGAAACATGTGGCCTGACCAGTGGTGATGAAAGATAAAGGAAAGAAATGATGGGAATCAGGGGATTAGCTTGTTGAGGCAAGGGTGTAGGTTTAGCTTCATTATTAGAGGAGACACACGAAAGGGGGGGGTCCTATCAACATCAGACACTTAAATTCCTGCATTTTGGTGATTTTAATGCACCATTTTTCATGTTTTGCATCACTTTATGGTGTAAATGTCTTTAATTTTGTCAATGTAAAAGTCCAAACGCACATTTCCTAGATACTGAGGTATCCCCTGCATCACTCCCAAAATCTACACCTATGTCAAACAAATTTCACATCCCATACTTTCGGTCCTTTGAAAACCTTCTAAATTCTGATGCTTTGACACACTGATCTAAAACCTCCCACCAATCAAATCATCTCCTCTGCTGAGCTTCACATCTTTCCATAAATACTGTTTCACAGCCTTTGTGTGCAAACAGGTTGAGAGACAATAAAGAGATAAAGGTCTGAGAAAAGGACAACACACAATACGCCTCCGAGGTTGAATTTCTCTTCTGTGTGTGTGCACAAACATAATGTAAAGGTCATGCAGCACTTCAGTTCGACGCCTGTGAGTGACAGGCAGCTCTGAGGGCAGACTGCTCCCCTAAATGTTAATGTTCCCACATGGATGACTCTGCACCAGACTGCCCTCTCTCCCTGCCTCTCTCTGATGCCATTACACTCTGGTGATTTCTGCTGCTAAATATAGGCCTGTTCCTGTAGCTGGATGGTTATGCTTTGTTGCTACTTCAATGGTTTGAGTTCAGGCAGGTAATACAAATGTCATGAAAACAAATAGATGGTGAGTTTTGTTTGTTTCTTTTGGACTTTGTCGCATTGATTTCCTTTGTTTTCCACTGTTCCAGTGTTATTTCCCTGTTTGCGAAACAAAGCCACTAGAGGGAGCTGCAACACACTTTATTCACCACAGTGTCTGGTGTGTGAGCTCACATGCTGCTGATGATGCTTTGAGCTCATCCAACTCTCCTGCTCGCTTTCAAACATTTAACTAAAATTATTCATAGAGGCCATAATACCTTTCAATATCACTCACAATGCAAAACCATGGCAAGAATTATGAATCGAGGATGACAATCAGGCTGCTTAACAACCACAAAGTACAACAGAGTCTTGTGTTTGTGCTTAACTAGACTTCTTCCCTTCAAAATAAAAGCCCAGATAATATTAAAAACGAGGACTCAGATCATAACACAGCCTACTTGGGGAAAAAAGTGCTGAACAGATAAATATGGATTCACTTTGTTATATCAGAATAAACACTGTTGACTAAACATATATATATATATATATATATATATATATATATATATATATATATATACATAACTATGTCTTTATTGTATATTGAACCAAAAAGGTGTACATAGTTAGCTACAAAGAGAGAGTTTTATCAGTTGACAAAAGTTTCATAATGAAATAGTCACCAGCTATTGAGCTACATTATTTGGGGCTATTTGGTAGTCTAGAAAATTAGTGTCATGCATTGTAAAATCATTACAAGATTCTAATAATGAAGAAAAAATAAATCTCAAGGACAGGGCAAATGGTCACATAGGAATAAAAAGCAATGGCTGTCCCAGCGTATTCAGTGTAGAGGTCCATGGTGTGGGCTGGCAGTCTAAAAAGGCATCTGAGGCACTCTGATTGTGGTTAAAAGTCCTTTATTCACATGGGTACCCTCATGTAGACTGTCTTAAGGCAAGGCACGTTGGTCTGTCCATGTGAATAAAGGATTTTTAACCATAATCAGATGCCTCAGATGTCTTTTTAGACTGCCAGCCCACACTCACTCAGCTGGGACAGTCATTGCTTTTTATTTCTGTGTGACCATTAAAAATTTGTTGTAAGAAGATGCCAGCATAATGGTTACTACAGACACTGTAAATATTTGTGGAAAAGGAAGATTATGGGAGAAAGATTTTGAGCTGTATTTATATTTTGGGTGGCTTCTTTTCCGATCAGACAAAAGGGCTGTGATTGGAGCTAAAATGGTGACTGAACTTTTCAAGAGTTTTTCAAAGTTACTAGAGGGTTCACCCATGCATGCCAATAAGCTGATATGATGAAATGGATTTGGGCAGTGTGGTGATTGTTAGGAAGAATATTACTCATGATTTTAAAACACAACACACAACTTATTAAAGTCCAGTTCTTGGCCACTAAGTGGAGGAGAACTATGATGGCTGACGTGATAATGCGAATGGCACATGTCTGGACCCAGTGATTGGTTTGTCCGTTATAGGCTTCTGTAAGGGGTGGTCAAACTGTTTTGACTGTGGGCCATATATAAAAAAATACATAGGGAGTCATGGGCCAAACAACAGTGAATGCACAGTTTTCAACCACTTACACAACAGGAAAATCAGTTTTCTCCAGACCAGGTGAAGCCCATTTGCCGTAGAAAATGAATTTTCTATCAAAATTACAACACAACACCACTTAACAATTTAATGTTTGACATTACAGTTGTTTATTATTGTGCCCACATATTACAAACATTTCTCTGTCTTCTGTCTTTTCAGGTCCATCATCATGCTTTCTGAGGTAAAAGTTTTAATCAGTTTGTTTAGTAAACAAGCATTGTGGGTGAATTAGTGACATCTTGTGTTCAAATTAAGAAGTGCAATGGCATGGCTTGAGGAGTAGCCGAGTTGTTTAAGACAACAGTGACATTGTAACATTAACCTAGGCTGTACATACAGTGCAATTCATTAGAAATATGCACAAGCCATATTCATGTTTATTTTAAAACAAATGGTTGCGGGTCATCTAAAAACAGGCAGTGTGCTGCCATTGGCCTGTGGGCGGTAGTTTGACCATCCCTGACTACTGTAGAACAACATGGTGGACTCCATGGGAGAGGACTAGCTGCCTTTTCTTAGGTGACGAAAACACAAAGATTCTTAGTTTCAGGTGATTATAAACCAACGAAAACATAGTTATGAATATTACATAGCCTTCAATTTCTGCCGATAGATGCCTCTAAATCCTACACACTGGACCTTTAAACTGACAGAGGCAACAGGCTACTGACTAAAGATAAGTAATTTAGATCTTTTCAGTGTATGTTGGTTTTTCAGAGGTCGCTAACATTTGAGCCGCACTGGCCGCTGATTACATGTAAAGCTCTTTACTTTCCTCTTAACCACTAAGTGATCTGATCTGAAGACACATTTACAACAAGTCAGCTTACACTAACTGACTGTAAAGCAGAGCATAACATTTAACTAAGCCTGTGCAGAAAGCAGAGTCTCCCCAACATCTGTAATATGAAGTCATATTAATGTGGACCAGGTTTTCCTTCATCTGGACTCTGAGGCCCGGTCTGGACCGCTGCCAAACCCCCACCCTCCTCTTTTCCCACATCAGACCACCTTACAAACTGGAGGCTAAGGGGGGGTTGGAATGTATTTTGCCCTGTGTGATGTGATTGTTTGCAGAGAAATGGGTTGACCTTGCCCTCTAATGCCACACACACACACACACACTCGCTCTGGCCGGGCTGGAGGTGTGTGAGACAGACCTGCTGAGTGCAGGAGGTCTGGGACCCCGTCACCACTTCCTCCAGACAGAGAACAGAGGATCCAGTCAGCTGAAGCCAGGATGGGACAATAATGAGCAGTCCAGCCACCACCATCACCTCATTTCAGGTATTATTGAAACCTTCGCCTTTCACTTTTCCTCTGCATAGACCAACCAACTAAGGGATATCAGACCGAATGAAGACTTATAGTCCAAAAAGCAATGCCCAGTTTAAAAATTACATGGCTCTGTTATTTAAGATTTAAATAACACACTTGGTGTTAAGTAAATGTAACAATAACATTAATTAACAGTTAGGATGAACAATATTAGGGTGCTTGTACTGTATAAATGTTTTTTAAAAGTAAATATTTCATTTTGAAAAAGTGATTTCCATATAATTTAAGGACAAACCCATGCATTTATATATAAGGTAATAAAACATTAAAGATCAGGTTTTTGATGCATAAGTAAATTATTAAAATTTTATGGAGAATTAATTCAACTTCATTTAAAGTGTGTGAGATTTATGAACACTAGGTTGATTGTTTGCTATATCCCACGTGCTTATGGTAGCTAATTAAAGCTGTTTTTTTCCTAAATTAATTCGCTATTTTCATCATTATGTTTTAGTTACTATTAAACAGAAGCAATTTTTTGACATAATTCGAAAAGTTTTAACCCCAAAAAATCACTTTGAGGATTTTTTTGCTTGTTTGTTTGTTTTTGATACCCAAATTAAAAAATAGCGTTAAACAACGACAGAATAAGTCAGTCCAGCCGTGTGGCTTTCAGTCCATAGCACGGATTATATTTCATTGTTTATTATTAGGCCTATTATTGTTATTATTATTCGATTGTGTATTTGTACCATGCAGCGAAATAAGTTTTACAGAACTTTTTTGGTAGTGTTTTATTTGATGAAGCTATTATTATTTATATATATATTTCAGGAACATATAAAATAATTTTGATTTTCAAAATAAATGAACGGATTTCATGGATCTACTCTTTTGTGCTTGAAGGCTCAAAAAACAAACGAGTGAGTGTTGCCAAATCATTAATTATGACTGGTAGTCGTGGCTTATTTGGAGGCGCAGCGTGCTTACGTCAGATATTTTTTCCTTAATAATATCTTGTTTCCTCACAAATTGTTTTTTTTTTTTTTTTTTTTAAAGTATACAGTAAATACCCTATGGCACCGTTCTGATAAGTGAACATCAGTGTCTGTGGCCTGTTAAATATTATTAAAAATGTAGAGGCTAATATGAGTCAACATTTGAGCGTTTTCAGGATGTAACTTTAAAAAAGCTCGTTCTGACAAATGTTTGATAATTATCAATAATCCTTGATCTGTTTAATTTGCGTTTTCATATAATTATATTTTTTAATGCAAAGAAGTATTTCTTTAATATAACAGAGAATTAAGACTACATTTAGATACTCCACATGCGTTTATTTCTTGCTACAGTTGCGAAGTTAAATAATAACCTGTGGGTTATAAAAGGGCTCAAACCAAACTCCACTGTTAACAAAAATAATGACTGTGATTAATATATTTCAGGGTAAATGTGCAGCTATAGTCTTATCGACATTAGTTAAATAAGCTGCTGCATGTTCTCTGAAGTGCTTTTTAGAATTACTAATATATATGTAGGCTATTTATATAGGCTATTATAGCCTACTTAATAGTGTATAATAAAAAAATCATAAAAACTCGTTTCAGTAAAGCCAAGATTTTTTTGTGTGTTGCTTAAAGTCTTCTGTCTTTGCGACTGTATTATTATAAACTCATAATCAATACAAGATCAGTGAATAATTTTTTTGAACCGTGCTTTGTACTTTCACACGCGGAGTGTGTGAGCTGACGACATCATCTTAAAAAGTGCGCGTAACCGTGTACAAATTGATAGGTTTATATGTATCAGAGCAGATCGGAAACTTCACACACACACACACACACACACACACACACACACACACACACACACACAGGGCACGGATCCAGTCTCTTTCAGTTGCAGCACCCGCTTGTGCAGGAGAGGCTGTGCACCGAACTGCCGGTAACCGGAGGTCCGTCACCGGGGATTTTGATATTTAAACACGGTAAGAGCTGCAGCTGTTACGTAATGCATTTTTACGAAAAAGATAGGCACATGCATATGCGCAAAAACGCCGCACAATAACGCACGAGATTTCCCAACGGGCTGTAATATTTAATTTCATTTTGATGCAGTATTTGTTTCAATATTTTAAGTACTTATGTTGTAGCATAGTTCTGATTTTATATAAATTGAAAATCATTGTATGGATAGGCAACAGTATTTCTTCAGTAGGTGGCTTCACATCATGTACCCGCCATAAATCTCGACACATGCCGTTATAGTAGAGATAAAGTCAACACCACAGACCTATCGTGTGAATTAAATACAAATGAGCCAGAGAATGGTCAAATGATGGTCAGATCTGTCCACACACACTCTGAATAAGCAGACTGTGGTCAGGGTGAATAGAGGGGAGGAGGAAACGCGAGGTCAGAGCGGTAGAAATCGGTAGAAATGGAGAGCCAGCATGCTGACCTCGCGGTGACCCCCTCAACTTTCAACTCTGGATGCCTCCAGTTATCAGGATCTACAGTAATCCAATCAAAGTGATGCGCGCTCGCGTGAACCCGCTGCTACTGCTGCTGCTGCTGCAGCTGCTATAGGCCTATCTGCAGTCTACTATGAGATAACGTGTGTGTGTTTCTAGTGAGATTAGACCTGTGTGTTTTTTTTAATCATTGCAGGAAATGCACAAACCAAACCCTAGTTTCATTTGGGTGTGTTGTAACTAATAACGAGTTACACTTGTGTTTTATTCAGCAGTGTAGGGCGCTGACATGAATTATTATTGGTTTTTAGTAACCTGTGCTACCGGGTAAAATACACCCTGTTATTCGTTTTAGGATTTATTCTATTAGAATGTGGGATTGGGGATGAATTACCTCAACATTTAGGTTAGAAATAGCTCTTTCATTTTCATCCTGATGTGAACTGTAGTCATCTCACATTAATGGTTAGATGGTTGGACTTGGACTATACAGTAACAGGTTTATCTAATCAGTCAGGATCTGATCAGTCAGGGCAGGTAAATGGATAAAATGGTCAATCCAGATTTTTTTCCAGGCAGAAAAGGAGTCAACAGTTATTTTGAGGTGTGTGTGTGTGTGTGTGTGTGTGTGTGAGATGTTAACACCAAAATAGGATGATGTGATAGATGATGTATTCTCACAGCGACAAGCAGACACTGTGAGAATTAATAAAAATGCTTTAAAAAACAAATCAGTCAATACCAAGTGCGCGTGCGTGCATCTAGGTCCATGTCTATGTGTGAATGCGTGTGCGTGTATGTGTGTGTGTGATTGGCCAGTGTCACAGTCGTGATTTGGGTTGCAGATACCGATGCACCGTGCAGACCTATGGGAGCGCAGGGACGACAGAAGGGGGAGGGCAGAGTGTCTGAGGCGAACTTGACTCCATTTGTAATGAAGGATCTGATGAGCGGGGGTTCAGAACGGGGCTGCCACTGAGTCCGCGAAGGCAATAAAGAAAGAGGAACGATATAAATGAGGAGGAAATTACATCCGCTTTGAACGGATCTGTGCGTCTGCAGCCGGCGGTGACGGAGAGGCAGCGGAGCGGAGGAGCCGCGGTCTGCGCGCAGGGACACGGACAACGGAGCGAGAAACAACACGATGATGTTTCGGAGCTGCTGCACGGGGAGCGTGGTGGATTTTTAAGAGGCGACACCACAACATTTGGACAGTTGGATTTTTAAGAAACAATAATAATTTCGTGGAAATCAAAGCGAGCTAAAATAACAAAACACGAGCAGGCTGCGGAGCGCGCAGTAGCAGGATGAGCGTGTTTTCTGCAGGGAGAGCAGAGCAGTGCGTTTGAGGTAAAGGCCCTCAGGGAGACCATCCAAAACACACACACACACACACACACACACAAACACACAAGGGTCAGACAGACTGTGGTTAGCTTATTTGATGTTAGTGATATGCACTTTCAGAGCTGCTTCTATTTTTACACAGCATGTAGGTTAGGGTGTAGTTAACGCAATTCAGCTGTTAACACACTGTGAACTCCAACATCACCTTATTGTCATGTAGTAAGGTTGACACACAACATATGAATATCAAGGCACGTTATGCTACTACTGTAGCCATAATACAGTCTGACATGATTGTTAATTTTGCATGATCAATAGCAAGCTGTGTCCCTTCACCAAGTTCACTAAGTTGAAGCCTGTGATGAGGTTATTGAATCAGTTACAGTGTAAATCAGTGTAATGCAATATAATCATTGTCTTTATTTTGCAAAGAGAGTTGTTTTTCACCACAGTGTGTTTGTAATAGAGGCCAGAGTTGACCGCCTCTCTGTGTGTCCTCACCAGCTTGTTTGTGTTGCATCAGCCTTCATAGTTTTTAGTTAGGGCATTGGTGTTTTGTCCTGATGGCTGCAAAAGTATAATAGGCTAGAGAATATATTGTATATAGATCTGAATTTAGTTGAGACTAACTTTAAGTTACCTTAATAGACATGCTTCGAATTTTATTAATTGTAGGATAGAGAGGAAATTTCCAATGACATCCACCCACTCTATCAGACAGCTGCGTGTGTTATGAGTCATGACAAACCCTGTTCACAATAAAAATACTTACCTGTGGGTGTGTGTGTGTGTGTGTGTGTGTGTGTGTGTGTGTGTGTGTGTGTGTCAGTGGGACATGGCAAACGGCGGGGACCAGTTCGGCCTTGCAGAGCGCCCGGACTCGGACTGCATGGATTCGCCAAAAGACACCAAACATGAAAATCCCAGCTACACCTTGAACTCACCAGCGTCACCACAGACAGCATCCAGCCAACAGCTACCGGCCTGTACCGCGGACCAGAATGTAAACATTGATCATTAATTATTGATTTCAGATTGGCCTAATTTAATCCAAAAGTTGCTGCGGTTTTCGCTCAAGTAAAAAAAATATTGATGCACCCTGAACCTGAAATATTCAACTCAGTATTTATTAAATGATGCGAGTTTAGTTTTATATTATTAACCAGGAAATTCTAATTTCAATACAGTTATTATATGTATATATTATAGATTACATTTTCAAAAATTAAACTGTGTTTCATTTTTGAGCCCTGTGTCTTGCTCTGATTTAACTTCCAATAGACGTCCTCTTCAGTTGCTGTGAGCACTGTTTATATTTTGCTGCAGGGGATGGAGGGAATCAAAGTTTTCCTCCACGACAGGGAACTCTGGACGAAGTTTGATGAAGTAGGAACTGAAATGATCATCACCAAGGCTGGAAGGTAAAAGCTTACAAGATAAAAATAGCTATCTGTTTTGTCAGTGGGCATATTTAATTCATCATGTTTACTAAAAGCGACAGAGTTGAATGAACGAGACAGCCTTTTTTTATGAACCGCATGTCTGTCCCAACAATACATCTGGGACAAACTGTACTATGTGAATGTCGCCAGGCCTCAGGGGACCTTTGTCTCACAGAAGGCTGGATATTTATTTTATTACCTAACTTCATGAATTTCATCATTTAAATCTGACTGTGATTAGTGATTAATAAGAGAATATTAATATTTTTCCTGAATGTGCCCCCTGTAGGAGGATGTTCCCCAGTTACAAGGTGAAGGTCACAGGACTCAACCCAAAAACAAAGTACATACTCCTGATGGACATTGTGCCCGGGGACGACCATCGCTACAAATTTGCAGACAACAAATGGTTGGTTTATCAAATCTTATACATGAGTAATGGACAAAATCCAAACTTAGATTACTCCTCAAAACCTCTGAGCGATGTAGGCTAAGATAATGAAATATGCATCCATCATAGTGCACGAGTGCGCAGGTCAGCTCTCCCATGACACACCCAATTTTTTATTTATGATATGGCCTAACCCTTTAAACACCGTTTATGGAGCGAATGATGCATAAATAGATAGATAGATAGATAGATAGCAGCCTATTCCCCCCCCCCCCCCCCCTCTGTTTTTGGTAGGCTATTTGTGGCCACTGTAAATTTTGCACTAGAAATCTCAGCCTCTGCAAGAAGAAATCTTTGCGAACCATGTTGTTGTGCCCTCCTCTCCATCTCTGCCTCTAAAGGTCGTCGGGTCCCTCTTGCAGACTGTGTTGGCCTAATTCCCCGTGTTTCCCCCCGTGTCTGCCCGCCGGTTAAATCAGTATGAAGGGTTCACCGGGCGGACAGACGGCACAGACCGGATTAAAGGCTCCCATTCAAATGTTTGTTGTGCTGAGGGGGAAATCCGAACAGGGCACGGACTCTGCAGTGAGATCCGTCAATGCTCTGTCTCTTCAGAGCATCACACACTCGGTATAACGGGCTGGAAACAGGAAAGTAGCCTATACAGCCCTGGCTCAGTGCGTAATGGAGGCGAGCGGTGTTTACAGAGACAAGTCGGTGCTGGCCTTCAGGCATTTTTTAAGTTTTTCTGTTTGGGTGGGGGGTTGATCCCCTCGACTATAGCAGACTGCAAATTTCTTTCCAAATTTATGTTTTTTTGTCTTGTATTTTTAATTCATATTTATTTATTTATTTATTCTAGGTCACGATATTTGACCTTTAGGCCTATTGCAGGCTCACAGGCCAGACTGCATGCAGCACTTTTTCTAACACAATGGTTAATATTTCTTCGAGGCCTGTATTATTTGACTCTACTGATTATTAGATCACATCCCCTTTAATTATTTTCGGCCCTAGTTTTTGTGTGTGACCTGTAAAACGTCAGATGTAAGGAGATGCTCACCTGGAAGTGTTAAAGCCTAGTGCCCCCCCCCCCCCCCCGCTCTCAAACAGGTCTTTAGGGTCTGTTCCTCGACAATAGGCGTTTGTGTTCCTGGTTTTATCGTGAGGAGGGACACACGTGCATTTGTTCCCCTCCAGCAAGAACATGAGGACTTTTATTTTGACAAAATTAAAAACATTTACACCATAAAATAATGCGCAAATTGATGCATAAAAATTCACCAGAATGTAGGAAATCAAGTGTTTGATGCTTAAGATTTTCTAGCAGACGACCCCAAACCCGGTTTCATTTGTGACCCCTTTAATACTGACACCAGACCTGCGTCCTTGGTTTCAGGCGTCTTGCTCGGCACCTCTCTGGCACAAAAAGACTGAAGCTACAGCAACTTTTGAGGAGACCGAGTTAATTTGGGTCGGCTAAAGTCCAGATGTGGCTATCTGTGTAAGCTTCTGCAAAACACGGTGCATTTCATGTCGGACTAATTAAAGCACCAGATAGGCCCCTCTGCAGCCGGCGGCAGAGCAGGCCTCCTGCGCCACGGGGCGCCGAGCAGAGCGGTGCACTGCCGGTCAGGCAAACTACTGAGCGTCAGTGTCTGACCGTTTTCTGATCTGCTGCATTTTCTCTGCTGTAAAGGTCAATAACGGGGAAGGCAGAGCCGGCGATGCCCGGGAGGCTCTACGTGCATCCGGACTCTCCGGCCACAGGGGCCCACTGGAGCCGCCAGCTCGTCTCTTTTCAGAAGCTCAAGCTCACCAACAACCACCTGGACCCCTTTGGACATGTGAGTCTGTCTTCTTAATAGCGTTTGACTGCCTGTCCTGGTCTGTGTTTACTTGAATTTATTTGAACATATTTTTGCCCTTTGAATTTGTTATGGGCCTTTAGTTTTGAGACTGTATGAAACACTACAGGATATAATTCATGAACAATACCCAGTGAAAATGGTCTGTCGCCATCACAGAGCCATAATATACATTTTAAATAATCAACCCTGAGTGATGTTTCTGATTGCAGAAGAATGACTACACGAAGTACAGCCAGTGCTCCAGTCAGGCAGACAGGCATCACCACAATAGCTCACTTGTTTTAGCCTGTATAACTCAGCAGACATCACAACACAACACAAATCAGCACGAGGGCAGAGCGGCCACACTTTAGACTCAACAGAGACACTCATTCCCGCCATGCCCAGCTTTCATTGCCCCAGCTGTCCCACAGTAACACTCAGAGGCCATACACACTGCACCTCGTCAGGCAGTGAGCTGTAAGCAGGTGAGCACATATTGTTTTTACGCGCGCGTCTTGGTGCGTGGGTGCGCACGCAGAGCAGAAACAAATAGAAACAGAATCTATTCAGGCTTGTTAAATTAGAGGTAATGATAACAGTGACTCTAAAGCCCATTAGCTAATGTATGTCACCGGCGGACACGTCACTGCGATTAAACTGAGCCCCCCTGGATAAACAAATGTGCTCGCGCCCATGCGTGCGCATACACACAGGGCCGTGATCCAATTAAAAAAACACTTGTGGAGTTGCCAGTGTCGTGGGAAATAGTGAAGACTGTGGGCTGAATGTACGGAGCTGTTAATGCTGGTATCTTCAAGCCAAATTTAGCAACCCTTTGATGAATGAAAAACGTTAGTAAGTGGTCACCAAGTGCACAAACCTTACACAACTCCCAATAAGTAACTCTGAGTTTCTCCAGACATAGTCTGCCAGGTTAATGATCAGTGATAACATTGAATTATGTTTTGAAATTTAGGCCTTGTTTCCAATATGTCAGATCACATTGAGTCTAATTGTCTTATATAATAACCATGTTTTATTTAGTTGTGGTTGAGAGGAAATGGTCCCAGATTAAATTTAATTAACTGTGTATAATAGACCTATGCTTAATTAATTTGTTTTAAGGTGGCAGCTAGCTTTGGTCCCACACATTAAATTCTTTTGTACGTTGACATGAAAATAAGACCTTTAGAAAAGAACAAATAGCCTACATGACATATGTCAATTGAATCAGGTAGAAATTCTTACATCCATGCAGGATATATGACACAAGTATCCTGGCTACAGCCTTGTAAAACAAAATACAGATTTGGTTCCCTTCCTCTTGGCTTACATCAGTTTCAGCCGACTAATCTGAACGGATACCTGTTTTAAAGGTTCATGTCATCCAAGAAATTTAGGTAACTTCAAAGTTGGGTTTAACCTCCACCTGGACCCCAGCCTAGTCTGGGTCTCAGCATCTGCTGGTGGGAAACATGACAGGTCTGTCAATCTCACCTCCTCAATCTCTCCCCTGTGCAGATAATACTCAACTCCATGCACAAATACCAGCCTCGCCTCCATATTGTCAAGGCGGACGAGAACAATGGCTTTGGCTCAAAAAACACAGCTTTCTGCACCCACGTCTTCTCTGAGACGGCCTTCATCGCCGTGACATCCTACCAGAACCACAAGGTACGCTTTACACAAGACACAGTGGACCACCACTAAAATACAGGAACTAAAACCTCACTTTGTCTTTGGAAAGGGGCAACCCAAGTCCCAAGTTTATGGATAAAACTAATCTTTATTTGAGGTTTTAAAAAATGGAATCCACTACACAAAGCGACATTTAAACAGCACTTGGTGTGTGAATATGAAGCGTTCTGCTATTTCACAGGCTGAAGCTATAGGCTACCTCATATCAATTATGGAAATGAATCTCAAAGTCTTATGTGTGCAAATCAGATCTGGTCTACTGTCATATTTGTGACCCTTTAGATATGGGTATGATTTGCCTTTGGTCACCAGCCACATTCAAACTTCAGTGTCTCAAGCACATTCACACACACTCACAAGCACACTTCATCTTTGTTTGTATTACTGTCTGTATTTTGTATCCAGAAAGTCAATTTGCATCTTCTTTGTTTATGTGGCCTTACTCAATGTTTGTAAATATGTCCAAAAATAAGTTGTGTGTGTGTGTGTGAGAGAGAGAGAGAGAGCGAGAGAGAGAGTGTGTGTGAGTGTTGGTCTGTAATGACCTGTTTCTTTCCCTTGATCTTGGCTGATTCAGTTTTCTCAGCGTCTACTAGAAAGACAGATTGCTGCAGCTTTAAGCCGCTCTGATGGTTAAGTTTTCACAAGATAGCTTCAATTTGATCACATTTCATAACAAAACATTCATAATATAAATGGATGAATTTCAACTACAATTTTTAGTCAGCACTTAAAAGATAGAGGCCGGAGTTCTGCACATTAATCCACAGTTTCAAAGTGGTGTTATATTATTTATTGTATATTAAAAACAACAAACAGGTGCAAGGCTCAAAAAATAGATTTGCAACAAATGTTTAATCCAATAATTTGCATGAATTAATTTAGAATAGTAAATATAGTTTTTGGTTTAAAAAGTTTATACCTCATTATTTATTTATTTTATTTATTATTTTACTCATACTGACCAGCCTTAGCATTGTAGTTTATGTATAATAATGATTAAATATAATTGTTGTAACTGTCTATTTTATAAAATGTCTTAATGTATATTAATACTCAGATGTAATGCAATAAATATATGTATTTTAAACTTAACCACTGAATTGATTTTGAGTATAAAAAAGTTTTCACCTTTCTGAGCTATTAATTTGTGTGATCAAATGTGTGTAAAAAAAACAAACAAAAACCTTAAACTTTGTATTTCCATCATACACGCAATAATAAATACTATTGATATCACACTGTAAATTCCAACATTCGAGTATGAAATTAGAGCTGTCGAGCCAGAGGTTTGGTGAAGGCTATCTGTATTATCGGCACTTCAAAGTTTGTTTGGACCCCAGTTTGTGTCAGATCTCCAGTCCACTTGCCTGCTGTGTGATGGACACACTGCGCGAAGGTTTCCCTCCATGACATCACTGAGAAAAGTTTGAAGACTTAAACATCAAAGCTAGCAGCTTTGGACCTCTAAAAGCTTTGGCCTGAAATCCTTAAACCTGGCGACTGTTTAGGTAAACAGTTTATTCTGTGTCAGCTGGCGAGGACACTGTCCGCTCCATTGGAAACGTCAGTGGCTGAGGAATGTTGGCCGTGCAGAGCTGCAGCGGGGCTGCTTTTAACATCTGCAGGGGCCTCTCACTAATAGTAAACTATTGACTTACAGTCAATGAAAAGAAGGGTTTGAAAACTGAATGTGGCTTTGTGTGTCTGTACTTGCATGAAACAATGTGTTTGTTTAGGCCTGTGTTGTGCAGTTTGCTCTGTGGTGTAATGCCTATGTGTCTGAGCTAAAGATTTTCTATGTTTTGTGCTTAGATTACACAGCTGAAGATCGAGAATAATCCTTTTGCAAAGGGCTTCAGAGGCAGTGATGACAATGAGCTGCATCGCATGGCCAAGCTACAAGGGTGAGTCCAGCTATGATGGTGTGTGTGTGCGTGTGTGTGTGAGCAGTCATAGGAAACAAAATCTACTTTCTCTGAGGGTAGTTATGATGGGGTACATATGTTCTAAGACAAGAGTGTGTCTGTGAATGTGTGTGTGTGTGTGTGTGTGTGTGTGTGTGCGCATGTGCGTGTGTGGGCCATTGTCACCTGAAGGTTGATCTTAGCCTCAAACCTCAAACAGAGCGTGCAGCACAAACACGACACACCGAGCGTCAGCCCCTGCATTGATAGATAGATGATATCACGTTGCTGCTGGTCTATTAGACTGTCACTGCTGATCAGCTGATGGCCCTGGGTACATGGTGTCTGTTTGCGTGTTGATCTAATCTCCGTTCAAGCCCTGTTGTGGCAGGCAGTTTAGAGATTTTAACAAGCCAATGGGAGAGGCTGTTACTGTGGGGAGGGGGAGGACAGAGAGGAGAGGGTGGTATTAGATGCAGCACCCCTGTGTTATTGTGTTGCTGTGGTTGGTGGAGGCCAGACAAGAGCAGAGGAGAGGAGAGTCTATCTGAAGTGACACACGGATGGATGTTTATTTTTAGAGCGCCGTATTATCTCACAACAGGACTGACTGTGTGTGCGTGCATGCACGAGTGTGTGTCACTCTCTCAGCGAGGGTCAGGGAGATGTGGCCTGCTGTCCCCTACATACCACAGAGTTCACCAAGAGGGCAGTGTGTACAGAAAGAGATCAGAGCTGAAAGGATGGAGAACAGCAAAGTAGACTTGAAAGAAAGGAAAGGAAAAAAAATAAGACCACTGGTAGTACAGCCGGGCAGAATTTAATGTAACAGAAATACTCGTACAGAGTCAGGAGAGGTGGTTTTGTGCAGCACACCTGAGGCCACAACAACATTAAATGCCAACTTTTTCTTCAAACATAATTCTCAACCCTCTTCTTTCTCTCTGTTTCAGTAAGGACTACCCTGTGGTTCCTCGCAGTACTGTCCGTCAGAGAGCCTGCTCCACCGGGAGTCCTTTCAGTGGGGAGGGTCGGGGTCTGAGGGGTTCCCCTGACGCTGTCGGGTCCCCCTACAGCTGTGAGAACGGCTTGAGCAGCGGCAGTCCTCAGGAGCTGCTGAGGGCCCCCCCTGCACACTATACCCTGCCTCATCCTCACCTGCAGCATGGCCAGCAGCCGCAGGTCTACCACTGTGCCAAGAGGAAAGGTAGGAGGAAGCAGAGCCCTCAGTACACTGTGTGAAAGAAAATTACTGTTTATCTCAAGCTGAAAAAACAAGTAGAGATTTCATTAGTTAACTGCCTGACTGGTGTTGGGAAGGTTACTTTTGATAAGTAATTGGTTACAGATTACTAAAATCAGATGCAAAGCACCAGAATGAATGCTATATTCTACACATAAACATCTAACTGAAAAGAATATATTTGGATGTAACTCCTTTAACCAACAGCATTTTGATTATTTACTATAATTTAATAACATATTTTTCTCAGTAATTACATTTATTTTGTAATTTGATTACATGTAACTAGTTACTCCCCAACACTGTGCCTGGCATAGGTTTGTGCCTGGCAACAGCTTTGTGTAAATGTTATAGTAATTAAGATTCTGTTTGTGGTTACCTGCAAAATGTGAAAGCTCAAGGACCATTCCAGTGATTTTACATGTTTTAAGATTGATTTCCTGACTTTCAGGCAGCCAGTATTAAAGTCAGAGAATTGAAATGCTATTTGGTTATCTTTATTTTTACCATTTAAGTTACAGCCAAGTCACAGCTACGAGGACAATTTTGAAAACTCAGAGGTGACTGCCACATATCATGTATTTATAAGGTTTAAAAATTATGATATTTGTCAGCCAACTACAACGTAATAAGGATTATGTTACTACCACAGGTAAAATATAACTTACAAAGAATGTTGACCTTTTTTTTTTTACTACAAAAGTCCTAAAATTTTAAGTAAGTCAACTGAAATTAATGGAAATCCTGCTTGGAAAAAAACTAAATTAACTTAAAAAGCAGATTCACACATTAATTTGTGCTGTGACTGGTATTCTGTGTTTGCAAACTGTGTGTAACTAGTGTCAGATTTACTGAGGCAGCAGCTGAATGAATAACTACATAATTTTCATGTCTGGTCAGTTACACATGCGTGCATGGGTTCATTCAGACATTTTAATCAACAGAATAAATGCAATGAGGCTGAAAATACTAAATAGATTCCAGAGGATTTTGTAAGGCTGCAACTAAATACAACCTGAGAGACATAATTTATGTTACATTTAAGTGATAACTAATCATGGGTGACGAGTAATCTGTGCTTTCAGGCTGCTGCTTGATGAAAAAAAATAGATCTCAAATTTTTTGATTCTGAACTATGATACTTTACAGATTGGTCTGCACTGACGATAAGTACGGCCTATGCTAGGGGTGCTCAAACTTCTTTTTATTTGAGGGCCAAAATTGAAACTTAATAGGGATACACGGGCCAAAAGCAAACATCTATTGTTTTATATTTTAGGATGCAAATTAATAATCAGGGTCCTTCATATTTTTACCTCACAAAAATAAAATAGCATAAAGACTGATTTATGCTATATATATATATTTTAAAATTAATTAAATTAATTAATTGATTAATTAAGAAGCCAAAGTTCTTAAATAATAAACGCTGTCTAAATTAAAGGGTCTATATAAGCAGTTTGTCCAAATACAATACAGTCCATTATTGGTAAAATTCTGATTTAAACCAGAAACAGAAACCATCTGATCAAAGAATAAGTAAACTTGACACATTTCGACAGGTACCTTATAGTTAATGGAATAAAACATGAGATCTTTTTCTTCTGGCATCATGTTTGTTTTAAGTTAATGTCATACATACTCAAAAACTGCCAAACTAGTTAAATTTTTTCTCATGTGTACATTTTGTTCTCGCCTCAGCTTCTTGAACTGTTTGATGTAGGAAGTCTGAAATTCTGATCTGAAACTGGCCCAGTTCTCACATGTCTTAAATGTCAAATGTAAATTCAACACAATGTCTTCTCTCTGTCTGTCTCTCTGTTTAGTGGAGGAGAACTGCTCATCAGGAAACCGCCAGCACCCATACAAGAAACCCTTCACCGGTTCCTCTCCAAGTGAGGGCGAGTCCTACTACCACCCCTCCTCCTATCCTCCTCCTCCACCCGGTCTATCCAACAACCCACTCACTGACTCCCCCTACAGCTCAGACATGGGACAGCGCCAGGCGTGCATGTTTGCTGGCTCAGAGCCCAGACTGGATGAACTCAACTGTGCATCCTGGTCGTACACCTGCCCGCTCCCCTCTGCCATGACCCCCATGGAGCCCTACCCACCTTACACCCCTCACCCTCCTTACAGCTCCAGTCCTCAGGGCTCTCGACTCAGCGCCATAGCCCACCAGAGCTCTCCTCCGCTGGGAGAACACATCACCCACGACCCCTATCAGAGCCAGAGCTCTGGACCTCCATCTCAGAGCTCACAAAACATTCACAGCAGGCAGCTCAGCCCTCCTCTCAGAGAGTATCCTCGCTACACGCCCAACCTGTCTCCCCCTCTCTACCACACACTCGAGACGCACACACACATTAGGTGTGGTGTCGCAGAATGGAGTGCAGCCTCCTAACTGAACCAGAGGACAAACCTGAAAGACTGATCAGTGAACAGAGATTCCCTTCTGAAGGATGCTGCGTTACATACAGACTAAATATGGTATTACCTTTGTAAAATAATTGTGAAAAGTGTGATTTTGTATTGTGTGAAGAGGTCTCATCTGTTCGTCATGTTTCTCCCCTGTGCTGGATGGAGCTGTGGATTGTTAAAGACTGGACTTGGACATCCACAAAGCTTAAAAAAAAAGAGTCTGACCAGCACAAAGTTGTACTTTATCGTCTCTCCGTAACCCAAAGACTGGTGTCATCCAACTGTTTGCACTGTGAGCCCCGTTAAGGCCGGACCATGAGCAGCACTAGGCTGTGTTCCTCTCAATGACTCCCACTCTCTCCATTGTGAAGGATGTTAATTGTGACCCACTGTCAGACAGGCAGTAACATTTTCTGACCAAAATAATCTCAGCTCTCACAGCAGAGCCTGAGGGAGATGTTTTTTGTCTTTAGTGGAGCAAAGCACAGCTCCATGCTCAGTCTCAGTGAAGGAGAAAAGGCATGAGTTGTCTGTGTGTGTGTGTGTGTGTGTGTGTGTGTGTGTGTGTGTGTGTGTGTGTGTGTTTGTATGTAAAGCCTATGTCAGCTCAGCTCAAGGATGCTATGAGTTAATTTCCAATGAGACAGGCAGTAGTAGCTGCAGGCGCTGCACCATAGAAATAAACAGTTTGTTTAGACCATGCTACAGGCTGAAGGACCTGTAAACACTGTTTCCACTGCATTCTGGGTAAATGCACAACTCAGCGTCATGCAGCTGTCACCATTGTCCTCTCAGTCACCCCAAGCTGACCAATCAGCTGTCCCTGTTCCCTGGGAGCCGGCCAATGGGCACGAGCCTCTCTTTTTTCCCCAGCTGACCAGTCAGAGCAGGAGCGCAGCATTTTTCATGTGCGTGTGTGTGTTGGCCCATTTTTATTTGTTTCTGAATTATTCATGAGTCCAGCGTTGATCCTTGACATGCGAGGATTGCTCAGCAAACATAAAGAATCACAGTGCTGTAAGCGGGATAATGTTGATGCAACAACTCGTCCAAATATTCTTTTCAGTCACTCCCTGTCATGTCCAGACAGCATTTGTTCATTAATTGCTTCGACAAGATGGGATTAAATACATTTCCCTGCAGATTTGAGCAGCATTACGTCCCTCTTTTTAGCTAAATGTAAAGAAACATTTGTCGCATCCACTGTGCAAGCAGAGATTTTGGTTGATTTCTGTGTAATGAAGCAGTTTTCATATTTCTGCCCAGGTGTTTTACATGCAGTAACATGTGAGGTGCTCTGACATCACAAACCATCCGTATTCAGAGAGCAGATCCTCATCATTCCTTGATATGTATTTGATTTGTGTGTGTTTGTGTGTGTGAGAGACAGAGTATGTGTGTTACAATGAGATTTTTTATAGCCTCGTTCCTGCTAATAGTATTTATTACTCTAGATTTGTAAAGATTAGTTTGTTGTTAACTTGTGAAACAAAAGGTTTTTTGTTCAGAGATATTTGTTTCTCTTTGAAGGTTTGTTTCTGGTTTCACCCTCCATCTCCAAGTGGTGATAAATAGTTGTGATAAACAAACAAAATTTTCTGTTCTATGGAAATAAAGAGATTTATATACAGAAATAAATTTTAGAGAATTTTGCGTAAGTCAAGTGGTTGTAGTGTTCTTCTTTGTGCAGAGACAAACTATCAACATTCCCAGCGGGTTATTTAAAGTACGTTCAGCTCCTCAGCAGTGGAAACTCTTTTAAGTGCAGTGCAGTTTATCAGCTTCGATGCATGTATCAATATGAAGGAGCTGATAACAACAGCAGTCTGTGTCCAAAAGTGTCCAACAATCTGATTCAACACTGTAGAGAGTATTGTTGAAACAGCAAGTTGTCTTATCAAGCATAAGGGACCCCAGTGTCTCCAACTCTTACACTCAACAACAAACCCCCCCAGAGTGGTGTGGGTCCTGGGGTGCCGTGCATACCTTGTCCGCCTCCTCTTATCTTTGACGGTTTGTTTGGCATCTCCAGTCTCCACCAGCTGGACCCCCTCACTGATGCCCAGAGAGGGGTGGGGTCTGCTGGGATGCAAGACAAAGAAAGGTGGGGGTGCGCCTATGGTCCCCCCTTCCCTTCCCGTCTCCTCTCACAGCAAAGTTAACCTCTTCCACCTTACACCTGCTCAGAGTTTACAACGCACTTATTTTGAAAGAACAAATGGACGTGACGTGCAGAGATTTATTTAGAGAAGGCTGCTAAATCATTAAACTTCTAACCGGGTGTATTTACATTTAATTGCATGGTTATATGTCAGTTGTCAAACCTCCCTCTCTCTCCTCTCTTCTTCTCTTTCTTCCTTTCTCTCCCTCTTGCACACCATAAGGTCGGAGGTTAAGCAGGCAGCTCTTCAGAGGGTCTGTTCCTCCTTAACCCTTTGTCTCCAGACAAACTCCAGCCAGGATGAGGAGAGGGGGAGAGGAGGGGGGAGGAGTAGTCCCATGCAAGGGCCTCTGACTCTGAAGATGGATTGCATCGCTTCATGTTTGCTTGTACAGTAAGAGAGCGCTGTGATGACTTCTGTATGGCTGGAAGTGGGCTGGGAGAATAAAGCTTTGGGTAAAGTGGTAAAGTAATATTAAACATAGAAAGTGTGCGTGTGTGTGTGTGTGTGTGAAGGACCTTAATCCATCTGTGGAGGACTTTCTCAGACACACTGGTTAGACAGTAGATTGATGAACCTTTGCGATCAAAGAGCCTAAGTGGTGCTTATCGTTATCTCCCGGCCGTCCCCCTCAACACACACACACACACACACACACACACACACATACACACCACTAACCCCTCCGACTGCCCTCTCTACATATTCTCCTTTTCTCATCCTTATCCAAATTTGCTACTCCACAATGGTTTCTAACAGACACAGAGCACAAACAACCACATATACACACATCTTTTTTTGTTGTGTCCACAGATGAGACACTACATGTCAAAACAGAGAAAGACTGACATTTTTAAATGTCACACATTTGGCCTGCAGACCTATATTTTTGTATGGCAACTAAACTGGGAGGGTTGCTGAGGAGGGCTTATGTTTCTGCTGTATTGTTTGTCCAAGCTGCTGCTCGGCTACAGGGAGTAATTCCTCCTGCAAAGTAAGGCTTTTTAAAAGGCATCAAAGACTTATTTAAGGCTTATTTCATTACAGTCTGAACTATTGGTTTGAATCTATAAATGTGTATCTGGAGTCTCTTGCAGGACACTGAGAGGCATTTGTGTGATGTCTGGCATTAGTGATGCCATTTTGTGTGGAATAAGTGGACTGAAATGGAGTGTAATTGGTAAAGTTGATTATGGTTCGTCTCTATGGGTCTGATGGTGCTCCGTCTCTGTGGCAGTAAAGGGCGACAGCTCAGTAACTCCTGACCATCATGGTGCAAGTTAAACAGCTGGTACACTGGAATGCAGCAGAAAATAGAGAAGATTTGGTTCTATGCAATTTGATGTTTCAGAAGTTTGAAAGTAAATATTACCTTTTATTTTTTCTTTGCTTAATGGCTTTCCAAAAACTTGAAGCAAGTTTAGCCAAAAATACATGTTTTTCCCCTTACCTTTATTATTATTTATCAGTCTAGATAGTTTTGGTTTGAGTTGCTGAGTGCTTGTGATATTGGCTGTAGAGATGTTTGCCCTCTCTCAAATGTAATGGAACTAGAAGAGTTGAGAGGCACCTGATTTGGCCACATGCTGCGCAATGATGCATGGAGAATCCTTTTTCAGTCAAATTAGATGGTACTATCCTTGTGGTGCTCATAGGACTGGAAGAAAAAACATTTGAAAAACTCAACAGCAATGTCTCCCTCCAGGAATCATGACCCGTTTACTCAAGATAATCCACAGAGCTTGTTGTGAGCATGTTGGAACAATTTTCTTTCTACCAAACTACACCTGCCAATCGTACCACAGCGCAGAAGCTTGTGTGCATCTGCTAGCTCACCTAGCACCACTGAGCTAGCTAATCATACAGCTCAGCTGAGTGTTTACATCTCACCTGAAGCCTCTGGTCCATGAGCAGATTCACATTTCCTTCTGTGTGGTGATTTGGTTAGCTGGTGTAGAAAGAAAATAGTTCCACATGAAACTGCTCACAACAAGGTCTGTGAATAACCAGGTCATGACTTCTGCAAAGAGCCATGACCTGCAACACTCAACGCTCTGCAACTCACACCAAAATAAACTGGATTATTAAATAGCACCACAGGTAAGAGGAAAAATATTTGTTTTTTAATTGGAGGTGAACTGTCTCTTTGAGAAAGAAATCTTACCAAGGCTTATTCTGGTGTTCTTATAGCTTCATCAGACTGAGTGGGATTTGAAAGTTGGGAGAGTATCTTTGTACAATGGGTTGATGGATGTATCAAGCTAATCTTTTTCAGTGTATGTTAATACACTATTCCATAAGTATCTGTAATTGGAACCAGTAAGCAATGTATGGCACTAAGAGGACAGCACAATGGCAGTACAATAATGCAAAACAATGAATGTTTGGCCATTACATGTGGTGCAACAAAGTAGGATGGTGGAGGTTTATTTGAATGATACTATCCATCCTTGTTATTTAAAAGCCACAAGAATGGTCTAATGCTGTTAAGCACAGTATCGAAACAAGACAGAGACTCGAAGCTAATTTCCCCCTAAATGAGAGTTTATGGCTGAAACAGCCCTGAAGTCACTGAAGTAGATCTTAATATGAACATAAGGGCTGTCAAGGATAAGAGGCCGAGTAGGAGTGTGTGTGTGTTTGTGTGGGGTGGATGGAGGGGGTGGGGTGCTTGGGTTGTCCTGCATGTTGCGTCTGAAAGACGAAGG
Source organism: Epinephelus lanceolatus (assembly GCF_041903045.1). Taxonomy (NCBI): domain Eukaryota; kingdom Metazoa; phylum Chordata; class Actinopteri; order Perciformes; family Serranidae; genus Epinephelus; species Epinephelus lanceolatus. The sequence continues at coordinate 25,694,727 of NC_135742.1, read as the reverse complement.
GAGAGGTTAAGGGTCAAACCAACAGCAGCCAGGCCAGTCCAGGGTCAGAGGGCTCAGACTAACCTGATCAGTGTTGGCTGTTTATCTGGCCACCCCGAACCTAACCGTGATGGAGCTGCCTGATCCGTTCCCCTAATGCTGGACTCTCGCTTTTCCCAGATCAACAACTCAGTGCCAGTTTTGAAGAAAAGCTGAACCTACTGAAAAAACATATGGATGCAAACATGAAAAATCAGATGCAGGATATCTTGTTGGCCATGCCTGGCCATCACGTCCCAGGATCCCTGCTTTTCCTGTCACTCTCCCCAGTGGAAGCAAAGTTTTTAAAAAGGACACTGTGATGTGAGCAAGAATAATTGTTTTAACTCCTAACATACCGCCGTGGTCCCAAGACCGGCAGCCAAACACACATGACAGGGTGAAAGGGATAGAGGCGCTCCCGCAGTGGGAGGTGGTGGGGGTTGTGGGACGTCATGGAGCCAATGTCCCGTCTGATTACAGCCAGAAGACTGAAGAGGCACGCTAGTCCTCCACACACACACACACACACACACACACACACACACACACACACAAATAAAGATACACAAAAACACTCTCTTTGAGACAGACACAGAACCAGCAAGACGGACAGACATGTACACACACACACACACACACACACACACATACTGACACACCTATTCAGTCAAGAGATTACACCCCATTCCCCCTAACCTCACTGCAGTCCCCTTGGCCAGACAGGACACATAGCATAATGATATCACTACCAGCAGGACTTCACATTGCCGCTCTTTTGTTTGCTCACTGTACAGACCGGCTGTGGCCCCTCACAGTCTTTGGATAAAGGAACGTTGTCAGCTCATTATGGTGCATGTGCCTGGGCCTGTAGCCAAAATTTTAAATAATACTCAAGTCATGAGTCCACGTTCTTGCAATGCAACCCCCGTCTCCTAAATTCTGTTTGACTTTCACAAAGGAAGTCTCAGTTTTTTAATTTGATTTTTAATTTCCTAAAAATTCTTGTCCACAGTTTCAGGAATAAAATTCTGGATTGTTTTTTTCTTGCTTTATATTGTTTGAATGATCTTTTAACAATTCAAAACTTTCCTATTTTCTCAGGTTTATCATTAATTACTGTGTGTGTAATCAGTATCTTTAGAACTACAATGTATAAAATGACAAAGTGAAAACAATGTGAAAGGTGTAACTTGTAGAGATGAAACTATATAAAATTAGGACCTGAATCTGCAGCTCCCCTGAGCTTTATAGCGAGTTATAGCTTATCGGTAATCTGTCTGGCCCCCAGCTTTACTGTTTTGGTTCACTCTCATCGCTCTGTAGGACACAACCTACTTAGCACCAAACTGCAGACAGACCAAGGTATGTGGGATTTATACTTGTGCGTCAGCTCTATGCAGAGCCTACACTTTAGGCTACGCACATGGCCTGCATAAGTAGCCTACTGTTGTGAGCATTTATACCTGTGCAGTGGTTTGTCTGTGTCACTCTGCAGCTACACCACCAAAACACTAGTCAGCGGTGGGGTTTCTGTGAGGTGCTATAAAGAGTAGTTGATTCAAAACACACCCAAAACACACTTTGAACATGGCTTAATAGAGACAATTTCAAACACAAACACACAAAATGGCATCACTATAACTCGCAGCAGAGAGGGTCGTCCACCAATTGGAAGATCGGCAGTTCTCCAGCCCACATGTTGAAGTATCTTTGAGCAAGATACTGAACCCCAAATTGCTCCTAATGGCTGTTCCATCGGTGTGTGACTGTGTTAAAAACTGAGTTGCAGGTGGCACCAGTGTATGAATGTGTGTGAATGGGTGAATGTGACTCAAGTGCAGGTCCATTTACATTTTCCCCACAAATACAACATGCTAATGTTTTTAGCACAGGCCTATGGCATTTTACATTGTATAAATTAGCCTAGTAGCTTGTAGACTTTTCTCTACTCATATGAAACCAGGGACAACAGCAACATTTAACAAAGGTAATGTTATAAAATTTGGCTCCATTACAACTCACTAGGTTCACCAATATAACATCTGTCTTATACTAAACACATTTTACAAACAAATATAACATGCTAACGTTATTAGCACAGGCCTGTGGCATTTATATTGTATGAATTAGCCTAGCAACCAGAGGAGATTTCCTCTGCTCAGATGAAGCCAGGATAAATCCCAAAGTATAAATCAGCAAAGGATAAATCCCACAAGATTTAAAATGCTATTCTGTGGAGTCTTTATTGTCGCACAATTTACTGTTTCCTATCTGTGAAGTTAAACTAAATAAAAGCTTTGTTTCCACTGAGGGAAATTGTTTCAGCTTCCAAAAATAGAGAGAAGGTCTCCGTCGCCATAATGCGTAGTTATTTTGGTAGCTATACCTTATTCACGTGGTTCCCAACCTTTTGACATTCTATGCCCTTATAGTGCGGAGTTCAACCAAAAAAGTGATTGCCCTTCTTGGTTTCATAAAAAATTTTTGTAGTGGCCCAAAGAAGTATTACTATATAGTGTTTCATATGAAAAATGCAAAGATTTGACTCAGTCAGAAAGAAAAGACATAATTTTGTCCATCAGTTGTATCTGGCAAATTGTTCTTAGGATCCCTCAAGCTGTCCTGACCTTAGATTGGGAACCGCTATTTCATTAATAACTGAAAGACTAGTTATAAAATCTATAAAACATATATCTAACAACACATGGTGTTGTATTCAGAGATTATATGCTTGGATTTGACTTTTTTAAAGGTCCCACGTGCCTCAACATTCCCCAGCAGGCCTCCCTCTCGGCCTGCATTTGGACTGCCCTGAGCCTTCCTGCAGGCTTGTCGACACTTGTGTACAAGCATGTTTGCAAACAGCCCAGACAAGACCACTGCTGGGAGACAAACACAAAACACAAACATCAATAAACAAACAAATCCATTCACACACCCCACTCCCTCCAAACACTGTGTGCACACGCAGCCCAATTCCAAAGCACTTGCTCAGCCTGCTGTCAGATGCCACGGTTTGCCAGCTGCAGCATTATTTGGTTCGTACTCAGTGCATTTCTGTGATCGTGTCTCATTATTAATAGATGGTGTCAGAGAGTCGCTGGCCTCTCTGTCTGACAAGGCATTAGCATAAACACAGACTTCCTCTCAGTATCTGTTTGCACCACACTGTTGACCTTTAATTATGGATGTCTAAATGTTTGTTACCTGTGCACTCAACTGTGTTTGTGTGTGTGTGTGTGTGTGTGTGTGTGTGTGTGTGTGTGTGTGTGTGTCTGTGTGCAAGCTACAGTGAAAGTGGAGGCTTTATAGGTTTCAGTATTCAGTCATGCTTTTTCATTTTCGCATTTTAAGAGTTTAAATAGAGGCTTCAATGAGACCAAGAACAGAATAACACTTCATCCCATATATTACTATTTTAAATAAAAATCATATCATGAAAACACTCTTCTGATTAACGTGCTGAGGAGGAACTACAAATCAGAGGCAAAGAAGTTGAGCAGATTATGCAGGGAGAAGGCTACTTCTCATTGATATATCATATTCAATATAACTTATCATACTCCTGTTATTACTCTATTAGGCACTGGTTTTTGCTTTTGCTTCTTGAAAACATTTATGTCTTGTATATTTGTATATTTCACCAGATATTCAATATTCTATTGTTCTAAAACTGGGCCCAATGAGTGACCCTGACCCAGGGAACCCACTGTTTGTCTGGTTGGGACTGGTTGTGAATTGCAAAAACTGTGTTTACTGTACTTAGTGTTACTGTAATTTGAAGCATTTTCTGGCACAAGAATATTTTTCAGGATAAATAAAGTCCTATTGAATTGAATTGAGGCAGCATGGTGGTGTAGTGGTTAGCCCTGTCGCCTCACAGCAAGAGAGTTCCTTCTGTTGCCTTCTGTGTGGAATTTGCATGTTCTCCACGTGTCAGCGTGGGTTTTCTCTGGGTACTCCACAATCCCAAGCCACGCAGGTTAATTGGTGACTCTAAATTGCCCGTTGGTGTGAATGTGCACATGAATGGTTGTCTGTCTCTATGTGTCAGCCCTGTGATAATCTGGTGACCTGTCCAGGGTGTACCCTGCCTCTCGTCCAATGTCAGCTGGGATAGGCTCCAGCACCCCCATGACCCCAACGGGATAAGCAGTTCCGGAAAATGAATGAATGAATTTAATTATTTCATCATTAGGCAACTGACAGAGTTTCAAAGAAACACCAAACAGCCAATGAAGATGCTTCAGTCACAAATGCTGCCATCCTATCTAAATGATAAGGAAACCAGAGAACTACACATAAAACATCACATCATTCACAAAGAAACACACTGCAGGGTACTTTACTACAACAGTCAACGATAATCAACAATTTCATACATATTGTATTTATCAGTCATATCCAATACATGTCATGTGTACATCATGTAATTCAACATTTGAAAATGAAAGAGGAATTGCAATGTAAATAACTTGACAAAAAAAATCAGATTTTATTTTCAAATTTTAGTTTATAAATTATTATTGTTATTTCAATCATTTTACTGTGTGTTTTATTTTGTGGCTTGTGTAAGTTGTGGAGCCTACACAATTTAGTGAGCATAGGGCTGCATGGCTCTGTTTGTGGGACGTTTCTGTAAAGACTGACGTACGCGGGGGCTCAAAAGCAGACTCGTGCACAGTGGAATACACAAACTTGTCCTTTAATCTTGCCAAAGTCGGTACACAGGAGGTCAAACAGCGGAGGCAAAGGTACAGAGACAGCAGGCAAAAAGCAGGGTCAAAAAAGGGTAGCAACTGGTCAAAAAACACTGAAGACTCACAAGGAAAAAACGCTGGAACGCTGTCACAAAGGAACAAGACGAACTGGCACAGAGGGGAGAAAACAAGCAGACTAAGAGGCCGTTTACACATACACGGTGATTTTGATAAACGGAGACATCTTCCTTCGTTTGTGCCCTTCGTTTACACGCAAACGGAGATTTCTCCTCTGAAAACGAGTCTTTCTAAAAACTCCGGCCAGAGTGGAGATTTTGGAAAACTCCAGTTGCGCGTTTGCATGTAAACTGAGATAAACGCAGATAAACGGATTTATAGGCAGCCCACGTCACAGTATGCGCCGGAACTTGCGCCTGTGTAAAAAGTGCGACCTATGTTGCTATGGTGACAATGGATACATGGAAGGCTTGAGCTTCTCGTTACACTGCCACCTACAGGTTTGGCATGCTCTTGTGTATATATACACGGGTAAGTGTAAACGAAGATCTTTTTGAAAACGGAGACGGTGAAATGTCCGTTTATGAAAATAGTCGGCAACGTGTAAACGGCCTCTAAATACTCTACAGGGAGGGGAGACAATGAGACACAGGTGCAACACATTAGGGGCGGAGCAGGTAATCACACAGGTGGGAAAACACGAGGGCAGGAAGTGAAGGACCTGAAATGAGACAACAGGTGAGTTTCAACATAAAAACAAAGATAAATGTGAGAAACAAAAAGTAACTTAACTAACAAGGCGAGGTGTGACAGTTTCAAGCGCCCTTGGGCGCCCTGTGCTGGCCACAGGGCCCTAGACAGCTGCTAAGTGTGCTTCTGTGTTGGGCTAGCTCTGGAAACAGAGCTTGTTTATCAAAAAAAATGCCAGTTGAAGGACTGACCCCCCTGACAGAGGTCTGGGCTGAGCCCTATGTCCTCAAATCCTATAAACACCCTGACGTACACGTGACCTGTGCTGGGCTGCTGCAACTGGATTTGCTTCGTTTATTACTTTTGACTGATAAATATTATTCATAATTGTTATTAAATGGCTCCTGGCCTCTTGTCATTTGCAAAAGTGGTCCCTGGGCAAAGCATGGTGTGTATCACTGCCCTTTAGGGGCAAGGGAGGAGCTGATTAACAGATAACCTGTTATCAAACCCACAACATTTGGATACTATCCAAGATCCAGTGGTCTCCAAATATCTCAAATATGAGCACTAAAGCACAGAGAAATGTGTACAAATAATACAGAAGGACAATATTATTTTCCATTTAATCAATGGCACATCGTTTATTATTTGGATTGAATATGTCACTTAGGAGAGGGTTATTTAGCTTTTGTGACACAGTGAAACAATAAATGTGCAACTTAAGAGGACATTTAAGGGGTAACATCACAATTAATAAAAATGAACAATGCTACCAAGATTCTTTATTGTCCTTGTGGACTTCGTGCCTGCCATTATAGATTCTAACCAATCTAACCAATCTTTTTCTCCTTGTCTTCCTCAGCTGTTAAAAGGTCTGCTGGTGTTTACATGGGTGTTACGTCTCCATCTCCTCAGCCTCACACTGTGACCTGTGTCACCTGACACAACATGCTTTTATTGTAATAGCATCATTCCATTAGTATTAATAAAGTACTGTGTGTGTGTGTGTGTGTGTGGGCAGCAAGCCATCCATTCATCAAAAATGGATACAGCGGCATCTCTGCCTGCAGCTATCTGTGTTGTTGTTTTTCCCCTCCACTGCCTTTTGCCTTCCTTTCCCTCCCATTTGTGTTGTGTGTGTGTGTGTGTGTGTGTGTGTGTGTGTGCACGTGACACACATTAACATCAGATGCATTTTTCTGGTTTTGCTGCTTTCACTGTCAGCATCGCCATCTTCGCCACACCTGGCAACTATTATGCAAAAATAACAGCACACAGCATTTCCATTAGGCGTGCTAATGCCACCTTGCTCTGTGCTCACAGTATGAACATGTAATGTCAAATTAGCATGAACTCAATTACATATGGCTCCTACTTACTGTAAAGGTGACAAGTCTTTAAAGATATTTTAGGTGTGAACTAAACCATGAATGTCCTGGATATATTCATCATTTCGTGATGAACATTACTGTAGGTGACAGTGACTACTACTGCCTGACTTTTCAATCTCACCACACCACAAAGTCTATTTTGGCAGCTGTTTTGGAGCTTCCTCAGCAGGTGGAACTGTAGATGTTTCTGAGCACTTCGAGGACCTCTCATCCATGCTGTCTTAAAAACTGAGTTTCTGAGTTTGTCACAGAACCCCAATACCACCACAAGGTCCATTGACTAGCTGCTCTAGAGCTTTTGATTGAGATCATTGAGGTCAGCTACTGCATCCAATGTCAAGAATAACCCTTTGAACCTGACTTCTCAAGATCAGTAACTGACTTTTGTAAAGCGCACAACCATTTCATATTTTCATTTATACTCATTGCCCTAATGTGTATCATAAATGAGTCAAAGATTGTGGCCCTAACTTGCTACACTACACCACACCAGATAAACATATACAGTTATTACTGGAGTGTTGAGAGGATGCACATTTTGCTATCTGGCCTCTGACAAGGCCTACGAAGTAAGTGGCACTTAAAGGAAAATTTCTGTGTTATTTATCCTGGACCCTATTTTCCTATTTTGTTGTTACTAAGTGAGTAATGGAGACAACAGTTTTTGAAATTAGTCCAGTATTGAGCGAGACCTCTGCAGCAACAGTGCAAAACAAGCTGCAGTGTAATCCCTATGGGCAATTGGGCTCCATCAATTTACATGCATTAAAAGTGCTATTTTTTCCCACTGGCAGGCTCAGACTGTTATTGTAAGTGTCTGACAACATTACAGAAAGGACCCTACAGAGAAATTAAATGTTTTCTTTACCTTTTGTTGGTCTTTTTACTACTGTGACCAAGTCTCGCTCAAGGAGAAGTCTCGATCTAAAACTTCAGGATAGGTGACTTGTTGCAAGAAAACCAACGGTGGATACATTAGTGAGAGATAGAGACAGAAGTGCCAGGAAGAGTTAGTTCTGTTGGAATACAGAAAGCGTAGCTTAGTGTAAAAAGATTTTCAGTGTCATGGCTGAATATTTAGCTGATTTTGACAATGTGGAAAAGTCTGCAGATTTCAATACGAGACTGCAATCATTTCATACTTGTTACACAGACTAACAAACGCACCAGAAAGGTACAGAAAAACGTTTTATTTCTCTGTAGGGTCTAAAAACTAGCACTTTTAATGGACATTAATTGATGGTACGCTATTGCCTGTAGGGATTATATTGCTGCCTATTTCACTGCTGCAGCTACGTCTCTATCAATACCGGATGAATTTAAAAAATTGTTGTTCTCGTTAGTCACTTATACAGAAGAACCTTTTAAAAGCCTTAACATTAAGTTTCCCAATTGTATTTACTGATCAAATGTCATCATCTAATACCCAAGACTCTGAATAGAAATATTCTAGAAGTCTTCTGTCTCATTTTATTCACATTTTTCCCAGATGTATTTGATATCTATAAATTGAGGGTTTCTCAAATATAATTTAAAATACATTTTTGAAGGTTTTGGTAGCACTTGTGGTCTAGTGGTTTACGATATATGCTATGTTGTGTGGTGTCACTGGTTTAATTGAGGCTATGGATATTTGTTGCATGTCATCTTTTCCTCCTCCCACATTTTTAGGGTCATTGTCAGACTCCAACAAATCCTTACATAAATTCGGCCCACATCTTTCAATCCAAAGTAGCCTCAAAAATTTCACACAACTGATCTTGTTTCTGACTTGTTTACAGTTCAGTGTCATCATGTGTGCCCACGTCTGTCAGTCTAGAGTAAGGTGAAGAGCGTGGCGTGTGGTGGCGTGCTTTGCGCGCACTGTCCAGCATCATTCAAAGCGTCAGCAGTGGAAAGGTGTGACATTAAGTGTGATTTTTGTGCTTAAAGTGAAAAAATCACACATCTCCCTGTGGTAACACCTGTCAATCAAATGTCTGAAACTCATGTTTCAGTGGTCACAACACTGAGGTCTGTGCTGTATACACATTTTCAGTTGTTTTTCAATCATGTATGGGTGGTTTAAATAGACCAACTAGGAGACAATGGGCCCCTGGGCACACATAAGATAAAAGCCCACCGCAAGCTGAGCCGTGTTTCTCATAGTAGTCTTGTGTTTTGATTTTTTTTTATTTGATTTGTCACAAAGATCTATTTTTTACATTTTAAACAAAAACAGCTCAAACCATAATTCATAAACATGCAGTGACTGCAGATCAGAACAAACTGGGACTCCTTGTCAAAATGATGAATCATTTGTGCCATAAGTTTATTGAAGTTCATTGTCTTCAAGTTTACAGTTACAGTTCACTCACAGAGTTTTACATTATGACTAATAAACAAACTTTAAATGAACTATTCCACTAGTTCAGTGAAGTCAGTTTTAAAGCAACAGGGAAACTTCTGTTTACAGTTAATTTGAAGCAAGTTTTTTACGCTGTGTTAGGTGCATTTTTTGGCTTGCCTTTTTCCTGTGCATTACGTCTCTGTGAGATAACCTGATATTGTTTCATGAGGTCCTCCTGGTCCTTAATGTACTCCTTGATCTAAGAGGAAGACAGAAGGAAATAATGAGTCAACTGTTTTCTGTTGCTCTGGCTGTTTGTCTCCATCTCTGCTCTGTCAGGGTACGTACCTTGTCCAGCTGTTTCTCCGTGTCATTCATATCCACAGCTTCCCTCCCTTCTATCTTGTCATCTGTCATCTCGTAGAGGTTGAGGGTTGCCATCTTAATCCTTCCGAGTGTTATTGTCTTCTTTGCTGCTCTTTCCAGAAAGTGATTCCACTCCCTTTCCTGTGTGATGACAGGGACACGTGAACTTCACACTGAGGACTGTAGTTGAATTTTGAAGCAACTTTTGATTTGTTGTTAGCTCTGATCCTGGGCTTTAACGGGGGGGTCATGTCTAGTACCAATATGAGAGCCTCGGAGTGCGTCTTCTCTAGCTCTCCCTGGAGCTGGTACAGCTGGCTGTTCTTCTGCAGCCGAATAAAGTGATGCTGGTCCTCCAGTGTCTGCAGTGTTTTTTTCTGCTGGTCGATCTGCTCCTGCACCTCAATATATTTCTGATAGAGATGGTCCCTGAAGTGGACACAGTTCTCTAAATGACCGATGAGCTCCTTCACACTATTAAACTGTAACACACACACATTAAAGGTGTAGAACCAAAACTGATCTTCATTAACTACTCAAAACATGCACATGAACACACCTGCAAGCATCATACAAATTACTGCACTTTTTTTAAAATAAAAAAATAAATCTGTAGGAAAAAACTACCTCACCCACAGTAAGGGTATATATGCATAGTCAATGCAGGGTGTCGACAGGTATCAGACACTTATGTTTAATGATTTTTGGACAGATCATTGTTTTCTTATTCAAGCACTGCAGGTTAGTAGTATATATGTGGTCCCATGCAGAGGTAGGTTTTATGTAAGATTAGGATTATCAGAGTGAGTTAAATCAATCTACATTTTGCCAACAGGTAACAAAGTAAAAAGACAAAGACGTATTAGACTCAGTGGTAAGTTTAAAGATTTGTAACACCAGAAATGTGGACTTTCCCGCAGAAGAGCTTGACTCATTTTGACCAAAAGAAATTAAAAAAATGGATAAATGAAATTAGATCAAACGTTTGTGGCAATTTAAGGTCCAGGGTATAGGATTTAACTGTGATGAAACCTCTCCCGTGTGCCAAGCATGTAGAACTACAGTGGCCGACGCGAATATATGAAAACACAAATGGCCCTATCTAGAGCCAGTGTTTGCTCTGGACGTTCTGGGCCACTGTAGAAACAAAATGGCGGACAGCATGAGAGAGGACCCACTTTGTATGTAGATAAAACAGCTCATTCTGAGGTAACAAAAACACAATGATTCTTATTTTCAGCCAGTTATAAACTACTGGAAACATATTTATTCATTTTATTGTATATAATTTCTGCAAATAAGCTCCTAAATTGTACATACTGAACCTTTAATACCTCACAAATTGAAATTTAAGACTATTCAATTACTTTAAGAGCTAATATTTACAAAGACATTGTAAGACTTTTTAAAGACCTGCAGACACCCTGGTCGAATGATGCGAGGCCATAATCGAGAGACAAGGTGAGTCAAGATTTAGGGAGGTTTACCATCATGACTAAACAGTTAGGTATTTATCTGCAGTATTATATAATATTCTAATATTATTTGGGATGTACAGGACTTGATATGTTTGGTGGTCCTGTGCGTTTCAATTGACAGATGGTTTAGTACTTAATGGATCTTTTTATGATTGATGAAATTTATATTGAGTCACACGTTTCTCTGCCGTGTAAAAATCCTTGCAGTACCTTAGTCATTTTGACCATGCGCTCCATGTAGTCCTGATACAAAGAGTGTCTCTGCACCTGACGCTGTAGCTCCTGCTTCCTCCCCATCACTTCAACATACTCCACCTCAAGCCTCTCTTTATTAGCTTCAAGTTGAAGCAAGTCTTCGCTCTCCTCCTCAGCAGCTGGATACACTACTTTCTCCTGCAGGGAGGGTGATAGGGATTCAGTGAGGTTTAGTGAAATTGAAATCCAATAAGGAATAGCTACAGTGAGTCTAGCACAGGAGTGGTGAGTGAAATAGTTCTCTACTGTACCTTTAGAAACTTATCATAGGTTTTGTGTAACTCCTTCACTTTCTTAAACTCCCCCTGCAACTCATCTGTGTTCTGTTCCAAGATCGCCAACCTCTACATGAAAAGACACACAGCAGGCAAAAATTACTGAGGAATATTTATGTAGCATGGTCAATCGGGACAGTGAGCATTAAGACAGATAATAAAATGGTAAATGGATTGCATTACTTTTACAGTACATGTCACTTTCACCCATTCACATACACATTCATACACAGGTGGCCACACACACAGCACTGTGGGGTTTAGTATCTTGCCCAAAGATACTTCAGCATGCGGACTAAGGAGCCAGGAATTTTTTGATTACCAGACGATCTGCTCTACCTCCTGAGCCACAGATGTTGCCGGTGGGGTAGGGAAGATGGGGATTGGTAGGCACACTTTTCACTCTCTGCTATACTTCCCTGGTTAGAACCAGTAGTAATTGAAAGGCTAAGGTCTCAGCTATAAATAAATATGTTTTAATGTACCACGTTTTCTAAAATTAGGAGATTTGTGATTAAAGTCATGCTGTGCATCTGTGCCAACCTGCCCCATCCTGGGGTTGGTTGGCACATGTTAAGCAAACAGTAGAAACAATTTCAACATTTAATTCAATCAACAACAAGAAAATGTACATTTAATTGAATATCTACACATTTCAGATCCAGATTCATACTTTAATGTCCTCTATGGAGAAAATTTGTTCTCACAGTCGTAAAAAAAAACACTCAGAGCAGGTAACCGACCGGACAAGACAGACAAACAGACAAGAACATCACAATAAACACACAGCACACATCTGTTACAATATGCCACAGCTATATAAAAGAGTAATGGCAATGGGTACTAAACTCCTCCAAAAGCGGGCTTTCTTGCAGAGTGGCTGTCTGTATGTGTGCCCAGAGGGGAGGAGGATGAAGCATGGTTTGACGGGGTGGCAGGGGTTGTGTGCTATGGTCAGTGCTCTGATGGTACCGGCACTGTTAGTGAGGGCTGGCAGGTTTGGGGTGGGGAGGCCAATTATTTAATCTAGTGGTGATTTTCAGTAGCTTGTTTCCGTTGGTGAGAGTAAGCATGGTGAAATACACAGCACAGGAGGATGAGTTCAATGATACTACGATAGAGAAGGAGCATGAGGTAGGGTTTGACTGAAAGAGCATGGCAGAGAGTCTTTGCTGGCAGCGTTGTATGTATGTATGTATGTATGTCTGTGGTGTGGTGATTAAAGCTCTGTCTATTGTCCAGGATGATGCCAAGGTACTTAAAGCTCTGCACTGCCTCCAACAACATTTTTAAGCAATTCATCATCAGGAATGTCTTATTACTTTTGCCATTTACCAATAAAAATAATAATAATTAATCAAAATTATAAATGTTGTTTTTAAACTTTCAAAGTAGTCTCTAAAAATACAGTTATGGTTGCAACTGTGAGACAAATTTCTGAAATTGTACAGGCAAATCAGGTTTTCCATTGGATCTTATTATTTCAGACAAATAAAGATGACTGCAGTGAGAGAGGAAAATGAGCATTTTAAGATCTTAAATTTGGATCAGGCTAAGACAAGAGGAAGGCTATTCTCAGGAGCTGAATTTAAGAAGTATGAGAAAATGGTTAAAATCCCATATGAGCTCAGATATGTCTAGGAGAAATTGGTTGGACTCAGAAGAGATTTTATTTTGAATTTTCCTTTCCTCTGGGACAGACCACTTTCTTTTTACTTTCGATACCATAAAACTGATAAGTCAACCTCACCAAAAAATATAGTGACTTTCAGATGTTTTGACAGGTCAAGAAAACAAACATTTTGACAATACAGTACAGGCCAAAAGTTTGGACACACCTTCTCATTCAATGCGTTTTCTTTATTTTCATGACTATTTACATTGTAGATTCTCACTGAAGGCATCAAAACTATGAATGAACACATGTGGAGTTATGTACTTAACAAAAAAAGGTGAAATAACTGAAAACATGTTTTATATTCTAGTTTCTTCAAAATAGCCACCCTTTGCTCTGATTACTGCTTTGCACACTCTTGGCATTCTCTCCATGAGCTTCAAGAGGTAGTCACCTGAAATGGTTTCCACTTCACAGGTGTGCCTTATCAGGGTTAATTAGTGGAATTTCTTGCTTTATCAATGGGGTTGGGATCATCAGTTGTGTTGTGCAGAAGTCAGGTTAATACACAGCCGACAGCCCTATTGGACAACTGTTAAAATTCATATTATGGCAAGAACCAATCAGCTAACTAAAGAAAAACGAGTGGCCATCATTACTTTAAGAAATGAAGGTCAGTCAGTCTGGAAAATTGCAAAAACTTTAAATGTGTCCCCAAGTGGAGTCGCAAAAACCATCAAGCGCTACAACGAAACTGGCACACATGAGGACCGACCCAGGAAAGGAAGACCAAGAGTCACCTCTGCTTCTGGGGATAAGTTCATCCGAGTCACCAGCCTCGGAAATCGCAAGTTAACAGCAGCTCAGATCAGAGACCAGATGAATGCCACACAGAGTTCTAGCAGCAGACCCATCTCTAGAACAACTGTTAAGAGGAGACTGCGCGAATCAGGCCTTCATGGTCAAATAGCTGCTAGGAAAGCACTGCTAAGGAGAGGCAACAAGCAGAAGAGATTTGTTTGGGCCAAGAAACACAAGGAATGGACATTAGACCAGTGGAAATCTGTGCTTTGGTCTGATGAGTCCAAATTTGAGATCTTTGGTTCCAACCGCCGTGTCTTTGTGAGACGCAGAAAAGGTGAACGGATGGATTCCACATGCCTGGTTCCCACTGTGAAGCATGGAGGAGGAGGTGTGATGGTGTGGGGGTGTTTTGCTGGTGACACTGTTGGGGATTTATTCAAAATTGAAGGCACACTGAACCAGCATGGCTACCACAGCATCCTGCAGCGACATGCCATCCCATCCGGTTTGCGTTTAGTTGGACGATCATTTATTTTTCAACAGGACAATGACCCCAAACACACCTCCAGGCTGTGTAAGGGCTATTTGACCAAGAAGGAGAGTGATGGAGTGCTGCGGCAGATGACCTGGCCTCCACAGTCACCAGACCTGAACCCAATCGAGGCTGGTTTGGGGTGAGCTGGACCGCAGAGTGAAGGCAAAGGGGCCAACAAGTGCTAAACACCTCTGGGAACTCCTTCAAGACTGTTGGAAAACCATTTCAGGTGACTACCTCTTGAAGCTCATGGAGAGAATGCCAAGAGTGTGCAAAGCAGTAATCAGAGCAAAGGGTGGCTATTTTGAAGAAACTAGAATATAAAACATGTTCTCAGTTATTTCACCTTTTTTTGTTAAGTACATAACTCCACATGTGTTCATTCATAGTTTTGATGCCTTCAGTGAGAATCTACAATGTAAATAGTCATGAAAATAAAGAAAACGCATTGAATGAGAAGGTGTGTCCAAACTTTTGGCCTGTACTGTACATTTTTTCTGAACCCTTAAAATGATGAGGAAAAAAGCTGTGCACCAACTGTAGCTAACCAACCCTGATCTCCTCAAAGCTGCTAGACATGTGATGGCTAACCCTTAGGGAATGTGTGTTAGTTATGTAACAAAAGGGGGGAGGGCATGGAACAAACTGGGGGGGCCAGTACAAACATTTTTTAAGCATTGGGGAGGAGCTTATGTTTTTATTTTGGCATAGGGGAAGGGGATACAAATTTAAATGGTGGTATTTTGTATTTATTTTACTGCCATGCCTTCCAAGGTTTGGACGGACAGCATGTTTTCTTTAAAAAAATTGCCCAAATTACACCATTTATCATAGCCAGAAACTATAGGTTCAAATTTTTTTTAGGATTCTCACATTTCTGACCTTGGACATATCATGTGCCACAGACCCTTCCATCAGAAAAAAAATCAAAACCAAATATGAACTTAAAACAGTGATATTTCAACAAAATAACTATGTCTAGTCTCATTTGAAATTTGGCCAAAAATAAAGAGGGAACTTCAACTTTTAACTTTCAAACATCAAAGGTACGTTTTAAAAAAATCCAATAACTAATTTATGGTGGAGGGAGGATCATGCATTTTCAGTCACACAGAGAGGCCCAAGAAAAAATATTTGTAACTTTGGGGAGGGACAAAATAATTAAACAACAACAACAAAAACGAAGTCACACTCCAGCCACCTCCTCTGATAAGTAGGCCTAAAGAACAAAGCACCTTAAGTTAAGATTTTCCTTTAAATAAAACAAGTTGCACAAAAAATAGGCCCATTTAAGTCTTCTCCTTAGGTTTCCTTAATGTTTTCTTATCTTGGTCTTATACTGAAGGACATTCTTAAAGTTCATTAAACCGTTGCACAGAAGATCTTAGCAACCAAAGTAAGGTAAAAACCTTAAGGTAGGCTACCCCTGAACGCATCTTCACCGCAATATGGCTGAGTGTATGATGACCTATTCATACCTGTTGGCGCTCCTTGAGCTTTGTCTCCAGCTCTATCTCCTCCCGGCGTTTCCTCAGTAGATCAGTGATGGCAAAGCTATTATCATGTAACGTTAAAGCTCTTTCTGTCACTACACCGCCTGCGCCCTCAGCCGACCTCCTGTTCACACAAATAGAAGAAAGTTATTAACATTGACTGTTGGGATTGATCCTGGCTGAGCTTCACACGCTCCACCAGCTCAGTATGAACTCACTGTGGGTAAACTCACTGTGAGGACCGCTGCTCACGGCCGCTCCTCCTGCTCATGTTGTCTTTGGAGGTTTTAACGATATCTTCGGGTTTTAAACCGCTCTCCTTCCTCCTCGTACTGTCGGTGATTAGTTTTCAAACTTTCTACCAGCGCTACCCTCCAGCGTTCCTCCCGGCCGTTTCCATGGTAACACAAACCAGGAACTTTTAAAGGCACAGTCCGCCATTTCAGTGTAAAGAGAAACTACTTTCAAAACATTTTAATTTTAGTTTTAATTCTAATGTCAATTTCAGTTTCAATTTTTATTTTTATTTTTATTTTATCTGAGCCAAACTCTATGAGAACTGAAAGGTTTGGGCCATTATCAGAAAATGAATCAACAACTAGAATTCTGATTTTTTTTCACATATAAAACTACATAAAGCTCAGATTCTTTTTTTAAAGGAAAGAAAAAAGTAATAGCGCAAACGTTGAAAAAGAAATGTCAGGACAGATAAAGAATCCGCAGGGCATCCCCTTAACAAACAAACAAAAAAAAGTATATACTAGACTTATGCACATTTATCCAATTCTTACAGTAAGATAGTATGTTTACGACCTGTAACATTAATCTTATTTTTCTTATGTTTTTATTAGCCTATGTTCTGAAATATTCATTTTATCTATTCGGTTTTTCTTTTTGCTTGTTTGTTTAGTTTTCAGTTCTTGCTTTCTAGTCGCTTGTTGGCTTTTTGAAATTGTTTGATGGGATGTACTATTTACGAACTATTGTTGTACTGTCTAATTTTCATTTGTATTTGTATATAGCCTAACAATACCAAAAGTAAATTAAACTAACATGACCTAATTCAGCAGACACTGAGCAGAAAAACTGACCAATCAGTGAACAACTGTCCAATAAAAACAAAGAAATACAACACAATTCAGGGGAAAGAAGACTACCTAAACACATATATCTAAGTGTGTCTTTATATAGAAAACAAAAATCAAAGCCACACCAAAACTTTAAAAACAAGATCTTCATTTTAATTTAATCTAATAAACAAATCTCTTACAATAAACCAATCATAACTGAAACGTTGATTAATCAATTAGTGGGCTACACTGTTGGAAAATTAATTGCCAAGCAACTTTTCGAGTCAGTTCATCAAAGATACTGCCCGTGCATGTCTCAAGGCATGAATAAACTAATAACTGTTAGCTAAAGTCCTAACATCATAGCTCCATACTGGATTATATAGCTCATGACCATGGCTCTGGTACACATTTACGTCAAAGGGCTGAGTCAGGATTATATCAAGTGACTAACTACTGCAACAACATACTATACATTTTCATCATGTTTTTGTTCATTTTTCTTACTTGATACAGCAGCACAATATATGCTCAGGAAACTGAATGCCTCTACTAGTCTGCGTGTAAACCAACATTAAAATTAGTAAAGCAATTCAAATGTCTGACTGCTGAGTAGCTCTGCTGTTGATTGGATATTATACATCCTGAATTATCACAGCTTTTTGCTCTGAATGTTTTATATAGGCTGTTGTTGTAGTGTCCTGTAGTATTTTGTGTGTCTGTAGAGACAGCTCATCCAGGGTTTTGGAAACAGTCAGTCAGCCTCTCGTAACAAACATGCCTTGATTGTAAGTTCTTAAATGGTTCTGGCTGTAGATAGTCTACATTTTAAGTCGACTTGTTTTAACTGAATAAATAGGCTACTGTCTATCAAGAAGTAATATGAGATAACTTACTGTCTGTTCTTCAGTCCCGGCTCCTCTTGTCTGTATGAATGAAATGTAATGTAGATAATAGATCATTCAGAACAAAAGGTCCTATACTGCCACCCTGTGGGCATACAGGAAAACAACAACTGGTACACCCTGAATCTGACCTGGAGTAACCTATTTTAGCTGATGAGACCTGTTTTCAGATGAAAGATGAGGAGAGCTGTGCTGAAAATGTGCTACTAGGTAGACGGGTAGGCTACCAGGAGGAAGTGGAGATACTGTCCCATATATTCCAACAGCCATTTTGGCCGTTAGATGGATATACTGTCAGTAGCCATAAAAAGAGATGGCAAACCACAGTATACCTGCCTATACAGTACCCACCCTACCCTTACTAATAAGATGATAAAGGTGTTCACCCAAAACATGTGCAACAAAGCTCACATTTCACAGAGATGTCAAGACCTTTAAACCACTGAACATTTGTGTGGATGTTCATTAATAAAAAAATGTTTTATCACCTGCTGCCATTTCAACATTTAGTTTTGTTCTGTTGCAGTATCCAAATATTTAATAAAATACTTTATTTAAAAAAACGTACAAATGATAAAACACACTGAATATGGAGTATAATGGTATTTGCACAACAGGCTCCTTTTAATTAGCAAATAAAACATCTAAAAACATTTATACTCAACAGACAGTGAAACCAGTCAATGGTTTATTTAGTCTTTTTGCCTTTGCCTTTTTTGGCCTTCTTGCTTTTGCCCTTGTTCTTTAAGGCTTTTCGAGTACTGTAGCCTCTCCACCAGGCTTGGGCCAAAATAGCAGCTTTGGTCTTGAGCTCCAGCTCCACCATCTCCTCCCTCCTCTTCTCCTCTGCCAGACGACGCTTCTCCTGGATCTGGTTGTGCTCCACTTCTAGGACAGTGAAGGGTTTCTCCAGCTCCCTCAGCTCCTCCATCTCCCTTTCCTGCTCCATTTCATTTGACTCCAGGTTGGCCTGAGACAGGTGATGGTGGCAGTAATGGTGTTGAGGGGTGAAAGGATGGAGAAGAGAGAGAGAGACAGAGACGGTAGTGGATAGTTAAAAGTAGTGAAGACAAATAAGAAATAATTGGCAACTACTTTGATAACTGATTCATCATTACAGTTGTTTAATCAAACAAAAATGGCAAATTTTCTTGTTTCAGCTATAACTATGACTTTATAATGTAATCTTTTTGACTTTAAAATTGTATTAATTACTTGTACTAATTTTACTAATACTTTTTGGCATTTTGTGTTTGTCTGAGTTTGTACCTGGACTTCTTGTATTTTACTGTCAAAAGTCTGGAGCAAGTATTCAATTTCTGTCACCACCTTTTCAATTTCCTGCCAAGGGAAAAAAACAGCAACAGTGATATGGGTTTTAATGAAACTTAAATGTGTTGGTACATTTACTGTGAAATGTTAGATACATTAAACTTACCTCTTGGATTACTCTCTCTGCCTGCCCGTCTTCAAGGGTCAAACTGTTGAGCTGACTGTTCAGTTGATCGATCTCCTGTTGTATACTGGCGTGCTTCATCTTCGCTGACTTGATATGTGCCTGGCACTGCTTGTCAGCAAGAAGTGATATATCCGCTTCTTGTCTGTTATTCTCTCTCAGAGCACTCTGCAATTTTTCGATTTCAGCATTTGTCTGAGAAATCTGGGATACAAACAGAAAAAAAGGAGAGGTGAGATATATTGGCTTAAATTTCAAATCCTTGTTTTTTTCTGGCTGCTTCTAATTATAAGGGAAACTGGACTCTTGTAAGTGAGGGTCTCTTTTTCAACATCCTATTTAGTGCCTCACCTCTGCATCTATTTTCTTTATGGCTGCAGTGCCTTCTTCTTCCAGTAAAATCACGTGTGCCAGATCCTGGGCAGGGAATGAAGACACCTGCTCGTGGGAAATCAGCTGTAGCACCTCTTTTTGCGTACTGGTCAGCAACTTTTCCACCACATGGCTGTGAAACTTCTCAAGCCCTCTAATTAGTATGACCTCACCCTCCCCTACTTCCACACCTGGCTCTGACCTCAGGCCAGAAATTGCATCTGGATAGTCTCGGAAAAGCCTGAGCAGATCCCTGACAGAGTTCTTGATGTCCCTATGAAGCTGAGCTTTTAATCTCACCCTTGCTTCCCCAACTCCCTCTCCCTGTTCCCCATCTGACTCCTGCTTGAGACCTACTAGTGTCTCCAGTCTTTCACTTAATATTCGGTGCTTTTCAAGCGCCCTAGTCAGCTCCTTATCCATAACACTGGACGTACTGTTTAGAAGGACAGCAGGCAGAGTGGCTGCAATCTCAGCTTGTCTGATGCAGTTTTCCAATATGTTTGAGATGCGTTGAGCCTCAGGAGAGAGCAGCTTCTTCAGTGACAGCTCATGGTTCTGTAGAGCGTCTTTTGATTGAGTCTTTGCCAGCAGTGTTGCTCCCTTTGTAGACATACTGACACTGGATGGTAAGAACACAATTACCATAACAGAAAATTAGTGTTGTCAAATGTTTACTTTAACATACAGTGTTTCTCTTACAATATCCTCATACTTTACTCGGTTTCCAGTATGCCTTGTAGTTTAGTTTCATACAAATGCTTCTAGGTGCCTTTTCATGAACCACTATAGCCTGAAAAAGTAAAACTATGTAATACAGGCTAATGTTAGCCTCAGGTCATTGGTCCATAGCATTAGCATCTACATTTCACAACTCTGGTAACTATACATTGGCACATTAACTACATTGGTCATTAGTTAGTTAACTATCCATGACAGTGTTAGCAGTCAACGCTAGGTTATGTAATGTTAATTAAGTGAGCATTAGCAGTTCGCATGTGTTAAATTAACTAGACAACATAAGTCATTACACTAAGTTGCTTAGTTTTTTTTTATTCTTACAGTTTATTAAATTGGTTTCTAGATTTTTTAGGAGGATGGCAGTAGATCTACTTACTTTAGCTTGTATTGGTTTAGGTGTAGGCCTAAGTTATATTTTTATACTTTTAAGTTAGCGTATCGACTCGTGGGTTGTCAAGCAGAAGATAGTGTTTTTGTTCTTTGACTCCGTTGCTAAGAGACCACCACAGCGGGCGACAGTCTTTTTTTTTTTTAAACTTTATTTACAACAATTGAACATTACAAATTCTCGTAGGAATATTGAACTTGCATTATTCCCAAACAATAAACGCACAAAAAGAGATAAAAAATAAATAAATAAAAACGGTAAGGGTATATTTACAATAATTAAAAATTAGAAATTTATTTAATTAATATTATAAATAAAACAATCATACATGTACTGGTGAAAATAAATGTATTTATAAGACCCCTTCAACAATTCACACACTAAACCCATATGACAGCAGAGCCAACCCAGTGAATAAACACTCTACAAACCTTTCATCTTGGTCAAAATACCAGAAACTGTGGCATAGTTTGACAGACTTTTTGCATTCTTGTATAAGTCAATCTGGAAATTCATCGGTAGACTCACAAGTCTGATTGTCTGGTGGCGAGACTAATCCATCGGTAAAATAAATAAATAAATAAATAAATTTAAAAAAAAAAAAAAAATTCTTCTACAATGTAGATTGCAGAATCTGTCTTGAGAGATTATGTATAAACTGATATTTGTGAAGAAGAAAAAAATCTTTATTTTATTTCTTAACCAAGTTAGTGAATGAATACATACATGAATAAATGAATACATGAATAAATGTAATTTTTACCCATGATTATGATGATGTTGAACAGCTGATGAGATTATTTTTGTAAATAAGACTTTGGTATGCGTCAAATGGTGTGATATTTCCTATTTTAATACTTAGCCAATCATTCCTATTTTGCCAAACTGTAGTGTGAGCGGGTGACAGTATCACATAATGCAGATACAGTCAGGTCCATAATTATTTGGACAATGATACAGTTGTCATCATTTTGGCTCTGTACACCACCACAATGGGTTTTAAATGAAACAATGAATACCTGCTTAAAGTGCAGACTCTCAGCTTTCATTTAAGGCTTTTTTCAAAAATGTAGTATGAACCATGTAGGAATGACAACCATTTCTTCACACAGTCCCCCAACTTTAAGGGCTCATAAGTATTTGGACAAACTAACATAATCATCAATTAAACAGTCAGTTTTAATACTTGGTTGCAAATCCTTTACAGTCAATGACTACCTGAAGTGTTGGACCCATAGACATCATCAGATGCTGGGTTTCTTCCCTGGTGATGCTCTGCCAGCCCTTTACTGCAGCCGTCTGCACTTCCTGCTTGTGTTTTGGGTGTTTTGCCCTCAGTTTTGGCTTCAGCAAGAGAAACACATGCTCAATTGGATTCAGGTCAGATGATATGACTTGGCCATTACAGAACATTCCACTTCTTTGCCTTAAAAATGTCTTTGGTTGCTTTTGCAATATGCTTCAGGTCATTGTCCAACTGCACTGTGAAGCATTGTCCAATGAGTTTTGAAGCATTTGGTTGAATCTGAGCAGATGATGTAGCCCCAAACACTTCAGCTTTCATCCTGCTGCTCTTGTCAGCAGTCACATCATCAATAAATACAAGAGAACCAGTTCCACTGGCAGCCATACATGGCCATGACATAACAGTACCTCCACCATGCTTCACTGATGAGGTGTTGTGCTTTGGATCATGAGCAATTCCTTCCCTTCTTCCTTCTCTTGTCTTCCCATCATTCTGGTAGTTGATCTTTGTTTTATCTGTCCATAGTATGCTGTTCCACAACTGTACAGGCTTTTTAGATGGTTTTTGACAAACTCTAATCTGGCCTTCCATTTTTAAGGCTAACCAATGGTTTACATCTTGTGATAAACCCTCTGTATTTATTCTAGTGAAGTCTTGTCTTGCTTACAAGAGCAGCAGGATGAAAGCTGAAGTGTTTGGGGCTACATTATCTGCTCAGATTCAACCAAATGCTTCAAAACTCATTGGACGATGCTTCACAGTGCAGATGGACATTGACCTGAAGCATATTGCAAAAGCAACCAAAGACATTTTTAAGGCAAAGAAGTGGAATGTTCTGTAATGGTCAAGTCATATCATCTGACCTGAATCCAATTGAGCATGCGTTTCTCTTGCTGAAGCCAAAACTGAGGGCAAAACACCCAAAACACAAGCAGGAAGTGCAGACGGCTGCAGTAAAGGGCTGGCAGAGCATCACCAGGGAAGAAACCCAGCATCTGGTGATGCCTATGTGTCCAACACTTCAGGCAGTCATTGACTGTAAAGGATTTGCAACCAAGTATTAAAACTGACTGTTTAATTGATGATTATGTTAGTTTGTCCAAATATTTATGAGCCCTTAAAGTTGGGGGACTGTGTGAAGAAATGGTTGTCATTCCTACATGGTTCATACTACATTTTTGAAAAAAGCCTTAAATGAAAGCTGAGAGTCTGCACTTTAAGCAGGTATTCATTGTTTCATTTAAAACCCATTGTGGTGGTGTACAGAGCCAAAATGATGACAACTGTATCATTGTCCAAATAATTATGGACC
Organism: Epinephelus lanceolatus; assembly: GCF_041903045.1. NCBI lineage: Eukaryota > Metazoa > Chordata > Actinopteri > Perciformes > Serranidae > Epinephelus > Epinephelus lanceolatus. The sequence continues at coordinate 25,671,264 of NC_135742.1, read as the reverse complement.
TGACTGTAGATAGATAGATAGATAGATAGATAGATAGATAGATGGAAAAGTTACTAATTCATTTAAATATTTCATAAGTATACAAATATAAATAAACAATAAACGAGACAGCCTTCAATTAATGAGTTTTACACTACAGCATTAACTTGAACATGTGCTTTTATTTTGAAAATCTGTCACCGTTACTCGGCCTGCCGTCAGTCGCTCCAGTGTCGCAAATGTTTGTTGATGCAGCTGTATTCTGCAGAGCTTTTGTAGTACCGTTATCAAGTATCAGGCACTGTTGCTTACACAAATGTTAATCTAGATAGAGAACTGATGTTCTTGGTTGTTGGTTAAATGTTATCAGAGCACGCACAACATCTGTTATCCAGCGGAGAGCCTTGTGTGCGGTGAAGATGCCGTGATGGACACAGATGGACACGGAGGGACAGTCTCAGCCTGTTAGCCTGACTGACAGTGAACCAGTTGATTTCGGTGACAGATGCCGTCTGTGACAGGACAAAGACCAAGTCTACAACCGACAGGCCCCGACCGCTACGCACAACTAGAAAGCCGCTAGTTCCTGTTTGCATGTCTCACAGGAGACATTTAACCTCGTAGTTAGCGCTCATCTCATCTCAGTTAGCGCAGCACCAAAAGTACTCGGTTTGTTTGCTAACAACTGGCGTTAACTGCGAGCACCGAAGATGTGCAGTTGTCTCACGGTTTGCGGAACAATCCGCGGACTTATTTAGCAAGTGTGTAGCTAGGATTAAGTGTAATTGAACGTTAGCTAATCAAGGCTGGTTGCAGCCTGTTTATCTGTCAGTAGTAGTATGGAGTCTGACGACGATGTGCCTCTCATCTTAACCTGGGACGAAGCAAATAGCGGTCTGCTCAACGAGGAGACTGAGAGAGGAGACGAAAGTAAGTTCATGCTGTCACATATTCACACTCAGCCATAATGGAGTTATGGAAACTGTGCATGTATGTCTAGGCCTATGCATTGAAGCATTCAGATAAACACAAGAAGTTTGTGCTCTGTACAATTAAAGCAAAAATCCACGTGAGCAAATACACACAGTTGAATATAACTCAAGCTAATGCAGTCTGGGTAACACCACCTAAATTAAGAAATCCAATATGTTATTTCCATGGCCTAGGAAAGTTCAATATGTATTTATAAATATAAGCTACTCTCTGTCAAAGCTTGAAACCAGAGAAGTAAGTCTCAAACCCTTTGATGTCATCAAGTACAAAGTCAAGTACAAATACACAGATCAGTCCCCTGGGTGCTATCAGTGTCATCTATAACATCTTTCTCAATTCATTGTAGCAGCTCCAGACTTTTTACTTGATGACATCACAAGTTTGAGTTTTAGCACTCTAGTTTTGGATTTGGGAGAAAGGTTGATCATGTTTACTCATATTTGGACTGTCTTAGACCACAGGAGTAACATGTATGAATTTTGAAAATGGGCGTAGTTCCTCTTTAACAGCCTTGCAATAAATGTGTTAAATATGTTAAAGTCAAATTAGAGGATGTAGTTTGTGGTGCTGTTGTTGCATTGTGTTCTTCTGATAGGTGTTTCTAACCTTTTTCACCTTAGTATTTAGAACATGTGCATTTGTACCCCTCAATAAATACATGAAAGTAGCAGAGGACATTTACTTTGGCAAAATTAAAGACATTTACACCAGACAAGTGATGCAGACAAGGCACAAATTTGGTGCATAAAAATTCACCAGTATACAGGAAATTAAGTGTTTGATGCTCAGAATTTTCGGACAAAGGGCCCCTACTTTCATATTTTCCAATTATTTTCTCTCTCTTTTCACATTTTCCAATTTTCTTTCATACGTGACCCTCAAATGTTGAAATGAAACCTGCGCCCTTGTAAATGAGGTGGACAAGATATTATATTCAGCATCACAGCCAACTACAGCCCCTACAATTGAATTAAATTGAATCAGCACTTCCTTAAAACAGCTTAGGAGTACCAAATACACTGGAAACTGAATGTAGCCTGGTTGATTCAGTGCACAGGAAGACAGAGATGTAAATTCTCATTAAGTCATGCTGTAGCTCACAGAAAGGTTTGTTTTTTAAGTTTTTCTTACACGAGTAGTGATCATCCGTTTGTGGCTCCATGATGTATTGCTTTAAATAAATATTTATAGTATTGTACAGTGTTATTATAGAAAATTCCATAGAGCGTTTGTATATATTATTACAGCCGTATATTTTGTGATATTAAGTTAATGCTCTTCTACTTACCAGATGTGCGTATGCGCAGTCTGAAGCCACTGAATGTTGTTGACAGTCAGCTGCATACATGCTGCACGTCCAGGCCACACTGCTTTAATGGAGAGCAGAGATTGTCCACCAGGCTCTGAGATCACGTGTGTGTGTGCACAGAACCTATGGTTATCCATGCATCCACTCAACATAGTAATCCTGCTGCCTTTGTATCCCTCACATATAAGCTACAAAATGACCCGTCTGAGAAACTGCTGCCTCAGCAGACCAGTGCACCCCTCAGCCCCTCCCTGCTGCTCATGGGCCGCATGTGTGTGTTGTGTGTGTGAATGTCTGCAGCCCGTGTGTACGTGTGTCTGAGTGTGTGAGAGTACAGGGTCATTTTCTCTGGCTCTGGAGGTGAACAGGAAGAGAAGAGGAGTTTTTTTCCCTCAGGATATTTGGGAGTGGTAGACAAGGAGGAAGTATCACACTGTTCTTGCTGATTACTGTTGGGACTTTCTGGAAAGACAGGGAGTTTGAACCTGGACACTGGGAAAGAAGGCTGCATTGTATCACCTCAGTGACGAATCACATGCTTGGATTGAAGTGTGGAGTCCAGTTTTGCTGCTGGTGGTCAGGACCCTTCAGATCACTTCAAAAGCAGATTTTATTCGTCCTGTGAGAAACGGTCATGGGTGCTGAGCCTGTTTATGTTTCTGTGAGCCTGACCCCACTGTGTTTTTGAGTGGGAGCTCTGAACATGTTATTGTGCTGAAACAAATGAGGGGTTGGAGTGGCGCACGGCAGACACAGAGCGTACTCCTGTCAGGATAACAGCCAGGCTGCCGCTGGACTGGAATTTGATCTTCACCCTTCAGCTCAATCTGCTGCTGTCACGGTGGACAGGAACAGTGTGTGACTGCGTCTCAGAGACTCATATGGTCTCCACTGCATTTTATTCCGAGGAGTCAGCCTGAAGCAGAACCATGTGATGTACAGTACGTGGGAAGAGCGCCCAGATATGCTCAACTATGCAGCTGCTGAAAAACACATAGAGGGACTACTTATTCAAGACAAAAACTGTGATTTACATTTATGAAGGGTCCTGCTTGAAACCGTAATACCAGGTTATTAGAGAATACTTGACTTGAGAGTTAATCTGGATTTCATCTTTATCAGTTGTACTTTTAAGTTCATTTTGAGGAAAGTACTTTTTTCTTAAACCTGCACCATCTGTGTCATTTAAAAGAAAGTTATTACCTAACTCTGTAGTATGTCCTATAATGGTATACTGCATTCTTAGTGTTATTAGATATCTAGATGTTGTCCCTGTCTTTTGAAGTTAGTCACTCTCCGTCTTGTAGTGATGGGATTTAATTTTATTGGTCTCATGTCTGTATCCTGTCTGTGGCAGGAAGGAGAAGTAATAGACGATGTGACATCAGTGCAAACACGGCACTTTCTCACTGACTGGGTTTAAAGTTCAAACTCCTCGGCAAAGGCAGGAGGCTAATGTGTGCAAGTGTTTAAGTCACTGTCACTGGTCACAGTATCTCCCATCAGGGTGACCATTAGAGACGCTTTTTTGCCAAAATAAACAATTGACTGTCAAAGAAGCGCTGAGCTTCTTAAGCATTGCAAATAGTTTTGAATGGTGTTCTGTCTCCAGTGTCACTTTGATCCCCGAGCTTGGCCTGAATATTCCTGGATCTGTAAGGACTCGCATCCGGACTGTGTTTCTGGAGTTTGCATCAGGCCAGAGTGGAATGTTTGGCCGTCTGTACCTCCAGATGTGTGTGGATGCTGGAGCAAGACCAGCACACTGTGAATGACTCACTCACACATACACACACTTGTGCTGTGGACGTCAGGGATCTTGATTCATTCCCACAGCTGGAGCACACAAAATCCAAACTGATCAATGGAGTGCATATGTGTACAGGCAGCTGGATCCCATGAAGATCCGATTCACAACGGGAGTCCGGTTGTGATCTCCTCCTATGCCTTACAGTTAGAACTAGACTGCACTGGTAGGCCCATACCCCTCTATGTATGGTGTGGGTGTGTGTGTGTGTGTGTGTGTGTGTGTGTGTGTGTGTTTGACTCGTATACGTATAGATAAAAGTGGAAATTAAACGGACAGCAGTAAGTTGTTCTTTTCCACATATGGGCTGTATTAATACATTGACACCTGCATGTTTTCTTCCAGATGGAGGAGGAGGTAATTATGACATAGTGAACAACGCTGTGATCTCAACACCTGGACCACAAAACCACAGAGTCCAAAATGTGTCCTTACGGCAGAGCTGGGAGATGAACTACCAAGAGGCAGCCATCTACCTGCAGGTACTCACAGACAATGGATTGTGGCATGTGTTAGTTACTGAGCGTACAGGGCAGCTGAGTTAACATGGTCATATGATGGTTTTTATTACACCCTCTACACTGTATAATTACCTGTAGGTGGTTAAACTTTGTGCTCTTTCAGTGGGTCTATATTTACGTCATGAACAGCTACTGGAAGTAATAAATCAGATATGATACAAGAAAATGATGCACATATGGAATTTATTGGTTGATAATCAGTCGTTATCTGCTTATTGATAATACAAGAGCACTTAGTTGCACAGTTCTTGTGTAATGATGTTAAAGGTGTTTGTATTTTTTATTCTACATTAATTTTTTCTTACCAAAACGCATTGTGTATTTGGCTGATTTTCAACTAGCTTTGTATTGTAACAACATGGGGTAGTATGTGTTAATAAACTGTGATAAACTTCCCTCCATAGATCTCCCAGCTCTACTCACACCAAAACTCCGCCAGATGACACAAAATGTGTTATCCAGTGAAGTTTTGCTTTCCCTGTTAGGTAGTTCCTCAAACTACAGGCTGAACGTCTATGTTTTCTTTTTGCCTGCCACCACGTACACAAAGACTAAAGAAGTGGATCAAAAGACAGATCTGCCTTGCTTTCTCTTTAAAACTAACTAAAACCTAACTCTGATCAAACAGGATAGGCAGCCCTGATCAAATCTAAACCAAAATCATGTGACTGTACTGCCTGTTTCTCATCTAAAATGTTTTTTAGAAACATATTTTAGGGGGTGACCTCTTACCTCACCCTGCAGTGTTTGCCCTATATAGCCTGAGTTCTTTGCAGTGGCCTGAATTCAGTTCTAACCTTTGGCTCTTTGCTGCATGTCATTGCCTTCTCTCTCCCACCTTTCCTGTCCATCTTCAGCTGTAATATCAGTAAAGGCTAAAACCACCCAAAAGATAATCATTAAAAAAAAGAAACATATTTATTGCCTTGTTAAGCTGTAATAGTGAGAGTTTGTGAACAGTGGGTGCCATACTGTGTCCTGCATTTTAAAGTGGAGGCTGAAAAAATGAGTTCAAATATTAAAACTAAGCAGCACTGATCAAATGTAAACCAAGATTCTTTTACTGTGCTGCCTATTTCTCACCCCAAACGCTCTCACAAAGATGTTGTAGCTTACTGTTAAACTGTAATACGAGACTGTTTGTTACCAGCCAGCCACTAGTGTGTCAAACGGACGAGTTTGCAATGCCACAGCCCTTTTTTCTGTTTTCTCAGGTCATGTAGCACCAATGTTAAAAGTATTTGCATCTTTCTACTGCATAGACACCCTAGTTTTAATAAAGACCATCTTTCCAGCAGTGAAATACTTGGTTAAGGCTGATGATGTGTTGAATGCATTTCCTTCCTCATGTGCAAAGCCTATTTTTAAAAAGACTATAAATTGAGCATTGTCATGTTTGCAAGCTTTCCGTATTGTTCCTCACTGCCTTTGTTGGCGCAGCACTATCCTCCTTTGCACATTACCTCTACCAACTGGAGATCAGTGGCATAGCATGGAACTGGCAGCAGAAATGTTTGTGCCGCTGACATTCTTGTGTACATACATGTGTGTCCCTGTGTTTGTGCATGATGAAAACAAAATGGGGGCTCATTGAGAGCTACTTTCGGTGAAAAATTCCACAGGGTAGAAAAAGGTATAACTTTGTAGACAGATAACATTTAGCGCACTTAAAGAAGTATTTCACTGCTGGAAAGACGGTCTCTTCATCAAAGTGGGCTGTCCATGCAGTAAAAAGACAAAAGTACTTTTGAAAGTGATGCTACATGACCAGAGAAAACAAGGCTAATTAATAAAGGCTGTGACACGCTCTTTGACCACATGGGAGTTATGGGGTATGACACATGCGCAGTGTAACTGGAGCTGAGATGTTTGAGGGTTACAGCACACAGCGCTACACATAACAGGACAGTGTCTGCTCAGGTGCTCTTAGGGTGCTCTAGTTTTAGCCTCTTAGGGTGTCCTCGGCCAGACAGAACTGTTTGGGTGTGCTGGAATGATAGTGGCCAATATACAATAGAGTGTGCTGATATAGAAAGCATCTGTTTATGGTCTTTATTTAAGGACTTTTCAATATTCATTTTACAGTCAAACAGTAAGCTAAGATAAGTTTCTGAAAACATTTAAAGGTGAGAAATAGGCAGCACAGTAACAGAATCTTGGTTTATAAAGGCTTACACTGTGATTTGTATGTGTTCTCATGCAGGAAGGAGAGAACAATGATAAGTTCTTCACCCATCCTCGAAACCCAAAGGCGCTGGCAGCTTACCTTTTTGCACACAACCACTTGTTCTACATGATGGAGCTGCTTACAGGCCTGCTGCTGATGATGCTGTCGCTGTGTGAAGCTCCCGCTGTGCCCTCGCTGCGCCTGGATGTCTATGTGAGCGAACGTACACACACAAACATAAGTTTAAAACACACAGATTCCTGTAAAAGCACCTGTGTATTTGATACCTTTGCAGGTCCATGCCACTCTGGAGCTGCTGGCTTTGGTTATGGTGGCATTTGAGCTATGCATGAAACTCCGCTGGTTAGGGTTCCACACCTTCATACGACACAAGAGGACCATGGTGAAGGTAACTGACCTATGATGGGTACTTTCTGATGGCATAATAGTCACTTCAGCATGCTGGATGCTCGCTCGCATAGGGTCTGGTCCACTGAGGGAAGGCTGTCACCCTGCTGTTTGCAGGTGCCATGTCATAGGCTGGGTTTAGTTTCTGTTACTGCAAATTGTTCATGTCTCTCTTCTCCTTGTCCAGACGTGTGTGTTGCTGCTACAGTTTGTGGAGGCCATAGTGGTTCTGATAAGACAGACGTCTCATGTGAGAGTGACCAGAGCTCTCAGACCAATATTCCTGGTGGACTGTAGATACTGTGGTGCTGTGCGCAGGTACATACTGACCTAAACAAACACACACAGACCCCTGTTTACACCTGGTATTAACAAGCCTCCTGGGTGATTGAATCACAAGTAGACAGATCAAGTACAGGTTTGAGTGCACCCAATGAGTCCTTTTAGAGCTGATCGTTCAGAGCACATTTGCAAGTGGTCTGGGCTGCACATTCTTTCAGCAGTGTGTACGCTAATGTGTCCTGGGCCACACTGAAGGGCCGCTGACATTCTCTGCTTAGTGTGTGTGAGTTCACGAGAAATCCACAATCTCTTGCACTCTGTTACCTTAGGGCAAATGAATAAGTTGGCACTCGAGCGTGACTGTAGCACAGCAAACTTTCTGCTTGTTAAAAACAACAGTGCATTCAGTCTTTGCAAACGATAAGGATTTACATGTTCATTTGCATGTAGAGCAGGGAAGTGAGATCTGATCACAAGCAACGCATTTGGAGATGCATTCTAATACCAGGTGTGGACAGACAGCCTGTGATCAGATCACCCAAGAGGCATGTTAAACAGTCTCACAGATTCAGTTAGGTCAGTGTCATGGTCAAATAGAATTTCCAGCCTCCTTAATTGAAAAGTTTTCATAACAACCCATACCAAATGCTGTTTATAAAGTGGAAAACACAAGAGAGAAAAAAGGGGAAGGACCATACAGAGCATTCCTGAAGTTCTCAGACTCCAAATGTAATTAGTTTCATATAAAAGAAAAACAGTGACACTTGCAAAGCCAAACAAAGTCTTGCAAGCTCAGTTAGATTTGTGCTCCCTTTGAAAACATCCATTGTGATGTCTCTGACAGCGTCTCAGAGTACTAGAGTCTGAATGAAAAGAAAAAAAGTAATTGTAAAAGATCTTTCAGAGATGACATTTACTGCTCACTGATGGTTCGTTGAATGTAGCTACTTTGTGGATTTATTACTTCAAAGTTAATGTACCACTGATTTAACTGTTAAACGCAGTCATCACTGAAAGTGATTCTCTCATCCAATCAGAAACTTGCGTCAGATCTTCCAGTCCCTCCCGCCTTTTATTGACATCCTCCTACTGCTGCTCTTCTTCATGGTTATATTTGCTATCTTGGGTAAGAAGTCTTATTATTTTTATTGTATATCAAAGGGATAGTTTAGATTAATTGAAGTTGGGTTGTATGAGGTACTTATCATTAGTTTGTGTATTACATATAGTAGATGTCGGTCAGCGTGCCCCCAGACTGGAAAAGCGGCAGGAGTGCCACCATGGCAGCTAAGCAATGTGCCGCTGTGGATGGGGGTGTGCCAACTGACATCTAGTGTATGTAATACACTGACTATAGATAACTACCTCATTCAACCCTACTATAAAAAATCCGAACTATCCCTTTAAAGGCTATTATTTCTTTTCTGCCCTCTATGTAAAATTATAAAATACCCCGAGGTAAATCATCTGCTGTCTTTAGATGGAACAGGGTTTCTGGTACTCTGTGTGCTTGACTATCCTGTTGTCTCGTCCCAGGTTTCTGCCTCTTCTCTCCGAACACTGCTGACCCGGTACGTCGACTCTTTAGTGACAGACATCTGTTTGCAAGTTATATAAGTTTGTGGGATTTTTGTGTCTGTAGTGGTCAGATTTCCTGATTCCTGTCTCCTCTCACCGCAGTACTTCAGCACTCTGGAGAACAGCCTTGTCAGTCTGTTTGTGCTGCTGACCACAGCAAAGTAAGTACAGCGGTACACATAGTACTGTTGAGCTTTCCGTTTCATCTGCACACACATGTCATGCAAGCAGTACTTCCTACTTGCAGTAGAGTTCCCTCAACGACATGTGTGTTCAGGTTGATTGCACAGTTTCTAGTGTGTATCTCATGACTTGTGTATATTTTGCTTTGTTCTTTCTTGTAGTTTCCCTGATGTGATGATGCCATCATACTCCAAGAACCGCTGGTCCTGTGTTTTCTTCATTGTTTACCTCTCCATAGAGCTCTACTTCATCATGAACCTGGTACAGGCAACCTTGTTTCCACCACTTCTAACATTTCAGTCTTATTAAAAATAGACATGACTTACTTTTACTTGGTCACTCATCAGCTTCACTTCTCTTTCCCCCTCCAGCTCCTGGCAGTGGTGTTTGACACGTTTAATGACGTCGAAAAGATGAAGTTTAAATCTCTTTTACTTCATAAACGCTCTGCTATTGACCACGCCTTTCAGCTGTTAGTCAGCCGACAGGTACGACCTCACAGTTTGATCCAGTGTAATATATATTTGGTACAAATTATTTATCTGATATTAAGCGCTCACGGCCACTGTGTTTTGTCTGTGTTGCTGTTGTCTTGTCTCCAGAGGCCGATGGGCGTGTCGCTGAAACAGTTTGATGGTCTGATGCGATTTTACAGACCACGGATGTCTGCAAGAGACCGCTTCCTCACATATAAAGCTCTTAACACCTCAGGGGCTCCGATGCTCAGGTAACTGCCTAACACACACCTTCTTTTTTTTTAAAGATATTTTTTGGGGCATTTTTAACTTTATTTGATAGGACAGACAAGTGTGAAAGGGGGAGAGAGAGAGGGAGTGACATGCAGCAAAGGGCCACAGCGGCCCGGGTTCAACTCCAGCCTGTGGCCCTTTGCTGCATGTCACTCCCTCTCTCTCTCCTTGTACATGGGGTGCCTGCTCTACCACTAAGCCACCGACGCCCCAACACACACCTTCTTAAGTTATAATCCTTCTGCATTTAATTGCATCGTTACATTTTCCGTCTGCTCTCCAACAGTCTGCAGGACTTTTATAAGTTCTATGAAGTCACTGGCCTTAAATGGAAGGTAAGTAGCCTTACATTTGTACTCTGTAGTTATGATCCCCTCTATTTTGTGTCCTTTTAATGTACATATACTGCACATGTGTGTGCTGTTTAGGCAAGACGCAGTGGAGAACATTGGTTTGATGACCTTCCCCACACGACCTTCCTCATTTTCAAGGGCAAGTTCTCTTTTTCTGTTCTTCTGTTCATTAGACTAACAGGGTTCTCGTGGATCTATAAAAAGTCATGAAAGTTTTGGTTTTTGTAGAATTAGTCTGAAATTTAATTCCAAGTGGCATCAAAAAGTCTTTGAGAGTCTTAAATCTACTTGCTTTAAGCTGTAGGCACCCTGGATCAAACAAACCCATCTACCCAGTCCTTATTCTCAGCGCTTTCTTTCTACTTTAACAGGCATCAACCTGCTTGTGAAGTCAAAGGCCTTCCAGTATGCCATGTGTAAGTGCAATCCTTTACATTCTCCCAGCTGTCCCTGGAGATACAGAAGGAAAGTCTCTCAATCGTAAACTATTTTAACCTTTTCTCGTGGCTGCAGATGCGGTGGTGGCCATAAACGGTGTGTGGATCCTCGTGGAGACGTACACGTACAATAGTAAGATCTCTCCTGATGACATAAACACATGTGACTGAAGTAGTGTTTTACACTACAGATCTCTCACCTTACTGTCCTCATGCAGGTGGATTTTCCTGGTCCAGATTGGTTCCCTGGAGTTACATTGTTTTTCTGACCAGTGAGTAGAAAATCATCATGTGCTGCAAAAAATAGAGGGTGTCAAGAATTAATGGTTTTTACATGCACTAATAACAGTATTGACTCTGCCTCTGTCCTTTCACTTTTAGTTTATGGTGTAGAGGTGTTATTGAAAATAACTGGTTTGGGGCCAATGGCTTATTTCAGCTCTGGGTGGAATCTGTGAGTAATAATTTGGATCCTCGGCCGATTGATTCACATATTGAAAGAGTACTGAATCCGAAACTTCACACTTGTAGACGGGTTATACCAAGCACCACAGTGAGAATGAAGACTGCATAAAGTCATTGACACTGTTTGAGTCTAGGGCTGTACCAAATAATTTGAAGCCTCATTTATAACATTCAAATTCTAAATCAATATTCGAATAATGCCCCTTTTTTAATGTCTGTTTATTCTCTTCAAACTTGGTATTTCTGCACAGTTGCAAGAGGCTAATCCACAACAGTTTTTATCTGATGAAATATCGTGCTTCAATCCACATTTGTTGGCGTTTAGACTTTCAAAAGCAGCATTTTCACTGCGGTCAAAAAAAAAGTTTGTTCTCCTGCTTTCTGCACACAAAGTTAGGCACACATCTGTATTTATGGGGCAGTCTGACATCACCATAAATTACACTTATTTATTAAAGGTCCAGTGTGTAGGATTTGGAGGGATATATTGGCAGAAATGGAATTAAAGTTATAATGATTTTTTTTGCCCTTTTGCTGTTAATAGATAGGATAGTATTAAGTGTTACTGTATAGGGGGGGGAGAAAGGAAGGATGACTCGCACCAAGGGCTGCAGGCTGGAATCAAACCCACAGCCCCTGCAGCGAGGACATTGCCTTTGTACATGGGATGCCTGCTCTACCCACTGAGCTACTGGATGCCCTGGAATTAAATGTAATAAGAATGTTTTCATTAGGGTATAATCACCAGAAAAAAACAATCGTTGTGTCTTTGTTACTTTAGGATGAGACATTTATATCTACAGAGGTTTCTCTAGTAGCCCAGAAAGGACAGACCAAACACTGTGTTTTAGCATTTTTGCATTTTCGGTCCAGCTACTGTAGCTCTTCTACCTGCTTGGCACACGGGAGGAGTTTCAGTTGGTGGCTAGATGCCACTAAATCCTACATACTAGACCTTTAAAGCAAGTTGATTTAATAAAAAAGACTAACTTGTTTAATCCGATGAATCACTTTATTTAAATTGAGGATTTTGTTGGAGGATTAAAAAAAGGGTGATGACATCATAAAATAAGATATTAGAAGCTTCACTCAAAAACCTCAATAAAAGCTTCAAATGTAAGAACAAAAATTTCAGTTCAGCCCTAAACAAGTCTGTGCATTTGGATTCAGTACTCTCATCAAAGCTTAAGTGATTTTAAAGTATGTGCTGTTTTGTGCAAACACAACTAAATTTTATTTCAGCATGTTCTCAAACACTGGCTCTGTGTTTTTGGTGTGCTCATCTGTCCAGGTTTGACTTCTCAGTGACAGTGTTTGCCTTCCTGGGCCTGATCGCTCTTGCCTTCGATATGGAGCCTTTTTACTTTATTGTAGTTCTTAGACCACTTCAGCTGCTCCGGTACGCTTTTATTTAGTACTCTAAAGAGCATAATGTACATCTGCTTTTATCATATATTGTCTTTAATGTTAAAATGTCGGTCTCTTGTCTTTGACAGGTTGTTTAAGATAAAGCAGAGGTATCGTAATGTGTTGGACACCATGTTTGAGCTCTTCCCCAGGATGGCAAGTCTGGGGCTGACCTTGATCATCTTCTACTACTCCTTTGCAATTGTTGGGATGGAGTTCTTTGCAGATGTGGTTTACCCCAACTGCTGCAAGTGAGTCAAGGATGTATTTTCATTAAAGTGGAAATCGACAAGATTTTTGCTTTAACTTATCATTGTGAAGTAAATGTTGATTGCACAATGTATCAGCTATAGAATATGGTTCCCCATAAGCCTCACTTTCACTATACAATTCTGTTTGCCACTGGGTATGATCTGTCTGAGAAAGAAAAGGCTCGATTTACGGTACAAAGGAAGTGCGTCAACCATTGCGCATCCAAAACAGGAAGCAGGTAATGCTTTTGTTTTCCCTGTTAGCTATCGGTAGCTATCCCCACTTACCGAATCAGTGTAGGTTCTTTGCAGTTGCTGTTCCCAGTAGCGGACATGGTGGACAGTGGAACAACCAAAGTAACTCTGGAAAACAAAATGCAATCTGTCCTGTGTTGGTGGTAGTTGCTGAAAAGGAAAGTGATCTGGTTGTATTTGTGACAGCAGCGCCAACGAGAGGGAAGTGGAAAAGTTGCCTGTTTCCACTTCAACTCTGGTCTCCTGCATTTTCTTATGTTTACTTCACTCCATTGATTTTTTTGTCCCCTCAGCACCAGCACAGTGGCAGAGTCCTACAGACTGAAGAACGTCACCGATGGCAACAGAACAGTGTTGGAAGAAGGCTACTATTATCTCAATAACTTCAACAACATCCTCAGCAGCTTCGGTAACTCCTCTCGTTTTTTAAAGGATAAGACTGGCAATATTCTGTATTTTTATTATTGTCAACAAATCCGTTAAACAACCAAAACCAATCATGTGTAAAGTGCCATCCACACTAAGAACACTAACTATAGAAATTGTACTAACTCCAGTGGATGGGGGAGTCCATGGCACAACTCTAAAGACGGTGGCCAATGATACTGTTAGAATCACTTTATGAGCGACTTGCTGAATGATAGGATAGCATTTTCCAAAGCTGCAGCGTGCGCTTGGTGCCACTGTTGACAGAACATGATCATTCATCAGTTGTGGATGGCCTTCCAATCCATCGCTTTCTGTCTTCCCCAGCTTGTATGTGGCTCTGAACGTCCTATTTGTTTCTACTGAAGATGGAAATATTGTATTGAATATATTGTCTTTAAAAGTCTGAATGATTTCCTAAAACAGCTGGGCACTGCAGGTTTTACAAAACGTTACTCAAACAGTAGTAAATCATATATTTGTTGAGGACTATTTTACTGTTTTTTAATTTGTGTATTCTTTCCTTTTTTTGTTTTTCTCCAGTGACTCTGTTTGAACTGACTGTGGTCAATAACTGGTACATTACCATGGTAGGTTCAAGTCATTTATCTGTGGTCTTCCATCAGTCACTGGTCAGTGGGTGTCACTGTTTCACTGCATCACTGCTGTCGTGTTTACTCCCCCACAGGAAGGAGTAACCTCAATGACCACCCACTGGAGCCGGCTCTACTTCATGACCTTTTACATAGTTACCATGGTGAGGCCTGTGTAGTATTATGTGTTTGTGTTGTCTGCGCTGCATATTTGCCCTAATGCTGTTAATGTGCATGTGTGTGATATTTCATCTATCCAGGTGGTGATGACCATCATTGTGGCGTTCATTTTGGATGCATTTGTGTTCCGCATGAACTACAGCCGCAAGAACCGGGAACCAGTGGAAAACCCAGAGGGTGAGACAGTGTGTGTGTGTGTGTGTGCGTGTGTGGATATTGTGTATACATTTACTGAACGCACAGCATCTCAAACAAATCTTGAATATTTGCAGCATTCACTGAACAGATAAACGGATAAAATGCCTATTTGATTAATATTTAGCTGCCAGGATGGTTTGAAGTGTGAATTAGCGTTCAGTGAGTCATTTTAATGTGTGTGTGTGTGTGCACACTCCAGATGAGAACGGAATAGTTTTTGAAGTAGAGGTGAGTCGTGATGAAGCGCTGGCCACTCTGGAGCTGTACAAACAGACTTGCCCAGGACTGTCCTCCCTCAGCTCTCTACAGGGAGTCCTCCAGACTATGGACAGGGGAGGGGTAAGAAAACACACATACACACACACTAAAGAAACTTTTAGGCCACAATCACACTTGAACCTTTTCATTTAAAACTGCATTTTAAAATGAAAACCATTTCGGTTCACACGTGTTTTTAGAAACGTTTCAGGAATAATCTCTGTCCATAGTAACACGCCTGAAAATGCATATCATGACCATTCACGTACACTGAGCATGCATGTGCCAGTGGGAACAGGAAGCGGATTGTCTTCTCTGCTGTTGGTTACTTAGTTACAGAAAATACCACGCAGGTGGCAAAAGGAAAGTTTGCAACGTCCTAAGTGTTTAAAAAATGACGATACCAGTACCCTTAAAGTGATACTGATACCAAAAGAGTACTTCATTCCACACCTTTTGTTTTTTACTTCACTCAATACCATGTGAATAGAAGCACTCAGTTGCATAGAATGCCACCAGATCCCAGAGGTGTGTAGTATAGCCATACCTTTGAATGTTTTGGTGGCATCTCGGCATGCTGAACTGCCAACTCCGTCACATACCCTGCGCCTGATTTCACTACACCAGAAACTGTAAGTGTTGTAGCCACTGTGGAAGTGGGTCAATCACACAGTGCATTAAATCGAAGAAGGCTTGCAGTGATTGCCTGTGAGCAATACCATACAAATAGTCATTTTTCCTAGATCTTTGTGGGAGTTTTGTTACTCCTTGGTGCTGGGTTATTTCAGGGGATTGCGCAAAGCTATCAAGCACTGATACCCAGTCCCAGTCGTGACTGGTGAGACCTTATTGGGAAGGAAAAGTGGGTATCTCTGTCACTGTTTTTAAAGCCTCCATTTTCGAGCATCCAGACTAAAATACAACCCCAGAGTTTACAAACCAAAACGGGGTCAACAGCATTTTCAAAGGTCTGTTTTAGGGGTTCTAAAACCCTGCAGTAGTGTGGATGCTAGACGTAAACGCAGCGGTAATTCTATATTTTAAAACAAAAACATTTCAGTGTCAATAAAGCCTTAGTCCTCTGCCCTTCAAACAAAGTCCCATTAACTAGCTTTTCCTCCTGCTTTGGTGTGTACAGCACTTGTCTCTGGTGTACCTCGGTCGCAGATCTAGGACAAAGAGTGACCTCAGCATGAAAATGTATGAGGAGGAGATACAGGTAAGAAACTGAGAAAAAAAGTCTTGAATACCGTGACAGTCGGTGGTCTGTTGTTATCTCCTCACTGTCTCTACATCTCATTCCAGCACGAGTGGTATGCAGAGTATTCAAGGGAAAACCTGCCTGAGCAAGACCAAAGCGTGGAGCGGGAACTGGACAGTCCCGTCTCTGTCCCGTCTTCCTTCCCAGAGCCTCAGCTTAACTCACAGACTAGACCTCACAGCGTCAACTAATGCACAGCTCGCAAGCCGTAAATACACAGCACCATCTCAGCGTTTTTAAATGCAAAGATACCCCTGTCACTCCAGGTCTTCTCCAGTTCCCCCACACTCCCCGTTTGTCACAGTGGGAAACAAGTCTGGGGCCTTTTTGGACTGATGTCAGAGTGAGATGAGTTAATGACGATTCCTTGAGGGAGGCGTCACCACAGAAAGACAGACAGACGGCAGAGCAGGTCTGTTGCCCGACCAGTAAAGCGGGAGCATTGCCCTCTTTTGGCCTTTTCAAAGACTGCAGCCAATATTACCAGGGAGCCTGTACTCCTACAGTACGTTGTGTATGTATACTGCTGTAGGCCTTTTGTGACCTCTTGTAATTCCTGTAGTACTTAAACCTGATGCCTTAGTTAAATGGCTCAACTGATCAGTATTAACAGACACTACATCTAAGACCAAAAGTATAAACACTCCTTTAAGCTAAACCCAACAAAACAATTACGCTGTATCTCCTGACTAATGTCTCAACAGACTCAAAGTATTTTACTTTTATATAACTTCTTATTCTGTAATGTATTTGAGTTAGTTAAGAAGGGATTTTAATAAACTGTTCGAATTGTCATGGGCATTTATGTATTTTTGCTGTATATCAAGCTGCAGGCTTATTTACTGATAATGTATAATTTAACACACACCAGCATAACCTTACTAGGACCTGTAAAAACAAATACCAAAACAAAATTATTTAATGCCCCAAAAGAAGCTTTGTACAGGTTCATTTTAACATTTTGATTTACAGTACTTTTTAGTTAATTCACAATGTTTAAAGTATAAATTTCTACATCCTGTATTTTCCCTCTGGACTCACAAAGTGCCGTCACAGTTCCAGCACAAACGATAAGTTGAATAAAGGCACAGTGTGATCAGTTTCAGCTCTCCCTGAGCAGAACATTGTCATTCATTTGTCAGAGCACAAAGTGTACAGATGACTCTTGTATAAATAGTGCATTAATATTATGTGCAGAAGATGGTGTCATTCTGTTCCAGTGTGTCATGTTGCACTGCAGGAGGACGTCCCTCATTTCAGACTGGCCTGAGAGTCAGATCTACACCATGTGGATCTTGCCAAACTCTGTTAGCAATGCAATGAGAAGGAAGATGGTGTAGAAGAGGAGGAGAAAGATCCCGTATGTCCGACCCAAGTGGAACCGGCACAGTGGAACAATGATGAAGGACAGGACCAAAGACAAACCCAGAGATCCTGCAAGAATCCACGTCAGCAAACCCTCTACTTCAAACTGAGGAGGAGAAAGAGACAAAGGTGTAACACATTAATGGGTTCAAAACAGTCTCATGTATTTTGCAATTGTGCATTTAAAAATAATTAGAAACTCTTAATTGTATGTTTGAGGAGATTACCTGCACATAAGAGTGTGTTTTAACCATCTGTACCAGACATCCTAAACCCACTCCAAACAGCATGTCTAAAGGAAATACAGTCAAGGACGGCAACAGTCACTGTTATATAAGTTATGTTTTTATACAGACACACTATTATTAAAGTAAGGATACTGAAAATGATGCCTCCAAAGCAGGCAGATATGGCCATCCGTGGATAACCTTGTCTGGCGATGGTGATGTCAGAAAAACAGTCTGAAAAAGATTAACACAGGTGTAAGATTTTAAGCACAAACATTCACTAATCAAAGATTGAAAATCTCGTTACAATGCTATAGTATAGTGTGCTTGAGTCCTTGCATTCATGGGGATGCCACTAGATGCGCTCCTCCCACCCAAACACCGTCACAGACAAAGTGACCCCCCTCATGGCAACGGGACTCACTGATGGCAGTTGGACAATGCACTATGTCACACCGCAAAAGCTGTTCAGGAATGGCTGGTGGAGCTTGACAAAGAGCTCAAGACTTCAACCTGGCCTCCGAATTCCTCAGATCCCAATCTGATCGAGCATCTGTGGCACATGCTGGTACCCCATCTCGCAACCCAAGGGACTCAATGGACACAGAACATGGACATTCTGGAGTACCAGCATGTCTGATGCTGATCAGATTGAGATCTGGGAAATTTGGAGGCCACGTCCCCCCAGCCATTCCCAAGCAGTTTTTAGGGTGTGGCAGGGTACACTGTCACCAGGAAGTGCCATTACTATGGGGGGTGTGCTTGGTCTGCAAAAGTGTTTGTGTGGGTGGAGCGTGTTGAGTAGCATCCACATGAATGCCAGGACCCAGGGTTTACCAGCAGAATATTTCATTGTAACAGGATGATTAATGTTATTCACTTCACCTGACAGTGGTTTTAAGATTTTGGCTGATTGATGCACATTTGTATATATTTGGAGAAAAAAAGAAGTAGGTTCACAAATATCACCTCCTATGCTGTTGCCCCAGGCCAACAGAGTCAGCCCCAGGACAGTGTTGCTGAGAGTCAGCACCACACCAAGCATGTGCAGAAGACTGACCACTTCAGAGGCTGCTGCGCTGATCAACCCTGCACTCACTATGAAGCCCAACAGAGCAAACAGCTGGAGAGGGACAAAGGCAAACTTATAATCACATACACACAAGCAACAGAGCATATTTCACCATAACAGCATGAATGACACACTACACTCACCCAGTCTGGTAACAAAGATATTTTAAGAGCTTTGATTTTTAAGAATGAATGAACTATGATGAATATATACTATCTTGCAAAGACGTATCAAGCTTATTTTGGTGATCCCCTGACTTTTCATCTAGCGCCACTATCGGGTCACGTTTTTTGTTTGTCCAGTGCTTTGTTTTATGCCCAACTCTGCATTTCATAATAAGTTCCACTTCCCCTTATTAAATATACCCTCAGCCCTTAGTATGACATAACACCTTATATCATACAGGGGCCAAATAAAGAGCAGAGGGAAAGTGGGTGGGGGAGGAGTGGAGGATAGAAACGGAACGCACCTGCTCTTGTTCACTTTAAGCCCAAACTATCGTGGATTGACCGCCAGTTGTGAGTGTAGCACTATTAGTTCTTGTAACAAATAGTCAGAAACACCTGTAGACTTATTTGAACAAGGCGAAGGCATCTTCTGCCAATGATTGCAATATGCCGGCACTTGGTATTTAGCTTCATCGGTTTTTGATTTAGAAATTTCTGTTTGTGATCTGTATCATGATTATCTTAACTGTTATTCCTACAGGTTTTTTACAGAATTTTTACAGAAAATGTTTTAAAAAAAATCACACAAGCTGAAAAGTAGCTACAGCAATCTGTGTAAATATTAACTGCAATTAAAATGTAGTTAAATGCCATTTTTTCAGTAAAATATCAAGCTATCAGTGAGATTTTTTATAATTATTTCGTAACTAGTGGACCTATACACATGCAAGCCCATCTATACAGACCTACAAGATATACTATTAGAAAAACGTCAACTTTATTATTCTATCTATTTCCAAAGTTACTCATCTTCTCCTTCTTCGGTGATAAGCAACTGGAGTTGTACCCACATCACTGCCACCTAACTAGGGATGTATTTTCTTGCACCAAATGCATACCTGCAATGCATTGTGGTTTTAGACAAATAAAAAACACTTAATCAGCAGTGGGGATTCCCCTGAGCACAAGTGCCAATCAATGAGGGTGATGATTATATCCTCTGATGTGTATGTCTGATGTGTAAAAGAACTGAGGGTGATAATCTGCAACCCCTGCCCACCCCACCTCCAAAAAGTGTACATTTTCTGGATAATATTTGTTCCTTTTTAATCTCCACAAAGACTTACTGGATGGTATCGGGGAGGACAGTCGTTAGTGGTGGTGCAGAAGACAATAGCAGACAGGAAGAGTCCCAGAAGAAGCACCAGCAGCCAGAGGGGAAACTCTCCATGGATCATATAGCCTCCATCTAGACATTAGTTAAAGAAAAAAAGATTTAAAAAAGAATTTAAAAAATAGCTGGGTGATGATTTAACTATATACCTAATTAAGATTATGCTGCTACAGTATGTCATGCTGCACTTACATATCCCAGACTGGAAGGTGAGCACACACACCAGAGGAGTGGTGATCAGATGAAGGCAGTTCAGTGGACGATTCCAGTTCCTGTCTTCTTTATCGGGGTCGACCACCGGGATGCAGAGCAACAGCAGGACCTCCAGTGGTGTCTGATTGGTGGAGGACAGTTTTAAATAGCTTTTCACTCCTTTCACTTGGTGTACCAACCAGATTCATTCAGACATTGGGTTTGTTCCACTTCCCCCTTGTATCTGTCTACCCTCACACACACCTTCAGTACTTTGAGGACTCTCCAGCTCCACGATTTCCTCCGCCACTTCCTGAGGTCCACCGGGTTCAGAGAGCGCAGCAGGATCTGAGTTGTGGACTCTGAGTAAGGCAAAAGCGGCCTGTACTCTGACTCTGAAACACACATACACATACACGTTATTGTCCTGGTCATGCAGAAAAATCCTAGTGTATCTTCTCATAATGTGTCTTAAAGAATTCCTACCATACTCCTGTTGGATGGTTCCTCCAGTCAGGCAGGGAACATCATCATCAGATGAGTTGGATGAGTGAAACTCTGCTGCAAAGAAAAAAAAAACATATCAGTGGCAATTGTGGAAAACCATATATTTTTTATTTGTCTTTGTGTTTATGTATTTGGGTTTCTAACCTGGAACATGTGCAGTACTCCGCACACTGGAGTTCACTGAATGTTTCTGCCTGTTGTAGATGTAGGCGCTGATGATAACAGTCAACACATACACCACATAGAGGCCAATGTACCCTAGAAAAAGGAAATGGAGCTAAGTGAAGCTAAAAATGTCACAGTGTGAGAAATCACTTTATGCATACACAACATATTCTCTATATAGTTTGCTGTTTGTGTGGAAATATCTAAAAATGGGTATGTGCCACCAGAGAGTAGGCGATTCACAGAAAAGTATGGCTGGGCGACTTTTGGAACTGCACGCTGGGAATGTTTTCGGTCAGAAGATAGCTGAGATTGCAGTCTGAGGCTGTAGATGTTGGCACCAGAACAAGTGAGCACACACACCACCCTGTGAGGCTGCAAAATCCTCTACATGTGTAAGTAAATAAACTTGTTTAGATGGAAAATAAAAAGATACGTCCCAGAAGACTTTAGATTTTTACAGTTACTGTAAAAATCTAAGGCTTGTGGCCTAACCTTCAAATAAACTCATTGAAACCATCTGTTAACTGTTAACTAAAACAAAGAAATGACCCTGATGCAGGGGTGAAGTGTTGAAGCTGTAAAGGTAATCAAAACCATTTAAGTGTGTTAAATGTGGAATTTTATTATCCAAAAGAATAAATCTTAAATGTACAAATTAACCAACATACAATGCAAATATTTCACTGACGTTCGATTAAAACTGCCTCTTACAATGGACCAATAAGGCAAAAAAAAAAAAAAAAAACACTAGAAAGAGAGTGTGTGTGTGTATACCTAGTGTTTCTCCTAGTGTTGTGGTTCCTCTGTACAACATGACAAAAGTCCAAAACACCGCCACCATGTAGAAGATGACGTCACGCAGAAATGGACGGGAGGCCACAGCGAAAGGCTTGACCAGCGCCACGCTGCCTGCAACTACTGTGGTGACAAATATACCAGCTCCTGTGTACAAAGGGAGGAAGACAGAGATCGAGCATGATTACAATGAGGCAAACCAGGTTTTCATAATGAAAAGCTTGAGTTGTTTATGGTGTGTGAGGCTGCACCTACCAAATAAGGCTCCGACAGCCAGCCCGGCGGTGTGTGGGCGGGAGAAAGCTGCCATGGCACTGAAGATGTCAGGAGCTCCATTACCAAGAGCCAGAAACGTCACACCCTCAGCACAAACAGCAGTCAAGGAAAATATTCTTCACTAAATATCATTTGACAGCATGGACAGAAATCGAGAAAGTAGACGGAGAAAACACAAAAATCATACTGAGAGGAACTGTGTTGGCTGTGCTGACTGTATATAAATATAACAAAGTGAGAACTTCTGAGGGAAGTATAGTGTATGCAGAAAAAGGATACAGCCACATTGTGAGTGAGGTGCAGGCTGGTGGAGATGGCTGACAGGTTGGGACAGAAACTGGGGAGAAACAGTGACAAAGAATAAATGATTATGCTCATGAGAAATTCATTTTACATCAAACATATAGCTGCTTCTCTGTCATTGAGCCACTGTAGGGCACGTGCTTTCAGTGTGTGAAGTGGGGGTGGGTGGTATGAAAGGCATAACAAACTGTGCTTCCTTTGAGGAAATCTCACAACTCAAGTGAAACTGATGAAAAACTCTCCACAGTCATGTGACTCTTCTTCATGTGACTTTTAAGCTGACCGCACTGTGGGCATGAATGTGTGTGTAGTCTGCACATGTGGGCTGGTAAACATGGCGTAATACTCGCCATGACTGAAACGAATCAATGAAAATGAAAGATCTCAGCTTGCTGTCTTGCAAAGGGGAACTTGTGGGATGCAAATATTGACACTGGCAACATGAGAGACACTTACAACTTAGATGCCGTGAGCCCGAGAATGACGAACAAAAAGATTAGCCAAATAATCTGTGGAGAAGCAGAGGAAAGTAAAGGTCTGATACGGTTTCTTAACACACACTCAGAGAGGACAGAAGTGCTGCTTGAGTCTGTCACTCTCAGATAAATGCTCTACAAACAAGAACCAGGTTGAACAAGTTGACCCTCTAAAAACATGGCCTTGTTTGACCACACTGATCCTATTGTTCCTAAACTGCAGTGTGGACTAATTATTTACTACACTGACAGATTTTCCCTGGTAGATTTAGCAAAATCTCCCTTGTCTGTTCTTCCCCCAGACAATGTACTTAATGCTGTTTTCAGAATGACAGTTTGAATTGTTGTGATGCAAAGAGGGCAAATCAGGAAGTTTTTACTTTCTTACAAAAATCCATGATTTAGCAAAGAGAGAAATGACTGATTGCGGTAAATCAGAAGTTTTAAAATTCCTGGTTCTCCCACAGCAAAGTCATCTTCCTCAAAAGATCAGCTGGTGCTGAGCAGCAGAGTTTCAAACTGTCCTCACCCTAACACATACATACACACACACTGGTCTTACACAGAGAGTGATGGTGAGAGGTGTGAGGTTGGGCCGAAGCAGACAGAAAGCCACATTAAGGTAGTTGATGAAGCTATCCTCCATGTTACAGTCTGGTGTACTCTTCACAAATGCACAGCGGTCTGCAGCGCTGACGTTCATCACATGGTCACACTGAACAAACAAACAAGAAGAAAAGACAGACATCAGTTTCCTACTTATTTATCTAAACACCTCAAACTATATATATTCATTCATAATATACATTTTTAACATCTCAAATTGATCAGTGGGTCCCCATTTTCCCCTTATCTCATTGTGTGTGTATTTTGTTGTGTCAAGTACCCATCAGATACACCACACACTCCAAACAACATGTAGAAACTTTGTAATATTTTGCTTAGCAGACAACCAGTTGATGTAATTTAATCAAACACAAAATTATTGAGGGATATGCAGCAGGTAGACATAATATCAATTCAGAGTGGGCACTAAGGATAAAATAGAAACTATTCCAGCAGATTAAATGCTTGACAGAAAAGAGCTTCATTGCATTGTTGCAAAATATATAAAAGCAGTCCTGCTCATTGTTATGTAGCATTGCATACAGCGGCCTAATTTTTTCCCATTTCTTCCTATATTGTGCTTTAGTGGTGCATATTCCCCAAAACAAATGACCACAGACTGATACACAGTGGACCTGGGTCCTATGGGCACCCTGAGTATCTGGGGTCAGCATTGCCTGGTTGGTAACCCAGTCTTGATGAGGTCTCTTTAATTGTGATGGGATTTCTTATTATTTCTTAATCAATGCTGGTTTTATTTTGAAAAGACAAACATACACAGGCCTTCATTTGAATGGGAGTAAAGTAGGAAATAGTTATCTTCAGCCACACTATCACACTGTACACTGTCCCTCAGTGTAGACTACACAGAGACCATATCTAGATATATCTAACCACCTGTATCTGGAGGACATGACATCTGCCCTGATGTGAACACGCACGTGTCACATTTACCAGAGCTGTTAAACTTCATTCATGACATCACACTAATCATGTGACAGCTGGAAAAACCTGCTGACAACCTGTCAGCTGTAAATCAAACTGCGCACAGATGTTTACCAGTAAACAACCAGCACAAACACACATACACGTGGCAGCTACATTTCACATGAATGCAAGTGAACATGTTGATTTGGTGGTTAATAAATCTCACTCACCTCATCGCTGCTGCTGTGATACATCGTGACTAGTGTTGAGTTTGAAGACCGCCCGGCAATTCCGACACCAGGCTGGTTCCTGAGGACATGTGACCCCGAGGTGACCCGCTGGTGACACAATAACACCAGCAGCAGAGACAGGTAAACAGTAGGAGACATGGTTTACTTTATCCTGGAGCTGCGTCCATTCTGCTGGACAGGACTGTGGTGGGTTGTTTCACTCCTACAATCCGCACGTTTTAGCCTAAATAAAGCCAGAAAACGGATTCAAATAAACGTCGCTGCTGTTGTCGTAGCCTTAGCTTCACTTTAATATTTCTGATTATTTTCTTCAGGTCTTTTTTTAAGCACTACTCATGTTCCAGGTACGTGTACACTGTGTACACCTTCGCCTGAAACCCCACCTACTGTTTTCCCAACCAGACGTGTGCTGCCTTCAGGGACACCGCGAAAAATCTGAATTTGCACAAGCAAACAAAGAAACAAATAAAAAAAAAAAGGGATACCGAAATACAAAATAATAATGATTAAAAAAAAACATATAGAGAAGTGGAAAAACTTTAAGCGGGCGTACACATTCTTTATTAATTTATTTTCGAACAAATGCTGTACACCATTTAATCATTTAGTAGTATCGTTAGCATGCTTGGTACTCATTTAATTTCAGATATACAGTTTGGCGCAATAAAACAGAGTAAAGACACAAAATAATTAATAAAAAAAATAAAAAGTACAGTTCAACAGAATTGTAAAAATTAAATTGCAAAGTTCACGTTTTTCACAGTTTGGAGCTTACGCATGCATTTTCTCCCACAGCCAGGAAGGCAGCATGTACTCAGCCCCTCCTGCTCCAAATGCCTCTGACTTGTTGTGCTAAGTATCATGTAGACTTCACACAAGTTAAATGTAACTAGTTACATGTAACTAAATTACAAAATAGATGAAATAAATTACATATACTGCAGAAAAAAGAAAGAAATGAAATTACAGTTACTAATCAAAATGTTGCCGACTACAAAGGGGTTACATTGGAATATAATTTTTTCGGTAAGTTTACAGTACAGGCCAAAAGTTTGGACACACCTTCTCATTCAATGAGTTTTCTTTATTTTCATGACTATTTACATTGTAGATTCTCACTGAAGGCATCAAAACTATGAATGAACACATGTGGAGTTATGTACTTAACAAAAAAAGGTGAAATAACTGAAAACATGTTTTATATTCTAGTTTCTTCAAAATAGCCACCCTTTGCTCTGATTACTGCTTTGCACACTCTTGGCATTCTCTCCATGAGCTTCAAGAGGTAGTCACCTGAAATGGTTTCCACTTCACAGGTGTGCCTTATCAGGGTTAATTAGTGGAATTTCTTGCTTTATCAATGGGGTTGGGATCATCAGTTGTGTTGTGCAGAAGTCAGGTTAATACACAGCTGACAGCCCTATTGGACAACTGTTAAAATTCATATTATGGCAAGAACCAATCAGCTAACTAAAGAAAAATGAGTGACCATCATTACTTTAAGAAATGAAGGTCAGTCAGTCCGGAAAATTGCAAAAACTTTAAATGTGTCCCCAAGCGGAGTCGCAAAAACCATCAAGCGCTACAATGAAACTGGCACACATGAGGACTGACCCAGGAAAGGAAGACCAAGAGTCACCTCTGCTTCTGAGGATAAGTTCATCCGAGTCACCAGCCTCAGAAATCGCAAGTTAACAGCAGCTCAGATCAGAGACCAGATGAATGCCACACAGAGTTCTAGCAGCAGACCCATCTCTAGAACAACTGTTAAGAGGAGACTGCGCGAATCAGGCCTTCATGGTCAAATAGCTGCTAGGAAACCACTGCTAAGGAGAGGCAACAAGCAGAAGAGATTTGTTTGGGCCAAGAAACACAAGGAATGGACATTAGACCAGTGGAAATCTGTGCTTTGGTCTGATGAGTCCAAATTTGAGATCTTTGGTTCCAACCGCCGTGTCTTTGTGAGATGCAGAAAAGGTGAACGGATGGATTCTACATGCCTGGTTCCCACTGTGAAGCATGGAGGAGGAGGTGTGATGGTGTGGGGGTGTTTTGCTGGTGACACTGTTGGGGATTTATTCAAAATTGAAGGCACACTGAACCAGCATGGCTACCACAGCATCCTGCAGCGACATGCCATCCCATCCGGTTTGAGTTTAGTTGGACGATCATTTATTTTTCAACAGGACAATGACCCCAAACACACCTCCAGGCTGTGTAAGGGCTATTTGACCAAGAAGGAGAGTGATGGAGTGCTGCGGCAGATGACCTGGCCTCCACAGTCACCGGACCTGAACCCAATCGAGATGGTTTGGGGTGAGCTGGACCGCAGAGTGAAGGCAAAGGGGCCAACAAGTGCTAAACACCTCTGGGAACTCCTTCAAGACTGTTGGAAAACCATTTCAGGTGACTACCTCTTGAAGCTCATGGAGAGAATGCCAAGAGTGTGCAAAGCAGTAATCAGAGCAAAGGGTGGCTATTTTGAAGAAACTAGAATATAAAACATGTTTTCAGTTATTTCACCTTTTTTTGTTAAGTACATAACTCCACATGTGTTCATTCATAGTTTTGATGCCTTCAGTGAGAATCTACAATGTAAATAGTCATGAAAATAAAGAAAACGCATTGAATGAGAAGGTGTGTCCAAACTTTTGGCCTGTACTGTATATGTAGAATATAACATTCATTCTGTTGCTTTGCATCTTTTCGCTGTGCAGGAATGGCGTCTTTTGACATGAACTTTTCAGGGCATTTTTTCAGCTTTATCGCTCTTGTTAGAAAAGTACTCAAATGAGAGATAAGTTACATCACTTTGAGAAAGTTATTAAAATAGTGACATTACTTTATACATTTTTAACAGGGTAACTAGTGATTACATTTATTAGCATTTACACCTTACATTTCAAAAGTAACCTTCCCAACACTATTTGTGCACCAGTGATTATGTGGTTTGTATTTCTGTTGTGGTTTGAAGTATTCATGGCTGTAAAAAGCCTAGGTTGATGTTTTATTTATCCACTTCACTTTTTTTCACTCATCCAGGCCTCTAAAAAATCACTATAATGCTACAAAAATTGTGCATCTATAGTTTCATATTTATTGTAGACAAAACTATTGATTGATTGTAGACTTAGAAATATAATAAATACCATATTACATGAATGCTTCACATTGACGGAACTACATTGTATTAGAAACTCGATTTGCAGTTTGATTTCTGTGTTTCACTTTTTATAAAACATAGTCTTAGTCATCTCCGTTATGAACAGTTCAGTCTTGGATAGGTCGGTCATACACCAGCGCAGCATCAAGTGGTGCTGTGCTGGGTTCATAGCAGCCCCTCGCCTGTTTAGTTGCCACAGGACACAAGTCTTGTTCACACCACCTGATGAAGGAAAATAAAAATCTGCTTTTAATAAAAGAATTATAAATCTAACATTCTTTTATTTATCTATTTATTTTTTACCTGAGAGCTGCATAGGTGTCAGATGAAGAGGATCCTTTCCAACATGCATGGTCGATGAGAAGGGCACCTGTTAATGTACAGAACACTATGTTATTGATTTTTTTTCCCAGAATGCTTGTTTTACAAATGTGGCGTTTTTTTTGTTGATGTTCCAACGCATGTGTGTGTGACATTATTGGTTGCATGTGAGGCATTTCAGTGCAGAGGTTTGTTCCCACGTCAGATATGGGTCACTTCAAACATGAATGTGAGCAGTGTAGAAAGATAAGACTTGGGGAAAAAC
Source organism: Epinephelus lanceolatus (assembly GCF_041903045.1). Classification (NCBI taxonomy): domain Eukaryota; kingdom Metazoa; phylum Chordata; class Actinopteri; order Perciformes; family Serranidae; genus Epinephelus; species Epinephelus lanceolatus. Next base: position 25,642,949 of record NC_135742.1, on the reverse strand, counting down.
TCGCAATTGAGCTTTGAGCCTTGTAATGTTGACATAGCCAATATTATAGCAGTCAAACGTTAAATCAGTGATGTACTTTTTTAAGGGAGAGGAGGGAATGTGTGATTGTGGTTCTTACCTGTGTAAGTGCGAGCCAGGCTGTATGCCAGGTCTCTCGCTGCTAGTTCCAGGTAACTAGGTGATTTTGTAGCTGCTAACTGAATAAAGTCCTCCAGCTCAGAGAGAGCACCATTTATTGCTTTCACAGCCGGGGCCACCGAGGAAACACTTGATGCACCTGCAAGCAGGGACTGCAAAGAGAAGAAAACAAGTGCACATTACATTCCTGTTCAACTCCGTCATAGATGTGTCCCTGAACTTGTTTGACAGGAACAATCCCTGACCGCATACCTTCACATGGCTGAAGTATGCATGAAGAACCATTCCTGAGCTACGTGCCACACAGCGCAGCACATCCAGTGACAGAACATTTGTGGTACCTTCCCATATACTCAACACCTGAGAAGGAAAGAGACAGGTTAAGTTCAAGATTGCAAAAACTCTAAAATACTGTTGATTTTTATGTATTGACCTCACCTGTGCATCACGAAGTAGACCAGGCAACCCGGTATCCTCGATGTAGCCTTGTCCACCGAAGCTTTCCAAACCCTCCGACACCACAGCCACAGCCTGAGACACAGCACAAGAAAAACAGTGAGGGTTTCTATGAAAACAGCAGGTTTATTATCACACTTGTAAGAGCAACGCACCTGCTTCCCAGTGTACAGTTTGACCACAGGAGTGAGCAGACGCAGCAGGTGTGCATCAAGCTGCGTCGCCATGCCGCTTTCCTCTCGGCCCAACAGACGACACACATCCATCACCAGGAGGAACGCTCCACGAGTCTCCACCTGTCCACGTCAGAGGCAAGCATGAGTGAGGCATGATGGGAAACTTTGAATAGAGTTTGTGTAGTTTGTTCAGGCCCTGCCAGCTCACCTCCATCCTGGCCAGAGTCTGCATGTGCAGCGGGTGGTCTTTAAGAAGCTTTCCAAAGGCAGCGCGACGGGTGGCATAGTCACGAGCTAACTGGACCACCCTGTGAACACACACACACACACACACACACACACACACACACACACACACACACATACACACACATCATTAATCAGCTTATTTACAGCATGTTTTTGGACATCAGCGCAGGACTCAGTGCAGTAGTATGAGTATTTTCCTGCCTTCTCATTGCAGCTGCAGCAGAGATGCTGTTGTGGATCCGGGTTATTGTCAACATGTTTGCTATGGAGGCCACACCTCTACCTTCCTCTGAGAGCTGAAAACATAAAGAATTGTAATTACTGTAATTACAGTTTTTTTAACAGGAAAATCTTTTGAAGTCTGACATATTTGTGGAGAAACAGCCGATGGCAAATGGAAATTATTTGATTTCAAGTCAGCAGCATGCTGTAATTAAAATGTTGTGGGCAAGGTAGGCCTACAGGTATTTTTTTTGCTTGTTTGCAAATTGTTTTTAGACTCCTTTTTTTTTTTTTAACTGAGAATATTTTGAGCTGAAGCTGAAGGAAATTCAAATCCAAAAAACTCAGGCTAGCATAATATATATTTATTTTTTAAAAACAGTGTTATTATGCACAGCAGTCTATTAAAGGAACTTAATTTATTTGGAATATAATGAATCAGCAAAAGTAGCCACACTTTTCAAACATATTAAAAAGTGTGGCTTCGCTGTAACAGAGGGCATTGATCATATCTACATGGACCAGACAAGGAATCTAAAGTTTATCATTACTGCAATAAATTATGACCTGTAACTGACCCTGTGTGCCGGCAAGCCGTCCAGCAGCAGCTCAGCAGTCGGCATCTGTCTTGTGCCCAGCTTGTCCTTCAATCTCTGAACCTCAATACCTTTCAGCCGGCCATCCTCGTCTCTACTCACCTCTGCGTAAAACAAAGACAAACCTCTGCTGCCCTGTGGGACAGAGACAAGCACACATACAGTGCAGTGAGATTACTTTCTAAGTCAGTCAAGAAGAGTGAGGACTGATGTCTGAGGATGTAAGCAGTACCGGTGTGGTTGCTCCTGTTCTGTCCTGCACTCTGGCCAGCGTGAGAGTCATGTCTGCGTCTGTAGCTGAGGTGAACCACTTGAAGCCGTGTAGTTTGTATGAACCATCTGTCTGGGGAACAGCCACCGTCTCTGTTCCGCTGGCTGAGGAGATACAAGACATGGAGAGGCAACATTTAAGTCTTGTTCTGCACAGCATAAACTGTGTGTCAAATTAAATTTCCTGGTACATATAGTCAGTGCGCACTATAACATTTATTAACATTTTCTGGAGTTTTTCTTGATGAAATCTAAACAACTGTCAAAGGCTCCGTCAAATACAGACAGTTGTTGTACTGTAGCCTTTTATATGTGGGCTGAAGCTGATACTGCTTCATGTAAGACGACTGTGTCACTGATTATGTTGATTGTGCTGCCATCTTGACCAGGACTCCTTGGAAGAAGAGATCCTGTATCTCAGTGGGGCCTTTCTGGCTAAATAAAGGAAAATAAAAATGAAATAAATAATATAAACTACTGACCTACGTCAGATCCTCCTTGTCTTTCTGTCATCCACTGTCCAGACGTCCAGAAACGTTCAGGCTGACGGGTGGTCAAACGACTGTAGGCTTCATCTACTGGCCACGAAACACCTATGGACTTCACATACACAGCCAGAATATCACTCACATGTTTACAAGCTCAAAATGAGGTTATTGGGACCTTAACATACATTGTACTGTTCAGCTGTGGAAATGCAGGCTTACAACTTATTTATTTCTAATTCTGGATTGAATTTTGCATAAAGCTACAACAAAGGATCTTTCATTTCATCTTGCAGCAGCCTTGCAATGTTACTGCCTCTTAGATGCACATGTGCTCTTGTTTAAAAAAGGATTAGGTTTGTTTACATTGGTTTTAAGAAATGTATATTAAAAGGCTACAGAAACCAAGTGATAATCTGGTTACTGGCGTGCATGTAAACACAGCTACTGTTAAACTAACCCAAACAGATTATCCAAGTTTCTCCACCAATATAATGATGGTGATGGTTTATGACATACAGTACACGATGTTAGTTAATTTCCTTTTCTGACACACCTGGATGACTTTAGCAGCTCCATCGGTCATAGCCAGAGGACAGGTGTAGAGCCCAGAGGAGGGGGAGAAGATGTACAGCTTGCTCATTTGGTACACACGACTGGAACACACACAAGTTCTCTTAGTTCCTAATTTAGAAACAAAACCTTCCTATTTGAAACTGACAAGAAATGTGTATGAAACTGAAATATGCCAGGTGAGCTAAACTGAAAGAGGAAGTACACCAGTCTCCTGACCTCCACTCTCTGAATGACTTTTCATAGCCAATGGCAACCAGTCCTTCCTGTGCTGACAGGTCTTTCATACGTTTCCAAGCTGGGGAGGTCACAATGTGGTCCACTCTGCGACCCCAGGGGTCAAACTGCACCAACCGTGGAGGAGAAACCTCACACTCTCGGCCCCACTCGTCCACCTCATTTGCCACTCGCTCTCCAAATGCACACAGTTCTGAGAAAGCTGCCTGTGAACAGATTTATATACATACAGTCACACAGATTATGAACAAGAACTCATCTTATTTATGTCTGACAAGACAGATCTTGTCCAGTTGTTGGCTCAAGCTATCACCAAATCATGTTCTTTTGGTTGGAATTTAGAAATATTAGTAACATGGATTATGGAGCAAAACGTAATATTATAATATAATATGTATCTTATACATACATACATCATTACTGAAAGGTCCAGTGTGTTGGATTCAGTGGCATCTGGCGGTGAAGTTGCAGAACTGAAACTTCTCCTGTGTGCCAAGCATGGATGTACTAAGAGAACTGGTTATGGTGTCAAGTGCTTCAGTCCTAGGAATGTTGCTCAGTGGCACATGAAGCCAAAAAAGGTTGACTTCCCGAGTATAAATGAACCTCAATCTACTGTTTGTTTGGCCCGAAGAGCAAGCACACTGCAGAGTTTTGCGAGCCGAGTGTCTAACTTCTTATAAAGCCCTCCATGAACCTGAATAGGGATAAAATGATTTTATCATGCAGCTCTTCTAGACTTTTAAAATGTTATCAGAGAGAGTGGATCAAATCCTCACTTCACAGGGGTTGTGACACTCAAAAAAAATGTATCCACTGATTCACAGACATCTCTTTCACAATGTAAGTCTATGGGAAAAGTCTCTTTGGGCCCAATGGCATCACATGACGGACCTGGAAGTTGTAATGCCACTGTCTGGCCACTATGAAAATTGGCTTCAAAGCCCATCGCACTTCCTGGGGACCCAGTGTAGCATGTAGGAGAACTACAGTGGCCAACATGAAAATGCGAAAGGCCCCATCTTGAGCCAGTGTTTGATTTGTCTGGACTACTGTAGAAAAACATGTCAGACCTTGTGGGAGAGGACACGTTTTGTATGTAGATATAAACGGCTAACTCTAAAGTAACAAAAATATGATTCTTATTTTTAGTTGATTATAGACTAATGAAAACACAATTATGAATGTTATATAGAACTTCTGTCAATAGATTCCCCAAATCCTACACACAGGACTTTGAACTTAAATGCTCTTTCTCACTTAACAACTAATATGTCATTACTAAGGCTCAAAATGCAACACAACGTTAGGTAATTTTTGTCTAGTATACTTCAACCAGCAGCTAAAGGCATAGCTGCTCCCTCCTCACCTCCTGGGGGAGGTGTCTCCTCAGGTATCCCCTGAGCAAGGCATCCTCTAGAAATGGGTTCTTCAGCACTGGCCTCTCCTGAAAGAAAAATCCTATCTTGGCTCTGGAGAACGGCAGAGAGCCTGCTGCCTCCCATAGTTGTTCTTCTTCGGATCTTCTTGTGCCTGGCTCAGCTACACTGGCCAATCTAACGTGGACAAGTGGTCGAGAAGCACCACACAACACCCTGCAGCAGCCCGCAGCTGCACGGCGGTTCAGCAGAAGTGAGCTCACTGACATGGCTCAAGGCTTGCAGAGGTGGAGGAGTCAGCAGAGCACCAGCTGATAAAGTATTCAACTGTGTGATGGCAGGGAGAGAGAAATGTTAGTTTTACATCATTTTGCAATTTAGAGGATTATCTAAACCAAGATATAACATTTAATGCAACACTTACATATAAACAAACATACAGCATGTCTTTGTTCATATGCAAATGATTTTACCTAGAAGTAGGTAACATTTAAGTAATACTTTTCTACAATAAAATATTTTCAACATAGACATTTCTTCCAATAATTATAATAATTCAAAACTATCACACCCCTAAAATCAGTCAGTCACCATAAACACTGATGGAAAACCACAAACCAACATGGAACTCATGTGAACATCTGTAAAGGACTACTGAATGAGCCACTGTCAGAGAAAGCACAGTGCAGTGGTGACTTGCTGGCTCTTGTGAAGCAATATTTTTACATATTGTACATTTAAAACAGTGCTAAAATGTCCACCAAATATACCCTTGTAAAATAAAATGTAAATAAAATGCAGTTTGATAGCACACACTCCTCGATAAGCATCAGTGTTGGCAGTACTTTCTACCTAGTTCAGTCCATACCTTCAAACACACAAAAGCAGACAAACGAATATCAGCATCACCGGGTTAAAGTGTTATCTACTGGCACCAAATAAACGCACATTATGTATAGTTGATTGATATTCATTAAAAAATGTCCAGCACCATTACACTGAAAACAACCTGACACATGCCAAACTACATCACCAAAATGGGTCAAAGTTCATTTTACTCCGCTGTCTTTTTTTGAGCAGATATTAGCTTCTCAGTAATTTCATTTTACTTTAATTACAGTCTAATAGTTAATGCGGGCAACACTTTGCCAACCTGAATGTTAGCTTAGACTTTCTTTCTCAAACTGCGCAGTGTTGTGTCCACTCTGTCTGCAACCTGATAACCCGAGCTCTGCAACAGTATCAACAGCCGGTGAGCTAACGTTAACTAACAGTTACGAAGCTTTTATATATCCGTGTTAATGGCGCTTTTGCCCAGTTTACATTGATAAGTACTTAGTTTCCATTTGTAATTGCTTTAATAAAATGGATTTATCAGCATAGTAAACATATAAGCTTCACAAATATAAGAGAAATACTGGCAACCTTACCGGAAGTTGGCCCAGCACTGTTTACATTGACCACAGCGGCAAACTATCGCCTTCAAAGTAAAAGTCCAGTTAAAGGGTCACTATACTCAAATTACATATGACACAATAAAGAGATATTCCGGTAGTTTTCATTTCCCCAGATTTTAAGATATCTTTCTTGGAGTTCTGCCTCCACATTTTAGGTCAATGGAATTTCATTTTTTTTAAAAAAACAAAAAAACAAAAAATACACATTACTGTTTAATTGAACAACTAAATTATATGTTTCAGTGCTCTGAGCACCTAACAAAAATCCATTCACTTATATTTTACCCAGATGAAATCAAATCCTTTGGTGATTGGACCCTTTCAGAGTTGTATTTATGGAAACTAATGCTTAATAGATTTCTTTTTAACTTTTACTCAAATCTAAAATGTAAATGTAAATTTCCCAAAATCTAATTTTTTATTACTTAGCATACACAAACATAAATAAATAACAGGAATGCATTCATCAAAGTGTGTTGCTGAACCTGTTTTATTGTTTGAAGTAAAGATTTGTCAAAAATACAGAATCCTTTGTTCCAATCAGAACATAAAGACGGGAAGCATGCACCGTTTAATAAAACATTTCCATGACATGTTAAAAATCTGTTCAAAAGGAAGGACACAGGCACTGAATAATTATGAACACATAAGGTTTGCATTTAAATGAGTTTTTTTTTCTTCCAAAATAAAACACTGAACAGTCATAGCTTTAACGCAGGAGGGATATAAGGGAATAATCATACTGATAAAACCCAGTAAGTAGTTCTTGTTTGTGGGCGTGGTACACCACCCCACCATAAAATATTAACCTGGTTTTTTCGACAGACCAGGATGGAGGAAGGAAAGGGGCAACACTGACGTGTTTTTAGTGTACAAAAATAAAAGTTAATGTTTAAGTACAGGCTGCAATGCAGAGCACAGTCCAGTCAGTCGGTGCGTCCAAATCTCACCTGACGATGGACCAAAACAGGAAACAAATGTAGTCTGCAGGATGTCATAGCGTTAGCTGACTATATAAAGGGAGCATAAATGTATTAAACCTACACAAAGTATTTCAGAGGTCAATTGGGATAAGATGGCTTAAACATAGATTAACATATATAAGCAGGAATATAAAAAGGACTAAAGAGAAAACTACAGGCTACCCAACAATGTAGAAACACCAGAGAACCTGCCCAAACTCAGAGACCAAACTGCTGCTGACTGAACGATCAAAATTCAAGACAGAACTCAAGACAAACTCATCAACAGCCAACTCTGCATATAAGCTAAGTCTTTGTGGAGTCGTCAGCAAATAATGGCTGGAATGAACACTGCCAGTCTGTTTATGTGCATGTACTCTTCTCTTTTCTGTCTTCTTTAATCACCCTTGGTAAGGAGGTCCTCTATGTAGGCGTCAAGCTCGTCATCTGTGTTTATGTCAATGTCCTAGAAGTGTAAAAAAAAGCAATGTCACTTACTGCAAACGACAATTATATAACAGATTCCACTTGATAGACAGCTAAGAGGGAGCAGTGTATTTTGTCACACTGAAGATGTCCTGTTTGTTGGATGAAGCAGTCTTACCTCTTGTACTTTTTGCAGCAGTGCCACAATGTTTGTTCGTAGTTTCTGTAGTTTCTCGTCTGCCTCCTTCAGTTTCACCTCATTGATGTTGCTCTTCTCTTCCACAGCTTTTGCCCTGGCATCAGCTCTGCTCTGGTACGAGTTACACAACGACTGGAGACCTGATTCATACTGTTGGAAATACTCTTTCTGAAATGGAGGAACACATAGGGTCTCAATACTCCAGACAATAAAAAAAACACAATAGTAAACACACTCCTAAATGCGTTATGTATTATTCATGTGTAATATTGCTGGACACAACCTGCTTCCCAGCAAACACAGTTCTGCATTCTCAAATAATTTTATTGCTTTCTATGTAAAACTACAATTTTTTTTTTTTAATTTTCTAGCCTAAGGATCAATAAATTTAACCATCCATTTTAAATCTCACCAAAGGAAAGGCCACCAGCTCCTCAGCCGTCATGCTATTAACATCTTCCTTTTGGATCCGAAAAGCAGGAGGGAAGAAGTAACGCAGCATTGTCCTGAGAACACAAACAGTACAGTGAACAAACCACAGTGTTATGAAACTGTGTGCCCTGGATGTCATAATGCACAAACACCAGAGGGGTGTAACACAAAGCAAGATTAGTGGGTTAGCGAGGTATGTTGAGCCTAAAGCCGGGGGTTTTCCGTATCACAAAGATGGCTCTCTTAACCTGGCTAAATCGCCATAGTGGCTTCTGCTGCAGACCTAAACTGATCAGGGCCAGATTATGTTCAGAGTTTTGGCTTCAGTTTGCAGACAACCTTGGACACACTGTCTGAAAGAAATAAAATTATTGAGCCTGTAACTAGATCAGGCAAACCACAGGTAAAAAAAAATGCCTTTCACTGATCAACTCCTTTGGGAATAGGATCATTCTATATTGAATGATCAATCTATGAGGGATACAGATTCTAAGCGGTGGGTAATAAGTTATAAATGCAGTTAATCCAACACGTTGAGCCGTAAGGTTACATTAGTAATGCCACTCACTGACTGGAGCAGTGCAATTACAGTAGTGCTTACTGTATGTATCACATTATATTTTTGTTTGTGTTTTTGGCGACTTTTGGCAATTATATCTGTGATGGAGAAAATCTGAGCAAGAAGTGTTTTATTTTATTTGCATGGTTGTTCTTGCTCTTACTGAACTACTGAATGTGTTTGTAGAGTTCTGTGGTCTGTTTGCTCAAGCTGGCTTTAAAAGAAGCCTTTAATAAAATCACAGGTAGGGTTATACATACATAGTCAAATCAGGATGATGTTTACTTGATTATGAAATGCGGTATTGTGTTTTTATATTTGGTCCTGATTTGCTAAAGTCTGTTTTACACTGCTGGTATATTACAGCTAATAGAACATTGATTAGAAAATTGATTAGTCTTCTGATATTAATCACAGATAATTTTCAATCAATGACATTGATTTGACTTTGATTTGTCAAAATCTTACAAGTGATATCTCTGTATCCTTCATTATAGGACAGTGTTGCTTTTTAGTGTAATACATTTTTTATTGCCTTCAAAAAGGTGGAAGTAGGTGGCACGCAATCCAAAAGGAGTCAAATAATGTGCTGACCACTTCATTTGACTCACACAGAGCCTGAAAAAGAAAACCTGGGCTAACAGAGCAAGGTGATAACCACGTTCTTGGAACCCATTATCTCTGACTGGGGCTTTATGGTTTGTCGAGCCAGCTAAAGCAAAGTAAGTATGGCTCTGTTGGACTTGCTTCATGGTACACCCCGCAGTTAACTATCAGCTCACCTCAACATGGTGACCAGACTGTCGGTCACCTCTCGACTGGTCCCTGGTTGAGTAGTGTCGGGCTCCATGGGTGCTGGCCCTTTCTCAGTCTCCTGTTGGGTGTCAGGTGTCTGAGAGATTGGAGACGGTGGCCGCATCAACCGAACTTCATCACTACCCTTAAACACCCTTCACAAACACACACATACATGTGTACGATATTAAAACCTGACAAAGTCAACAACAAATGTGTCCTGAATGCAGCAATGCAGACACAGCGTCTTACCATCTGTCTTTAGGGGTAGATCTAGGTACATAGTCGAACTTCACTTTCCAGCGAACACTCTTTTTATTTGCCTCCACGGCAACAACTTTGCCTGTGTACCACTCCTTGTTGACACGCACTTCAACCAGCAGACCTTTATCTGTATAAAAATGCACAGGTAGAAATTTCCATTAGAGCTTTTGTGTTCCAGTTATATGTGTGATACATTTTAGTGTAAAGCTTTCCATCGTCTCACCTTTCTGAGCAGTTTTAGTATCAATCTCGGGCTCCTCCTGTTGGGGCTTCTCAGATATCTGCAAAAGCCAAACAATCATTACCCCCACTGCAGTGTGAGAATCACTGTTTACTGAAAAGACAGAGTGAGGTTGAAAGAACTGATTTGCATCCCTGTTAACGAAAGAGGCGAAAGTCCCAGTGTGATCTCAGGCATTGAGTGAGAATATCATGCTTTATTTGTTAAAAGAACAAGACAACTTCAGTTTCAAGAGAGTATTGTTAATGGAGAGAATGATAATCTGATGATACACCCAGATTGGATGAAAGGTTAATTTGTCATGGTTGTTCGAGGTTGTGAGAGAGGATGCAGCCCGGCGTTACTTGAGGGTAGTAGAGAGGTGAACCGTATAAAACTACCTTTGCTTTAGCCCCATGCTGTTGCATGGAAATGGATTTAGGGATAGGAGTTGGTGTAGTTGGTGTCTGCCGAATAGGAGTAAAAACTCCTTTCTTCTGGGTATTAACCTGCAAGGTCAAGAGCAGAGGGGCTCGGATTGGAGGTTCAGTAACCTACTCAGCCATCCAGGAAGCAAACTTGTGAATCCTGGGATAGTGAAGGAATGAGTCCACACTTCGTTCCCTATGATTGGCTAGTACTTGTTGCTATCATTGGTTGGATTGGTTAGGTTTAGGCAGGAGGAGTGGGATTGGTTAGGGTTAGGGTAAGAATGCCAGGGTAAGCCAATCAGAGGTAGAGTCAGGTGGGCCATTCTGTCCCTTTCATAGGATTCACAAATTCACATCCAGGAATGCCGGCATTTCCTTCTTCACTACGTAAGCCTAAAATTAAGTTCAGTGTCACCACCTTGCCAGCCATCCAAATACTGTTTGAAGCTAATTACTCAGAGCTCGCTGTGGTCTGGATCACAGTAGGACTGTACCTCTATTGAGAGCTTCAAACGTCTGTCATCATATTTTATTATGTCATCATCGCCCTTAATAAATAAATAAATAAATCTCAAACAAAATCCTCATCGGGTTAACCGAGTCTTCATTGTAAAGTACAATACTAACGAGTGTCACATTATGAACAACGCTTTGTACTATTCAGTCCAGCTGTAGTTCAAGTCCTCTAATAAAAACCTTTGTAACATTTTTTCCTGATAAACTTTTGGAATTCAGTTTATGGCAATTCCTCTAAAATAGATCAAGACTTTTATAGTGCTGTAAGCAAACAACTGCCCTATCTCTGTTCACTTCTGTTCCTTCTCAGTCACTTTGTCCCCTTCATTTACTTGCTTCCTAGAGGTGAATCCTTTGTGAGAGACAAGTAGTGATGAAGGAGGAAAGGCAATAAGCAGCAGAAGCCAGACAGCAGCACACAACATTACAGCTCAGTCCTCAAAGCATAACATAAAGCACTGCGCACCCAGACTGATGCGCACAGGCTGATTCACAATTGTGCAGTATTGCTCATGCTGCCATTTCATTTCATACTGAACATGTATATTTTCCACCATCGATATATTTATAAAGTTGTACAACTAAACATTTGAACTACAATCTCTCTGACTTGATGCCATGGAAAGTCTCCTCTAACCTCTGTGTTCTGCTGTGTGTTTACCTCGTCCATCTTGACACGTTTGGGAGGTGAGGCCTTCTCTACCACTTTCCCACGGTTACCAGCTGCTGCAGCCATTTTGGATTTCTTTGTCTGTGGTTCTTCCTCTTCACTCTCCTCACTGTCATCTTCACTGTCCTTCTCCTCTTCCTCTTCTTCCTCCTCGTCCTCCTCCTCCTCACTGTCCTCCTGTTCTATGATTCTCTTGCGTTGTCCAGGAGCAGCTGTTTTGGCTGATAATGCTTTGGCAGGTGTCTACACAAGAAGACACATGTCACTATTTCACGATGTTTTCTGAGGGTTTAACTTGCACATGCAGCCATATTAAATATTTGCAACAGCAAAACTTGCCATAAATATTTTGTGGTATTGGTGGGATACTTCCTAAAACCTGTAACTTACCCGTGAACTGCGGCTGGGTGGGGGTGTTTTGGCAGTAGCTTTGGGTGCAGGCTTTGCTGCAGGAGAAGGCTTTGCTGCAGGTGGAGGAGGCTTTGCTGCACCTCTTGACCTAGATGGTTCGACTTTGGCTGGTGGAGGCGGAGGAGCAGGTGTTCGGGTGGGGCGCTGAGAGGCTGTACGAGATGGAAGGGGGCTTTTTAGGTGAGCTGGGAGTGGTGGGGAGCGGGGGCGTGTTATGGACCTTTCAGAAGACCTTGTTGCCTGAAGCGACAACATGTAAAAAAGAGACAACAAACGGACATTTCAGTGAGATACAGAATGAAAAACAAGAATACTACAAGAGGCAGTGCTAAGGCCTTTGCTCACCAAGTCCATATTTTTCATGCGTTTTTTTAAATCTGTCTGCCAATGAATATCGTTACACACAGAAACTTTGAACAGTGAGTCTGATCCACTTTATTGTGCTATGTGCTATAAATTTGCAACACGATAAAAATCTACGTATTAAAAGATGCTAATCGTTAAAGAGCTAAATAGCAACTGAGAAAAATTTGACAGGGGAATAATAATAATAAAAAAAGTAAACTAGGAAGCTACAACAAGCAGAGAATGTGGAGCTTGTACCTGAGAGGAGCTCTCTGTTGGTTTCATGCTGACATCCAGTGGTAACTTCTTTACATCTGCTGCAGATTTAATGGTGCTGGTTTTCTTTTAAGAGAAAATACAACTGATTATGTCCTGATGTACTCAAAACACAGATTGACGATAGAGAGAGAGAGAGAATGATGAGGTACCTGCAAGGCCTCTAGTTTCTCCTGTTGCTGTTTGATTTTCTCAGCCAGCTCTTTCTGTTTGTCCTCAGCTGTCTGCTTGTCTTTCTTCAGAATACCACATGGCAAATTCTGTTTCTGTTCAGGAGCATCACACCTGAAAACACAAAATACACACTATCTATAGTATGTAGGAACACTTCTGCAATATAGTGACACATGACAAAATTGGCATGCAGTATATGTGTTACATGAAAATACTGCAAAACCATTCCATGTGTACCTGTCCTGGGTGCTGTCAGGGTTCATGAGACACACCCAACTGTCCGGGTAGCGTTTGTCCACAGCATCCATCTGGAATGGCAGCGTTCTCCACTTTAAACATTTATCTGAAATTAATCACAGAAGAGAGTTGGTGTAAGTATGTGGCAGAAGTTAGTTTGTCAACATACAGCCTGTGTGTGGTGTGTGTGGATCTGTAACTTACCACACTGAATAGTAAGTGGTATTTCCATGGCTCGTCGTCTCTTGTATCTCTGTTCTGTTGATGGAGGTGCAGACCAGCTGGCAGACAGATATCCAAACTCATCCCAGAACTTAACTATGCCTTTCTGAGCTGCAAAACAGACAGGGACTCTCAGTATTTCACACAGCAGTAAGTCATTTTAAAATAAAAAAAAAAAAAAAATTCAAGTAAATATTTTAAGTGGGCAAGTGAACACTTCCCTCCTTGTTCCTTCTCGCAGCTGTGTAAATGTATGCACACTGGAGAGTGATTGGGAGGGCAGTGAAATGCAGCCAGGAGGCTATGACGGCAGGCTTTGCAACCCGTCTTCAAGTGTGGCCAATGTGTGCCATTGTTTTTAAAATAAGACACATTATTTTATTCAAAGAAGGGCTTCAACTAGAACCTTATTCTAGCAACTGGAGCAGAGTCATTTGACAACTTGTCAAGTAGTGACAAACCTGATTAATTATGTTTTTTTTTCTTTTTTGAACTGTGCAGATAGGTTGTTGGCAACAAATGGAAACCCCAGCAATTAAAAGAAACTTACCAATGTTAGTGTCCTTCCAGTACTGAGCTAAATGTTCCCCCATGGATTTCAGTAAATGTCGATACTCCTTAGCATCTGCAAAGTCCTGTTTGTTGTGAGTAGGCTCTAGAATTAAATATGGGACATCCACTACTCCAACCACACCTCCACAGGCCCTAAAACACACAAATCAAGTAACCGTAAAATAGTTTTCTTAATCATTGCCATTTTTATCTCTGTGCATATATTACTTACATGCCGCCCTCCAGCTGGGGCCCTGTTTTCTCGTACATCTTGATGAGACGAGAGCAGTTGTACACAAACATCCCATCCAGGTCCCTCTGTTCAATGTTCACTCCGAATATAAAATTCAACTCCTTGGGCTCCTTAAGGGCTCTGAGGATCAAGACAATGTTAAGAGACTGGCAAAGCCCAGGAAAAAATGCTTTAAAGTGTTTCTAATCAGCAGATACTGTATATGACAAAGATAAATTTCCTTTGGAACAATAAAGTCTTATCTTGTGCTGGAGTATCTTTCCAAATTACTATTCTATATTATCATAATTTTAAGGGACCAGTGTGTAGAATTCAGTGGTATCTAGTGGTGAGATCACAGAACAGAAATGTCTCTCATGTGCCAAGCTTGTAGGAGAACTACTGTGGCAGACGTGAAAATGTGAATGGCCCCATCTCAAGTAAGTGTTTGGTTTGTCCGTTCTGGGCTACTGTAGAAACAACATTGCAGACTCTGTGGAAGAAGACCCACTGCGTATGTAGATGTAAATGGCTCATATATCATTTCTGCTTGGAGATGCCCCGACATCACACACACTGGACCTTTAATAATAATAGTTATAATAATACATTTTATTTGGAGGCGCCTTTCACATCAATGTGTGCGTGAAACCATTTGTAAATCTATAAAATATGAGACATAAGATTTTACAGTGTTGTCTATCATACTTTTGTTTGGCTTCGAGAATCCTTTTCTTCATGTCACAATCCCGTCTAAGCATCATGGCTGAATCTTGAACCTTCCTCAGAATCGCCTACAGGAAGAGAGAGGGTGGAGGGAGACATCAGTTCAAACATTATAAAAGTTTTAAATTACAGTAGGGGATTCTAATTATAATCAAGTTTTTAAGAAAAAAATGTTGCGCCTGTTTCAGATTAAAAACTTGCTGATATGGACCAAACCATATTTGCTTTTGACAAATTAACCCAAATATCCTCCTCATCTTACCCGTGAATCTTTTGACAGGTCCTCTCCTAATCTGGCCTCCAAAGCCATCTGCTTACTCTCTGCCTCTCTGGCCTTTTCTTCCGCTGAAATAAGACAACCAAATTGTTAACTGATGAGCATCAAGGAGTCACAACATTAAGCAAAATGTAAACAAAGACACTAATTTCCCCATAGACTCACCTATCTTAGCCAGGTGGTCTGCTTTCTTCACTTCTTGCTCAGCACGAGTTTTGAAACGAGTCGATGTGTATTTATAAACCCTGTTAAGAAGAACGGTATTTAAAGTCTTGTCACTGGACTACAGCAGTTACAAACACAGCATAAGTGAGTTATCATCTTACCTTGGTTTATATAAACAGCAAGACAGTCTCTTGGTCCTGACTTTATGTCCCTGGATAAAAATCCTCATGCGTGGGTCGATGTACAAAACAGCAGCGTACGCCCTGAAAGACCTCCTCTCTGGCTTCCTGTGAGAGAGGGAAGGGTGCAACCATCAACATTCACATTATGTCTGATCAATACAAATCAACATCAAATAAAGTTAATGTACAAAATATAATGCCTTTCATCATAGTAATCCCATGGTTAAATGGTTTAACAGAGTCACTTACACTCCTTCAACAGATGTCCCAGCCATCAGTATGTCCTGGTGATCTGTCTCTACATCCAGCTCTGGTTCTCTGTTGTCCATCAGCTTCAGATTATAGATGATCACAAGAGTGCCTTTCAACAAAATACAACCATGAAATTAAACATCAGAATATCAACCGTTCCACGACACTAAAGATGACAGAAACAAAATAAGTGTTAAAAATGTGATTAACACAACAGAAATAACTTTATCCACAGAGATTTGGAGCATCACTCTCACGTGATGTCGGAGAGAATTTTTACAGTGATATACAACCAACATAAAGTCTGACAAAGTGGCTATGAACTCATCTTACTGGTGAACGCAAATTTAAACCCTTTGCACAGGGACACACATCAATATGCTTACCACTGCTACTTTCTATTTTGTTGA
Source organism: Epinephelus lanceolatus (assembly GCF_041903045.1). NCBI lineage: Eukaryota > Metazoa > Chordata > Actinopteri > Perciformes > Serranidae > Epinephelus > Epinephelus lanceolatus. The sequence goes on along the minus strand of NC_135742.1, from coordinate 25,626,776 downwards.
ACTGCTCCATCAGCTGCTGTTCATTCTTAAAAGGTGAGTATTTGAAGATCAGCTCTGTCTCGATGGCGTACTTCTCTGGATCAGAGGTCAGCGGCTCCTTGGTCTTTAGATCCCAGGAGGGGAGGGGTACTATCACCTGAGGAGAGAGGGGCGTTACAAGTTTAGAGATGTTTAAGAGGCTTCAAGTCTGACAAAATTAAAATGGGTAGCCAAATAAATCTCATCAGCATCAGGTAAATTCACAAACATTAAAGATTACGCAAAAACCTGGGCAACCATACAAAGCTACAAAACTTAATGATTGTGATTTCCCGTTGCTTCATCAATCAAGTAACGGCAAAATGTACTTGTTTACTGACTGGATAACTGCATGAGTAAGAAATTTAGTTTAAGAACATTGCCTTAGCTGTGTGGCAAAAAAATGTATGAACACATAAAAAAACATTAACATACCATTTTTTCCCATTCAATAAAGTTTAAAAAATATGATGAATGAGGGGAAAAAACAACCCTCACTGCTTGTAAAAAGTGTATGAAAATAGCATCAGGTAAATCTCTTATAGCTGACCCTGGCAAAGTAATGCAGCACACTACACCAAGTTCAGTAGCAGCTGCCTCACTGATACTGAAACTAAAAACATTTAAAAGACCCATTTTAATAAATCCATTTGATTTTGTTTAGAAAAAAAATGACAATCTGGATAAAGTCTTTTGAAAATAGAAACAGCAGCATCTGACCCACAGTATACAGAGATATCACTTTTTACTGAATTGGCCATCTGTGTCATTGCACACCAAGTTTGCTGATTTTGTGACTTCGTGTTAACAATGCAAATATGTGAAATGTTGCATAATCCAACTCATCCTGCTGTGACTGTTCTGCCTGTGTCTTTACCATGTTAACCACCTCCAAACTTAGGAGCATCACATACACAGCCTCCAAAATCATTTGCTTTCCCAAACCCAGTCAATCAGACATGAACCTCAGAGCCACCACACATGTAGCACTCACAATATCAAGTGACACAGATTAGCCCCAAAACCAACACATTACTCCCATCTGATTGGATATATAGGACTCTTAAATGGGAAAGGAGGTCGCTATGGCTGGAGTTTTGTTCCTTTGGCTACAGCAACTCTAAACTATCTGTCTTGCTGATACTGTTGTGAACTGGGATCTTAGAAACATAGTATACATGAAGGTTTTTTGTACTGTCTTTTTCCATACACTGTCATGTGTACATGTTGCTATCTGTATTTCCCTATGTGTATACAGGTCAACCTGTGTATCTGCATGTTGCAATGGGCTTGCACTGACTGTGAAAACAAACATCCCTCTAGGACAAATAAATGTAAACCTAATCTGTTGTTGTTGACTGATGATGCTCATCTGAATTCACAAGTTACACAAAGCTGTCAACTATCTGTAAAAAGAAAAAAGACCCTGATGAAGCAGATATGAAACTCCACTGCTCACTCTTCCTCTTGCAGAAACTGGTTAAATACATTTTTATTTTTGAATTAATTTTGAGTTTCTTTGGTGTGTGTCAAGCCCCTACTAATCAGAAAATCCTTCAGTTAGACACAATTAATTTCACTATCAAGTTATTTGTACACAACCCTAATAACAATGACATCCTCTATTCAACAGCTCAATCCAACAGTTGACTCTGACCTCATCCAGTCCCTCCTCTTCGTGGAAAGTCCTTGACAGGAAAAGGCAGGTCAGCGTGTTGCCCTTTTTTGTGAACAAGATGAAGTCTTTCCCAATACGCATAGAGCCGCTGTGAACAAAAACACACTTTTAATGACATGTGAAATGATTCAAACACAAGCGTCCTAAATACACAATGTTATAGTCACACAAGAATTAATGAAGGTCTTACGATTTCAGTCCATTTCCATACTGGCCGATCTGTGTGGACTCAGGGGACCGTTTGCTTGACTTTCCAAACTGAATGACATGAGTTGCCTCATCTAGTAAAAGAAAGGTGCTCAGATTTATGTTTCACACACAACATACATATGTAATCCCAAAAACCTCACAATGGACAAACACAAAGCACCTTTAATCGTGAAATAAAAACTACGAACCTAGGTAATGAAAACTACAAAAGGCTCTCTCTAGAGCCAGTGTTTGGTTTGTCTGTTCTGGGCTACTGTAGAAACATAGCTGCGCAAAATGGCGGACTCCATTATCAAGGATCCACTCCTTATATAGATATGAAGGACTCATTGTAAGCTCACAACACCATAATGATTGTTAGTCTCAAGGGGATTATACACTAATGAAACTAGACGTATTATTATATTACATTTCTACCAACAGATCCTTCTAAAGCCGAAACACAGGACCTTTAAGTGATTTAATAAGGTGCACTTACGAGGGTCCATTCCAATACCGTCATCCAGAAAACAGAGCATGTAGCCGCCCCGCAGCTCTGGCCTTTTTTCTGTCATCAAAACAGGATAGTTAACAAGACATGTTAGGAGCAATGACTGAGACTGAATGTGCATGCTTCAGAGTCTGAAACTAGTTGAGTTACTCTGAGGTGTACCTGAGTAGATATCTATTCGTGTGGCATTGGCATCTCTGTGAAAGAAATAAACCAACTGTGAGACTTTGAAATACTGTGAAATACATCAGACTAAAAGAAGTTTTCCAGCCTGCATAATCTGTCAACAATTTTATGCTCTGTTGCAAGTCATTATAAGTACCTTGAATTGTCCACAAGCTCTGCCAAGGCTCCAAATAAAAACTCGTGGGTTGTCCTGAAAATAGAACACTCATTTCATTAATTCAATATACTTTAAATGTTAAGAGGGACTTAACTTAACTTAACTTAACAGGGCAAGCTGGTCAGACAAAGAGGATACATAGGAGATACTTGCTGCAAAGATCTGATCTCTACATATTCTACACTGGATTGTTATTCAGTTGTACAACCTGTATTTCCTCAAGTCTATTGACAGATATTGTATGTGACAGTGCAAACAGAATAGAGGATTGTCAATTAATGTATTAACAGGTTCACCATTCACATCTTCTCAAAAATGCATGATCCTAACATCTGTTTAAGCCCTTATTCATATAGTACAGAGCCTCTTAGGTTGTACTAAGTACCACTTTCTGATGACATTCTGTGACAAAACAACAATGAAGACTGGCACTGTCTCATTTCAATTAAATAACACCTATATCAAGTATTCTATCATTTACCACATGGAGTGCCACATGTAATGACAAATGCCCACCACAAGCTCACCAGCTATTTTTAGTTCTACTAACAAGCACTAATTGTTTTAGTCCTACTCTTGTGGTTAAACCCTTCCTGGATCTGTGCATAATCCCTTGGCAGAGATTTGAAAATGAGCCAAGGTTGTGATATTATCTGTGTTTCTAAATGTGTTGACTGGTGCGCCACAACATATAAAACATGGACCGAGTTTTTCAGTCAGGCTTCATTGCAAGAAGTAGTTGAGGTCTACTTGTTGTAGCAAGGAACACTATTTCCCTCTTTACCTCTGCAGCGCACAGACAAAAATGCAACTGCCTCTTAAATCCATGACAGGGAATATAGTGAACCACGTCACTCCATGGGTAACTATGTTTTTGTCAGAGCAACTATGACTTCTATTCAGTGAATGTAGTGTTGTAAGTCTATCACTTACAAATATACCTTTGACTGAAAAGCAATAACGCAAAGTTTTATACACTCAGATATGAGCTGATATCGGAGGCTTCCAGACAGTAGCTGGAAATTAAGATGTATGTGAGGCTACTGATTATGAGTAATTTGCTTTTGTGCCACTTATAAATCAGATCATAAAGCAAAACTGGAGCACAAGAATGATGACGCTAGCTCAGATGACATGAGCCCTGAAAGAGACAACAGTCAAGATACCATCCTAAAAGTATCTATAAACGTAATGCATGTAAAAATCGCATAAATGACAAATGTAAATATATTTTGTGTTTGTTATTTTTTAATAATGTGCTTACAAAAAATATGATTAGGAATATTTCAAAAGAAACCCATACATTTAAGGGTTTAATCTGCAGGAGCAATTTATGTTGCAAGTCAGAACTATGTGTTTTTTTATTCTGTACATAAAACACACTGACAGTGTTAAATTTAGTAAATGTTGGCTCACATTCATCATATATAGCATGACATAACATGACATGACATTAAAAGATCAATGCAGAATTTAGAAACTATTTTTGATGGAAGCCTAATTCATATTAAGTGCAAACAAACATGTAATGGAATGAGAGCACATTCTTCTCCTCTTCCTTTAATAGATGATCAGGTTTAACAGGATTTAACTTGATCATCTACACAATTAACATTTTTAGGTTGGCACAGTGTTGGTGTAAGAGACAAATCAAGCGTAGAGGTGTATCTGTCCAAACAATGTTGGGCGTTGATCTGTTGTAACCCTCTCCGCCATGTGTTGAACTTGCAAAATAATATTCACATGGATAACCTGATATAATATTATGCATATCTATCTAGATGGTGATCTATATTATTCACTATCATACTTATGTGTAGTACCAAGATCATAAGCATATATTAATTTCCAGCAGGAAGGTACTTACGAATTTGTGTGCAGGTACTCAAAGGTGAGCTGAGCCCTGCTCAGGTTGCTGTAGTTGGAGTAGGCCATGGCCACGCACAATTATTCCTGTTTCCTTCCTGATTTCCTGTTTGTCTTCTCCCTCTCCAACCGAGCACTAAGTTAGTCCAGAGATATCATCCTGAAGAGGGAATTAAAATACCACAGGTCTTGGGTATTCACCTAGAATATTCCTTACTCCATTAATTCACACCATGGGCATGACCTGAAAGTAGTTGATATGGACGCTTTACAACAAGTCATAAGGGGTAAAGTTAACACCCACACCTTGATGAAAGCCTGCCCCCCTGTGAGGGGGACCACGTGGGAGGCCCGCTTGCTTGAACAACAAAATATTGTGGCAAAGACCGCCTTTGGGCACAGCATTAGCTATGAAGACATTCCTGTTCATGCAGAAGTCAGTTATTGGTCTAGCTAGGCTGCGGTGTGACGTTAGAAAGACCAAATCGGGTTAAGTGAAAAGCATATGATATAAACGTTTTAGACGTTATGCACCAACTGCCACTAACGTTTAATGTCAGGCTAGCATACATAGCTAACGGACATTTGCGTGTTCTACACAGAGTTTATGAGATAACGCTAGCTAGCTAGCTAGCTAGCTTCACACTGTGGAAACATGTTAGCAGACGTTAGCCATATCAAGTAATTTTCACGGACTTTGCAGACCGCTCGCAACTTCATAACGGCTTCGTGCGAGTGCAGTAATCTCTCCAAAGAGGAATACATACTTTGTAACGTCACGTTTCCTTTTCCCTGACTTAAAACAATCCGCCAGGCCGCGAACAATCCAACCACTTCGACGACGTTGGTTACTTGGGTTGCCTGTAGTCTGCAGAAATCCCGCCTCTATTTTTCTATACTCAACCAATAGGAAGGCGTCTTGTAAAGATTCTCAACGATTATTGGAGGAGAAGCTTTGCTACGTAGACGAGGTAGCATACCAGTACATCAGTGGTGACTCTCACTGAGGTGATTTCTCAGCAGCAGATGACAGGTATGATCATATTTATCACTGACAACTTTGATTTACAGGAGAAAATGTTTTATTGTGTATTTGTCACCTGATAATAATTGACATTACAGACATTTTTGGCAGTGTGTCCTCTCCCTTTTCCTTATTTCTACACAATGAGGTAATTTTGACATTGATGAAACAGGCATAATGTTTACAGTAAGAGATTTAAAGACATTTTAAAAGTCTCTGTGGGTAAATAATCAACAATATAAAAAATGCTTAACAGTAATGTAAGGCATGGTATACCTAACATTTTCTGGTCTCTTTAGAGAAACATTAAAACTAAAACTCAAAAGTCATAGCTCTAAATTTGATGCCCCTCTTCCTTTGCTGGTCTTGGGCTCCAAGAAAAACGTACGAATATGATAAAGATAAAGCTTTGTTGATCCCCAGAGAGGAAATTTAGTAGTGTAGCCAAGGTTGTTAGTTTTTTTTTTTTTTAAGTTCATTGTCATTTAGACGAGTAACTGCAAAAGTTAGTTAATACCATTATTTTGTGTGAGTGCATCAAGCCAAGCCTAAAGGCTTACATCACAAGCTTTCCTTCATTTGGCAGAACCACAAATTTAACCAGTGTTCGTTACTTACACAAAAGACACTCGGTGTAGAGTTCCATAACTTCCCAGTCACTATAAAAATTTTCCATCTAGCTAAAACTAGGAAAATAGTGTTTGGAAAGCAGGATGCAATCATGAGCTCCTAGACTCAGAGAATCTATTGGACATAGACTCACTTTACTGTGCTTAGTGTCCTAATACTCTTTGTCATTAAACCGACATTACAAATGGCTTGTATCATAGCAGCAGATGTTACATCCCTCTTCTTCTTCTCCTCACATAAACACTTTTGGTTGCTTTGAAATTCAAGCAAGAGGCATTTGGGTGTTTCTTAAACACACTTTTAAAAGTTTCTGCTGCTATGCAAGTGATGTAACACATTGTAGGAGGATGCAAGAGTACAGGTGGGTCTGTTGATTTGGCATCTGGATTCAATTAACTTTCAATGTCAGACATGTAAATTAAAAGTAGCCCAGTATGCTCATATAACTTAAATTCAGTAAAAGATAAAAAGCAAACACACCTGCTGACATGGAAACAGTATATAATACCACTACCTTCACAGTAAAAAAAAAAAAAAAAAAAAAAATCACCGTTTTGAATGGAAGAAACAGTTAACATGTTCAGCTCTCACACGGCTGAATACAACCAATAAATGTGGGAAATGTGGGAACTGAAATTAACATGACATGTACTGCACAAACCGTACTGAATAGTAAATGTATAACCAGTCATTGAAGAGTTGTTCCCATTACACCGTGGTCCCATGACAAAATATACTCCTTCTTTATCACAACCATGTTTCTCACTTGGATACTGTAAAATATTTCAATCTCCTATAACAGGAATGCTCTGATAAAGAATTGCACTTTCACAAAGTTGGGAAACTTGTAAGAGACGGATTCAAAATGTTAGCTTAAATATATTCACTTTGCTGGATGCAACATAAATATCTATTCTCCAAACACAAGTGGAGATAACCTTCAGGCTTTAACAAGCTCCCTTCAGAGCCACAGAGGACATCAAACAACTGTTTTCACAGGCCAAGTCGTACTCGGCATGATGTGCAAACTGGTTTTTCTTGTAAAATCTGCGAGATGTCCCTTTAAAAGATAGTGACACATATCGCTCCTCTCTCTTGACCACCACCATCAACTGATTTCTTTAGGATGCAGAGGATGAAAAATGTTCAGGTGCCAATCAAGGACTCCTGCAAATAAAGTAAAAACAATAGGGTCAGATGAAAAGAGTATCTGCAGAGAGTAGGATATGTAGCTGTTCAATCAAAATTACTAATTGTTATCATAGTCAGGGATACAAAAACAGAGTAATATGGTAATATGAGAAAAGACTGTTACATTTTGTAGATCCAGACCATTCCAGTGGGAGCGGCGTGTGACTGAATGCGTCAGACTCACAGCTACACAGAGTATCAAACAAACTCCGAGCAGACACACACTGACTTCCAGCTGATGTCGCACAGCAATGCTCTGCTCCTCCTACAGAATTAAAACAGAAAATGACCGCCAGGATGAGAACAGTGTCTGTGGTAGGGCTGAACAAGTTATGCTGTTCATGTGTGACACACTGTACCTGTGTTAACATGACTGTGAGTGTTGGATCATTCTTGGATTGTAGACTGTAGCAGGTTTGTGATGCTGTCGACGGCTTGTTGCTCGCTTCTACATGGATGGGTGAAATGTTTGTCTCAGATGCTGGGCACTCTGGTGGAAGTCTTCATTAAAGTACACAGTGTATGCAAGAAAACACAAAAAATACCCATTCGTGAGTTAAGTTTTAATTAGTATGATCCTCATTAGTTATAGCATTGCTGCAGCTATTCTTCCTGGGTTCCACAAAACAGATTTAAAATAGTGACAATGCCACCGTAAGAACTTACATCAACACATAACATTACAGAATACACAGGACAAGACTAAACATCATAACACATATCATCCTTTACAGACATTCTCTTTATATACCTGAATAGAGTGCCCCAGAAATGAGTCCTGAAACCAGGAAATGAGTCAACATTTTAGCACTCCCAGTTCCCTCGTCTCAAAGTCAATAGATTTTCTGAATTGGTATTTGGTGGGATGTCTGAAATAATGTCTGTGGTTAACATGAGCTTAAGAGACTTTCAAGTTTTGTTCTACGAAATAAAATACATCACTAAAAACCCCACTTATGAATTCTGAAGCTTTTATGTGTAATAAAAAAAGGCTGCTGCTAACAAGTGGCTGAACAAGACTGCAGAACATCATCACACTGAACAGCCTTGTAGTAGTGGTGACATTATGACATGTGACAATGGTGTAGTTTGTTTATAGCCTAACCTTAGTTTTTTACGTCTGGTGATTGCATTTACGCTTCAAAAATCACAAAAGTGCTGTTCACTTGTAAAGATTATCTTGCCAAACAAAATATGTAAGTATCATAAACTTTTGTTTACCAGTGCTTATTTTCTGCCGGAGTAAAAAATCCCATGGGCTTTTTGACATGAGAACCAGGGCAATGCCAACTCTCATGTCAGCCAAGAAAAATGTCCTCCCTGGAGCCATCTATTACTGGTGATTTAAAGAAGCAGTTTGTAAGATTTGGGGGGATTTAGTGGCATCTAGCAGTGAGGACGGCAAATTCCAATCAGCTGAAACTTATCTCAGTCAGAATTTCTTTAGTGCTCATTGTTCAGGAGGTTTTTACCAGGTGCTGAATTATGAGCAAAGGTCTCTTCCCGTACAAAACAAATGGACCTGAGGATTTAAAGCAGTAAAAACACTGAATAAAGCAGTTTCACATCAATAAAAATATGTGCTTTTCTGACGATGCTTGTCATGGAAAACGCAAATGGCTCTGTCTTGGAGCCAGACATGCAACATGGCCGTGCAACATGGTGGACAATGATCCGCTCCTTATGTATACATAAATGACTCGCTTTAAGTTAACAAAAACACAACAATTTTTATTTTCAGCTGATTTAACGCTAAAGAAAACATAGTTGTTATAATATATTCCATTTTTGCCAATATATTCCCCTAAATCCTATACACAGGACCTTTAAATTCAGGAAGCTTAGAAACGCACACTTCAGAGGGAGAAGGTACTTACAGACTCATAGGCAGGTGGTGTGTTGGGGCACTTATGGTGAGGCAAGTGTAGGTATCATTTCCAGACAAAAACTCTAGAGTTACTTTAACAACCTCATTGCCTGGGGAATAAAGCAACAGATCATACATTAGAATTAACTGTTAAACACATACACACAAACTTTTCAAAACAAAACCAATGCGCTGCAATACCAACCTCCAAGATTTAACTGACTTGCGTTCAAGGCAGTGTGCAAACTAAGATCACTCAGAGAGCCACTGTTTGAGTCTGCAGTCACAGTCAGGGGAACCTTGAGACGCAAAGTGGTGAGAGAAGGTGTCTTTGAGGGGTTAACTAAAGCGTTTCTATCCATCACAGGAGAGGGGACTGGCATTACAAGCTCAGATGTATTTGTATTAGCTTTCACACACAGTTGAAACTGAGATAAGGATGACAGCAGATGGTTCCAGTCCTAAAAGAAGAATACAGTGTGTGATTTACACATCAGTGTGAGTTCATGCATACAGTCACAGCCTGCACATTATGTTTTATTTGCACACAGGAAATTGGATTATTAAAACTGCATGGTAGGCCATCAGACAACTTCCATTCTCCAACATGAATTGAAAAAAGGTGAGTCTTTACCTTTTCTATGTCAGGGTTAGGCAGAGTGTGAGTGAAGCTATAGGAGCTGAGGCAGATGAAGGAGATAGCCAAGGTCAACAGACACAGGAAAAATGTAGCCCCTGGAGGATTGTGGGATATATAATCTCTAAGGTTGGTCACCGGCTGCCAGAAACCCATCATCAGACTCCACATACACCCCTGCCAAGCTGTAAACAGAAGTCAGTCACTTAAGTTATTAAAGTTATTACGGCTTTTGTCCACAGAGACTGTGGTAGTGCTAGTGGGACTGTGGTCAGTTGTAACAGGGTCTAAGTTACACATCTGTTAAACCTAAAGCTAGATGTTGAGGACAGTTTCATTAAGGCACTTATCATTTGTAATTCAGGACTCAACGATCCCCACATCTTTCAGACATTTCTTTAAGTGAATGTACCTCTTTTTCAGTATAGTGAGAGCAAGAAAAAGATTAAACACACTGTTGGTTTTAGCTTTAAGTTGCCATATGTCTTGAGACTTTGTAGATATCCAAAAATAAGGCACTAACGGAGCTTATCTATAGTTACTGACGTGGAAAACCGCCTTTCCACTGATGGTTACAGTACGACAGGTAACATACGTTTAGCGAATCCAGAAAGTCAACAGGATACGTGTAACGTGTCTACCTTATCAGTCAGCTCCACTGATGAAGTACCGCTGCGTTAGGTTACTGTCAGTGTAACGTTGCCAACCAACTAGCTGAAAGATAACTTCATACCTTGAACTGGAACAATCTTCGCTGATGATTACGTCGCCAGTTTTGTTAAAAAAAAAAAAAAAAACAGTGATACTCAACTGTCTTGACGTTAAGTAAACAGGACTTCGACATTTAACTTGTTTTAAGTTCAGTCAAAGCAGCACAAGCGTATCACGACAGCTGCGTCACTTTACGACAGCTCACTGGCCATGACGCATATACGTAGATGCCGCATTCAAACGGCTACGTCAACGCGGCCGCCATCTTGCCCAGGTGGAGCCGCGCTGCATGTATTTTTATTTATTTTTTATTAAACATGTTACACATCATTTACAAATGCACATAGTAGCCATCGTGCAAATTCAGAATGCATTCAACAAAATAAGCCAGGGGGTCATGACACAGAAAGGATTTTTTTTTTAAAAAAAGAAAGAAAATAGAAAATAAAAGGAAAAACAAGTATTCAAGGCATATTCAGACCAAAGTCCAGCAGTCACTCCAAGCATCAGATCAAGCATCATATCACAATCCAGCACCACATAAACTGTGTTCAAATACAGATTTTAAGTTGCCTAATGCATGTATGTCTATTGAGGCAGGAGACTATTTATGATTAAAATCATCACTCGCTGAATTCTCAACCGATTTTCATGCGGTTTGGTTTGTTACAATCGTCAGACATGTAGTTATGATACAGGATACTTAGTTAAATAAAAAATGCAGCTTTTCATACCAAAATATTTGATCTTATGTCAACAAAGTAACAGTAATAGTTCTACAACACATTTAAACTAAACTTTCCCCATATAATATTCTTTTTTCTTACTAGATGTACAATGCCCACCATGATGTCATTTAATTATTAATTTTGATTATAAATGTTTATTCACATTTTAAGTCACACAATGTGCAAAAAATAGTGTATCAGCAGGGTTGTGCCGAGCTGCAGTGTAGTTATACATTCTGATTAACAAATGTTGGTTTTGTACAAGTGAAAATAAATGACTTAGAGCTGCATGTTTACACAAAAGTTTGCTTTAATCTCATATGTACACTGCCTGGCCAAAAAAAAGTCGCCACCTGGATTTAACTAAGCAAATAGGTACGAGCCTCCTATTGGATAATTACTGCATGGGCGATTATCTTTCAGCTGGCAACAAGTTATTTAACCCCAACTGGTGCAATGAGTTGCTTCTCATTTCCTAAACAACCATGTCGAAAGACACATCCCGTGGTCGTGGAAAAGATGTTAGTCTGTTTGAGAAGGGTCAAATCATTGGCATGCATCAAGCAGAGAAAACATCTAAGGAGATTGCAGAAACTACTAAAATTGGGTTAAGAACTGTCCAACGCATTATTAAAAACTGGAAGGATAGTGGGGACCCATTGTCTTCAAGGAAGAAATGTGGCCGGAAAAAAATCCTCAATGATCGTGATCGGCGATCACTTAAACATTCGGTGAGATCAAATCGAAGAAAAACAACAGTAGAACTCAGGGCTATGTTTAATAGTGAAAGTAAGAGCATTTCCACATGCACAATGCGAAGGGAACTAAAGGGATTGGGACTGAACAGCTGTGTAGCCTTAAGAAAACCACTAATCAGTGAGGCTAACTGGAAAAAAAGGCTTCAATTTGCTAGGGAGCATAAAGATTGGACTCTGGAGCAATGGAAGAAGGTCATGTGGTCTGATGAGTCCAGATTTACCCTGTTCCAGAGTGATGGGCGCATCAGGGTAAGAAGAGAGGCAGATGAAGTGATGCACCCATCATGCCTAGTGCCTACTGTACAAGCCTGTGGGGGCAGTGTTATGATCTGGGGTTGCTGCAGTTGGTCAGGTCTAGGTTCAGCAACAGTATGTGCTCAAAGAATGAGGTCAGCTGACTACCTGAATATACTGAATGACCAGGTTATTCCATCAATGGATTTTTTCTTCCCTGATGGCACGGGCATATTCCAAGATGACAATGCCAGGATTCATCGGGCTCAAATTGTGAAAGACTGGTTCAGGGAGCATGAGACATCATTTTCACACATGGATTGGCCACCACAGAGTCCAGACCTTAACCCCATTGAGAATCTTTGGGATGTGCTGGAGAAGGCTTTGCGCAGCGGTCAGACTCTACCATCATCAATGCAAGATCTTGGTGAAAAATTAATGCAACACTGGATGGAAATAAATCTTGTGACATTGCAGAAGCTTATCGAAACAATGCCACAGCGAATGCGTGCCGTAATCAAAGCTAAAGGCGGTCCAATGAAATATTAGAGTGTATGACCTTTTTTTTGGTGGTGACTTTTTTTTTGGCCAGGCAGTGTATAACACCACAGTGCTCATGGGAGCCTGGACACAGAACTGTTTACATTATTAGGTCATATTTACAAAAAATATATACAGTGTACAGTAGTATTATTTTTAGGAGTCCTGGAGAAGGTTTTAGAGGATGTGAGAGAGTTTCAGGGTTCCTAGAAGATGTTTAGAGGTCCTAGAGGATGATTTAGAGGTCCTGGAGGACGTTTTATGGGTCCTGGAGGAAGTTTTAGGGGTCATACAGCAGCTTTTAGAGGTCATAGAGGAGCTTTGAGAGGTCCTAGAAGAAGTGTGCTGCAGTTCCTCTGTAAGCAGCTTTTTCTCTTTTAAATCCTGGAGCAGGGATTTCACTGTTTTAGTGTGCCTTCTTTCTCGATCCTTGGCATTTCGCAATTTTCTCTGCAATTCATCCACCCTCTCCTGTGCCTCAGTTAACTTCCGTTTAACATCAATCAGGTCAAGGGCATACTGATGATCCTGAAAAATATGAATGTAATTATATAATCATATATTTAAATAATTAATTTAAATGTATTGTCACTGTAACAGAAGCCCAGCTTCCCGCAAAGGTGTTTAACTACAAACTGTTTCACTCACTGAGGTTGACTCCTCCTGGTTGTCTGGTGGCTGAACCTGAACATCAGGACTTTGTAGAGCAGCTTGGGATGTCCTGGTTGACCTGGATGTACTGGGCACCTGGAGATAAAGTTAATTGTTTACCAGTAAGTCAAGAGGAACAATATCAAACTGTGTTTCTATTGTTAAGTTTAGTGGGCATTACATGTGTTAGATTATGTCATTATTTATACAGAAACTATTTCAATACTAACTTTGCAGTGATACTCGGGAAAATTGAATACAGAGGGAGTCACTCCGTCCCTTAAACGGACAGTCTGCCCAGTCCTGTCGAAGTCCTCAGGTCTGAAGTGACAGCTGCAGATGACTGAGGAGTCACTTGGAACAAAGTCCTTTCTCCTCACTGCTGCTACCCATGCCCGTCTCCTATCTGTGTTTTTTGGGAAACTACACACAAAATAAGTGTGTCAGAAAAACGCAGTTCCACATAATTTGTAGTTACAATTCAGGCCACAAGTTAACTACTAACATTATACTGCGTTATGTCACGTTGGTGCCATGAAACAGATAGTTGGAATAACACATACACCGACATAGCTGTTTGACAAAGCATCGTAATTTTATATTATACAAATGTTAACCTTTTTCTTCAAGTTGTGTGACATAGCGTTAGCTTAATTTGGCATTAGGACCAGATCAGGACAGTTACTTTACTTGATTAGCTTATAAGAAGGATCACTTTTTGATATATCCCATTAAACATGTTCGTAACAGTAAAATATTGTAAAACAACTTCTTACCTGTGGAATGTTATTCCCTTCTGCTTGGTTTTAACACTTCTCTCGTTCGTACACCCAAATGCAGAGCAAAAATGTGGCATTTTTGCAGAATCTGACACGGATCTGAACCAGTCAAAGCACCTAGGCAAGATGGCGGCGGTATTGACGCAGCCACAAGCCAGGGTGCGGCATGGGCTATGACGACCATGACGACGGCCGTGACGCGGGTCACATGACTGACTAAGATCACACTGGGAGGCCGTTTACACGTACACGGTGATTTTGATAAACGGAGACATCTTCCTTCGTTTGTGCCCTTCGTTTACACGCAAACGGAGATTTCTCCTCTGAAAACGAGTCTTTCTAAAAACTCCGGCCAGAGTGGAGATTTTGGAAAACTCCGGTTGCGCGTTTGCATGTAAACTGAGATAAACGCAGATAAACGGATTTATAGGCAGCCCACGTCACAGTATGCGCCGGAACTTGCGCCTGTGTAAAAAGTGCGACCTATGTTGCTATGGTGACAATGGATACATGGAAGGCTTGAGCTTCTCGTTACATTGCCACCTACAGGTTTGGCATGCTCTTGTGTATATATACACGGGTAAGTGTAAACGAAGATCTTTTTGAAAACGGAGACGGTGAAATGTCCGTTTATGAAAATAGCCGGCAACGTGTAAACGGCCTCTGGTACCGGAAGCCTTTTCTTATCAATTAATGTCATATTATCGATATCTCAAGCAATTGAATCGAACGCAACTGGACTTGGTTTTGTCTTATAAGACGTTTCACCTCTTATCCAAGAGGCTTCTTGACCTCCCCAGAGGTTAAATACCTGGGTTGTTTCCACACCAGTTTGTCAGACTAGTGCCAGCCTAGTCAGACAAACATGAACTGATAAAGCCTCTTGGATAAGAGGTGAAACGTATTCTAAGACAAAACCAAGTCCAGTTGCGTTCGATTCAATTGCCTTGAGATAACTATGACCTGGATGAATGAGAATATCCACAGGCATATTATCAATAATTTTGTACACATATCCATTAAAACATAAGATCATTAGGCCCACATAAATTATATTTATTGTGTTTTTGCAACAATATGCTTATGCTGTGACTTTCTCATCGCAAAGTAGCACTTTTTTATTTATTAATGGTATAAGATTTCTTTATGTTTTTAACAGAACCAGATGGTGCAATTTCATGGAAACATGATCGAGAAATGACAGAAATCGATTTTTAAGAAACCCAATAATCTGGGCACTGTTTATTTAGAAAATATTTCACAAACAATGCATGATTTAAAAATTATTAAAAATGGGTCATTCCATATCAACTCACATAGGACTTCCTGTTTATGTTATGGATTTTATTGAGAAAAAAAAGTGAAAACTTCTATTAAATTAATGGAACCTTGCAAAATCCTCCATTCCAAATACTTTTTTAAAAAAGTTATTTATTCTTTAAAATTGGACCTTAGAGCTAAACCATGCTGAACCAAGCCATTACAAGCTGTAATTTGGAAATGTCCTAAACCCAATGAAAAACAGACCCATTAGGTATCACACAGAGGTAGAAAACCCTGAAGTCAACATAGTACAAATATCTACCTATGGAGGTAAAACCACTGACTGTAGTATTATAGCAGGTGAAAACCATGAAAAAATGATTAAATCATGGAGTCATATAACATCTTTAAATTGTTAATGTTATGCAATAATTATTAACAAGTTTCAGGGAAATGAAAATAACCATTCTGGGGAAAGATATCTCATCTCAAAATATCTTATAAAGTGTGGTTTATTTTATTTTTTTTTAGCTCTGAAGCTATATTTAGCCAGATCTGTGGCACTCAGTTTTTATGCATACAAATTGACTGATGTGATGGAAATACATTAACACTAAACAGAATCCAAATTTGTTTGCACTAAGTAAAAACTAGTGGAGATATTAATTTTTTGAGAACTAAAGAAAAAAAATGTATTTGATTACTAAAAAGTAAAGTAAAAAAAGTAAAACAGTTAGCATGGAATGACCCAAATTATTTAAGTCATGATTAAGACATTTGCTTTCACAGTGACATTAAATTACAGCATCTGTATCAATAATCATACTCAGTGATCTCTCCAAAGAAAAGTGGTGTCCTGTAGCAACATTTTAATGCCAATAACTCAATGAGAAATCAAAATTGAAAAAAGTGGAATTTACATTTTCACATATTTATCTGCAAAAACCTAAAATCAGATAATCTAATGCAGAAGCTTCTTCTTTACAACAGCAAGATTGTAAAGTTATTGTTCATATTGCCTCACATTAAAAGCTCTGTTAAACATTATGTGCTTTAATTATGCAAATAGTGCAATACTGTTATATTGCAATACTTTATGAATATTATTGCAAGAATCCATAAAATGACTATTGTGCTCATAAAAGTCATGTCCCGCTGCATTAAAATATAATTTCCCTTTGTCAAAACTTCAAACAGCTGGCAGAATTTACACTGATTATGTCACTTTTATATACAGCATATTAACAATTAAGGAGTCCATGTGACTTTTATGGGCTTGAATGCCCAAGTATCAGGTTGGCCCATGTGTATCAGGTCTTTGTAAGGTGAAGTACTCCACTGGAAGGGTGGCACCTGGTCCCATGTTGGCCCGCTCACTGCCAGCATACCATAGTCCCGAAACATCCCAAAGGAGGTCATCTGCGCAGGAACACACACAGTGCATCAGATTTAGCAAACATCTCTTTAACATATCACAGTCAGTTTCATTTGAGACAAACACACAGAAAAGATTTGAGAGAGATGGCAGGAAATTAAATGAGAAACATCAAAACCTTCATGTCTGTTCCTCCATGTGACCTCTGCTTTAAAGCGCCAAATGGATATGTTCCATTAGCTGGGTTCAAGTCTGAACGGGCTGAGATTGCATTCTCTCCATTCCCAGGTGGATCACAGCCTTCACACTTTGACAGAGGGTCTTCCTTAAAGTTATTATACCTGAGAAGAGACACAGCATCTCATAAATACATGTTCGTCATTAGCATATAAAAAAATTAAATCTATTGACTAAGTTTATTTGTACCTCATAAGGCGGACCATTGAGTCCACATCCGTGACAGCTGTCTGGTTTCTCCTGAATATCTGAGCCCGAGGATTCTGGTCCAGAGAGAACCACGGGCCGAACTTCTCAACCAGCTCATTGCAGCCACTGGCATTGAATATTTCCTCATAGTACCTGCATATGAGCACATTGATTCCTCTTTAAAACTTGTTTCAGTTTGAGTTTAAAATGACCCCAGTCAGGATCCAGTCTAGTCATGAATTAATAATCTGGTACTTACTGTTTTATGGTGTTTTGTTATATTATAGTCTGTGTCTTGTCCAAAACATCCACCCATCACATACACCGTAAATAAACTTAATTATTTACATTAGAACAAAGGCAATTTACATTTCCACTTTTCTTATCGAGAAGAGGAAAGGAAGTTACACATTAATGGTGTCATACAAAGTCTGTTCATTATGGGGCTATAAATTCGATCCATTTATTCCAGACTTTGTTCTTCTGGATCCTCAAAAAGAAAGTCAACTTCTCAAATTAAATACAAGTAGTTCTAAAATTATTCCATACCAAAGTAGGTGGTACTAGGTTTGGCCACCTTCTATTGATTGATTTTTTACTTGTTGCCAAAAGGGGCTGTGGCAGCTTTGTATCCCTCCTCTGTTTCAAAAACAAAACATAGCCCAAAAAAAGAATCTCCAAGTTCATGGGGTATTTGAGTTTTAAACAATGTGCTTAATGATTCCTGGATGCCCCTCCAGTATAATCTCAGTTTGGGACAGACTGAAAATATATAAAAGTGATATGCTTCCACTGAGCCATATTATCTCCAGCACATCAGTCTTGTATTCTTGTATTTTCCTTGCGCAGGGTCTTAAAATAGAGTGTTATGTATTTTAAAGGCCCATGCTGTAGTGTGTGGCATTGTTTCATGACACTTGTTTCATATACAAATAAACATTAAATAGATATACAGTACAGGCCAAAAGTTTGGACA
The DNA here is from genome assembly GCF_041903045.1 of Epinephelus lanceolatus. NCBI lineage: Eukaryota > Metazoa > Chordata > Actinopteri > Perciformes > Serranidae > Epinephelus > Epinephelus lanceolatus. The sequence continues at coordinate 25,608,381 of NC_135742.1, read as the reverse complement.
CACCTTCTCATTCAATGCGTTTTCTTTATTTTCATGACTATTTACATTGTAGATTCTCACTGAAGGCATCAAAACTATGAATGAACACATGTGGAGTTATGTACTTAACAAAAAAAGGTGAAATAACTGAAAACATGTTTTATATTCTAGTTTCTTCAAAATAGCCACCCTTTGCTCTGATTACTGCTTTGCACACTCTTGACATTCTCTCGATGAGCTTCAAGAGGTAGTCACCTGAAATGGTTTTCCAACAGTCTTGAAGGAGTTCCCAGAGGTGTTTAGCACTTGTTGGCCCCTTTGCCTTCACTCTGCGGTCCAGCTCACCCCAAACCATCTCGATTGGGTTCAGGTCCGGTGACTGTGGAGGCCAGGTCATCTGCCGCAGCACTCCATCACTCTCCTTCTTGGTCAAATAGCCCTTACACAGCCTGGAGGTGTGTTTGGGGTCATTGTCCTGTTGAAAAATAAATGATCGTCCAACTAAACGCAAACCAGATGGGATGGCATGTCGCTGCAGGATGCTGTGGTAGCCATGCTGGTTCAGTGTGCCTTCAATTTTGAATAAATCCCCAACATTGTCACCAGCAAAACACCCCCACACCATCACACCTCCTCCTCCATGCTTCACAGTGGGAACCAGGCATGTGGAATCCATCCGTTCACCTTTTCTGTGTCTCACAAAGACACAGCGGTTGGAACCAAAGATCTCAAATTTGGACTCATCAGACCAAAGCACAGATTTCCACTGGTCTAATGTCCATTCCTTGTGTTTCTTGGCCCAAACAAATCTCTTCTGCTTGTTGCCTCTCCTTAGCAGTGGGTTCCTAGCAGCTATTTGACCATGAAGGCCTGATTCGTGCAGTCTCCTCTTAACAGTTGTTCTAGAGATGGGTCTGCTGCTAGAACTCTGTGTGGCATTCATCTGGTCTCTGATCTGAGCTGCTGTTAACTTGCGATTTCTGAGGCTGGTGACTCGGATGAACTTATCCTCAGAAGCAGAGGTGACTCTTGGTCTTCCTTTCCTGGGTCGGTCCCCATGTGTGCCAGTTTCGTTGTAGCGCTTGATGGTTTTTGCGACTCCACTTGGAGACACATTTAAAGTTTTTGCAATTTTCCGGACTGACTGACCTTCATTTCTTAAAGTAATGATGGCCACTCGTTTTTCTTTAGTTAGCTGATTGGTTCTTGCCATAATATGAATTTTAACAGTTGTCCAATAGGGCTGTCGGCTGTGTATTAACCTGACTTCTGCACAACACAACTGATGGTCCCAACCCCATTGATAAAGCAAGAAATTCCACTAATTAACCCTGATAAGGCACACCTGTGAAGTGGAAACCATTTCAGGTGACTACCTCTTGAAGCTCATGGAGAGAATGCCAAGAGTGTGCAAAGCAGTAATCAGAGCAAAGGGTGGCTATTTTGAAGAAACTAGAATATAAAACATGTTTTCAGTTATTTCACCTTTTTTTGTTAAGTACATAACTCCACATGTGTTCATTCATAGTTTTGATGCCTTCAGTGAGAATCTACAATGTAAATAGTCATGAAAATAAAGAAAACGCATTGAATGAGAAGGTGTGTCCAAACTTTTGGCCTGTACTGTATGAAAAAAAGACAGTTTTACATATACCAGAATCAGACTACAAGTAATCTATAATATACGTTAACATGAATCTTTTAAACTGGATACTTACGGTATGTTGAAGCTTGCCCAGTAACCTTTCTCCAGCAGTTCCTGAGTTTTATCACTGTAAACAACTAGTCCCCTGCAGCATTAGAAAGGCTTATTTTAAGTGACAGGTTTAGAAGTCAGAAATATAAATACTGAAATAATCTTGTGTTCTGATTAAAGATTGGATGCAAAGACTTACGGAATCTGCTCCAGCACAACAAAGAGGTCCTCTTTAATGTCAGTCTTCCCTGGAGTGAAGTGCTTATAGTCCACAATCATCCACTGGTTGTTATACCTACAAAGCCCACAAACACAAACACAGTCAAAAGTGAGCACACAACCTTTAACCTACTAACATTTCAGTTAACTGTATGCAGCTGATTCAGCATTTCACAGCAGTCAACTGACTTTTCATGCGACTCCTGAATATAAAGTGTTTTTCTGCTTCCTTTACTCAAATCAATCCACACTGCAGTAGAGTCACAGAAAATCATATGTAATTTTGTCATCAACAGGAATATTGAACACAGGACAAAAGGCAGCAGACAACAGAAACTGGATTACATTAAAACAAAGTAGTGATAATGAAGGTTAAAAAGTCATGAGAGCCAGTTTCTTCCTGATGTGTAAAACTCACGTTCCACTGTTGTACTTCCTGAATAGGTCGGCCCACTCCTTGCCTGTAGCAGCCAGTCGGTTAGCCACAATGTTCCTCAGCCACTCCATGACAGTTCCCGTGGGCTGAACGAACTTCCACAGAGCAGGGTTACTGTTCCCGATGGTGGTTTCCAAAGTAACCTGGAGACACAAGACAGATAAAGAACAAGAAACTCTTTCTAGCATTACTGAATTTGTAACCAAAAGTAAAATAATGAACACATTTAAATCCTGTAGTTTGTTCTTAACACTCAAGTCTGTTACGCCAAGTACAGCTAGATCTCACCAAACCACTGCTGATGATATAAAAGTCGTCTCCAGAGAAGATCGATCCAGGATAAGATGAGAAGGCCTGAGTTCCTCCAGGTATAAGATCCTCATCTGGAAAAAAAAAAAAAAATCAAGCACAGAGTAATCTGAATACATGTTACAGACAGCAACAACACTGCAAGTTCATTACCGCAGCTTCAAACTTGGTTACAAATTCGGATTTTTAAAAAGAGGCCCTGAATATCAAGCAAGAGCCAGAAGCCATTTAGCTTAGCATAGCAAAAAGACTGGAAACGGGGCAGGGAGCAGCTAGCCTGGCTAACAGTTACAGCCAGCACCTTTGTAGCTCACTAATAAACACATAACAGATAATAGAGTTGCGGTTTTATGCGCTGGACTTTTTCCTGAATCTTGTCACGATGAGTTAGCCAAGCAACCAACTGAGGTCTCTTAAAAGTCAAGATGGTCTGTGCCTTCCAATACCTGTACTACCATACTATTAAGTATGCCACGATGAGACTTTGTGTGTCCCAATACATAATATGACAAATGCAGTATGCCAAAAACACCAGGATGTCCTACTGCATCCGGCCGCATTTTGCAGAGGGCAAGGCTGCATGCTTGTCAGCTATTCTGACCCACAATCCTCTGCACAGCAGAAGATACATCACAACGACTGAGCCACAAACAGATGACAGCTTGTTGACAGCTGGCAGAAACTGCAGTGATGGATAACAGTGCATTCAGGTGACTGATGACCAGATGAATAGTAATAGCAGGAATATTAATTGTTTAAATGAACAAAAAACCATGAAGACCACCAACAAACAAAGGACATAACTATAAAAATACAATAACAGAGAAATACAGGTAATTTTCTGTTGTGAATATGTTAGAGTCTTATATCTTTAAAGTTAAAACTACATAAACTATATACATAGCAAAGTAACAACAGCAGAGCTCTTTGATTTGACCTCTGTCTCTGGCGAGCTCAGCAAATGGTATTTCGTTTTATCTACAAGATAACAGATATATGAGCAGGAGGGTCATAGTTCAAAGCTCAATGTTTTGACGAAATAATATGTCCTGGTTATGTCCTGGTTACTGTACAAGAACAGGACTGGCATTGATATTTTCATGTAACTTGTGTGAAGAAAGCAAATAAGCAAATTTTCCTATAATGGTGAACTCTTCATTTAATGTAAGTAATGAGGGACTCAGGAAAGGAAGTAAGGATGATCAGGAGACACACTTGCATCAGTAGTCTACCTGAAGGAGAAACTCTGAAGGCAAACATGTATTTCTTCATGATGCGCAGCATGGCCTGGTAGTTGTTCCAGGTGTCATGTGACACCAGCAGTTCCTTATTGTTCGGCAGCAGCTTAATGAGAGCAGAACAGGAGCCAGATCCAAGAGGTCGAGTTTGGCTGGATTTGTTGAGAGCCGATTCCAAGTCCTCCAGATCTCCACCCAACTGGAAAAGTCTGGTTGTGAAGAGTAGCAGTAAAGAGTGTGAGACAACAACAATTATGATCTCAAGAACTGTGAAGAAACATGTTTGATTGATTACAAATGGAGATAGCCACTTACAGGAAGCCAAATGGGTTGAGGGAGAATGACCCTATTGGAAACGACAGCTCGTCATTGTAGCTATCCTCGAGACCTTTTAGCTGCAGCAGTGCCAGACGCACCTAAGGAGCAGAAACAGATTATGAAACATGTTATTTCAGGCCTTTCTGTATCGATGCAAGGGATTTTATTCATCCTACAAATGCTCATAACGTACCTGGTACCAGTAGGGAGAGCTTGGCTGCTTCTCTATTTGCTCCTGAACCCACTGCAGATTGGTTGTGATGAAAGCCTTAAGGCGCTGGCAGTAAGCAGACTCAGACGTGAAGGGCCCACAGTAATTCACGAGAGTGTTCATCCAGTGCTTATAGATGAGCTAAAACAAACATACACCAGGTCTTTAGATTAAATCAAACATAGAATAAGTAAATACAACATTCTGGCTGCTTGGTAAGTAGAGCACAAACAGGCCTGAGGACTGACCTGAGAAGTGAGAGCAGCCTCCACTGCGCCAGCAGCATAAGCCTGGATACTGTCATTGTACTGACTGCTGGTAGTGATCTCCAGGAAGGACCAGCTGAAAAAAGAGAACATGTGAACACTGATGTTTAATTACTCATCTATCATTCTGTTGTTACACCCTCTGTTGTTGTAATTTCCAATACTCAAGTCTTATTTTCTTTTTCAAATGATTGTCAGCTGATCAGCGTTGCCTATTCTGTGTTATGCAGCTTATTTTCTCTATGTCCTTGTGTCCAGTGTCTGTTTTTATTTAACCAACTGATGCATTTATTGATTTTTACCACTATTAATTTGCACAGAGGCCGTTATAGGCGTATGGTTATCTTAACCTCTCCTGTCACAGTTTACTGTTACTTGTTTTTATGCTATTTGTAGAAGCACAAAACAGATTAGAATAAAATTTAGAGCTGAAAGAATTAGCTGTTTGTTCAGTCAACAACAGAACTTAAGCTGGCAATTATTTTAATGGTCAGCAGGTTAAAATAATGTAGCTCATTTATCAAAGGCAAATGACTGATTGTTATATCATTGTAAATTTAATATTTTTTGGGTTGGTTGGATAAAACACTCACATGAAGAGTTCACTTTAGGTTCTACTGATTGAAACATTTTCATTATGTTATAGATTAGACAAGGTATCACTTATAAAATAATGAAAATTTGTATATTATGTACATAAGTAAAAAGACAACAGAGGACCATGCACTGGAGATGTAATAACCAGATGCTGTGTTTTCACTGCTTTATGTCTGGAGCATTCACTTTGTATGTTGATTTTAATATGGCTCAGCTTGTTTGTGCCCTTCTATTGTAATTTAATTGATTTAAAACATTTTAATGGCCTTTTTTTGGATGAATATCCTCTCTTGGTATTGTAATATTTAGTATGTATTTACGTGTGTGTGTCATTATTTTTTCAGTATGATGGTCCAGTATGATTGTTGGTCAGTTTGTGTATGTAATGTTGTTTTAGAGGTAAAAATTAAATATGAAAAAAAAAAAAAAAAAAAAAAATCGTTCTAGTATGCATTTACTTGTGTCATTATTCATATATACACACACACACACACACACACACACACACACACACACACATATATATATATATATATATATATATATATGTGTGTGTGTGTGTGCACACATATTTTTATTATGTTTTACTACCAATGATATGTTGATATGTTATAATAGGTTTTAGGGGTGGGCAATATGGCCCTAAAATAATATCCCCATATTTCAGGGTATTTCTGCGATAACAAAAGTCTTGACTTTATGACAAATTCGGGGGGAAAAAATTATTATTAATTTAAGGAACAAAAATAAATGATATAGTTTAACATTTCAGTTTGCCTTCAAAATTCAGTAAAAAATAAAAATAATTACATCATTTCATTGGTCTGTATACAACAACAGTAACTCAGAGTGATATTCAGATTCTGTATACAATATTAAAAGTTCAACAATATAAAATCTACCACAAATTACACATTTAAAAAGCTCCCAAATTAAAACAAACCGGTAATATTGTGAAGGAGATGACATGGCACACCCCCATTAGGTCTTAGTAGGCTATATGGCACGATCACTATTTCACATGCATGTTGAATTACATTTACGAAATTACATTTCGTGCACAAATTGAAAAGTTTAAGTATCTAATATGCTGCAGTTGCTTTGTCTGTCATATGAGCTGGTTTAGCTGGCAGAGATTCACAGGCCGTAAAAGATAAAAGGATTTTTTATATATATATATATTTTGACCTAAACAAAATCCATCCGCTTTACAGTCCACCCAGATAAAAGGACCTACATGATGAAGACCTGCATTCAACTCACCCTGACGTTTCTATGTCATCAGTAAAGATCGCCCAGGCCACAAAATCTGCTCGGTATCCCTCAATGACCGACAGCTGTCCGCTTTGTTTGTCAATCACAGCGGTTCGTATTTCAGCTCCAACAGACTCACACATGAAACACAACCCGGATAAAAGAGCTAAAACGTTTAAAAATATTTTATAACGTCCACCAGCAGACGTCCTGTTTGGTCTGGACGCCATGTTCACATGAAGAAGTCACATGATAACATTGGGTGACTGGTCACCTGACAGCCAGGGAGGGTTTCAAAATAAAATACCCATGTTTTTTACTCAATATGTCAGTGGCTTACACAAACACACAACATGAGACATAAAACTTGTAAAGCATGAAATAAAATTTTATATAAAACAAACATCAGTCTAGTCATATTTCTCTGAGGTATCATTCTGTACAAAACAGGTGTAATTTAATAAATCCATTGGTTTTCCACAAAACTTCCACCAGCTGATAAACTCAGAACAATTGCTTATTCTGCCCACGCCACTCAGGTCCTTTTGTTGTTCAGTTGTATTTATACAGACAAAAAACAGAAACACTGGGCAGAGATTTTGACAGAGGCAGCAGCGTTCAGGGAACTCAGTTGTCTCCGTCTCCACCAGTTTCCATCGTCTCCAGAATGCCCTCCATAACTTCTGCTTTCCTCTTCTTCTTGGTGGCCACTGACAGGGAGGATTAACAACATGGACGAAAGAAATGAATAAACAGTGCAGCTGCTTTGATTTCTGTTTGTTATTTAAACAGGTTGTGGGTTTACCGTGAAAATGTTCGGCTGTTTTCCGTCTCAGTGTCTCTACTGTGTCCTCAGCATCAGCCCACTCCAGCACAAGGCGTCTCCCGTAAAGATGGGTGCTGTGGCACAGTGCAGCAAATGCTTTCTATATAGAAGAGAGGGGCATAGCATTTATGACCATAGTAATGTTCACTTTAATGTAGCACTTGAGGACAGTAGATTTCCTAAATATATGTCTCAAAGCTTACATAATGCACAAACCTTAGCGTCCTGTTTGGTGAGGAAGTCAACAAAGCCAAAGCCTCTATGATTCCCTGAACCAGCTGCTTTCTTTGGAAGACGGACTGTCTTCAGCTCTCCAAAAGTACTGACAAAAGGAAATAAATCATAGTATTATTAAATCACCTTGCTCCAACTTTCTCCACACTTTGTGAGAATAAAAATCAGTTGTGTGTGTGTGACGGCTACCAGAAGAGTTCCCGAATTTCCCTGACAGAGGCTTGGAAGGGGACGTTCCTCACAAGGATCTTGGATCCTGTCTGTTTCTTCTCGTCTTGCCTCTTCTTGCGTGACACCTCAGTAGCTCTGCACACAGGGAAAAAACTAAGTGCTGACAACAGAAGTGAGGTTTGCATGTCAGACTGCAAGCCAAATCCTACCCCACAGATGTTTACAGTCAACATTTGAAATGTTGAAAAACTTACCAACAAGTGATATTATAATGCATATTTCAGTTGATAGAGATACTAATATTTTAAGACTGGCTGCAGTTCACTAAAGCCTTCTGATGCACATCTTACCTTATGGCTCTCTCAGAAATCTTCAGCTCTAACTGGTGATCATCCACAGAACAGTGCTAGTGAAGGGTTGAGACAAAGAACACACTTCAGCCAAAAACCAAGCTGTAGCAAAAGGCTTTTAAAGTTTCCACAAGAGAAAGGGTGGTAATGGTACCTGCAGTTGCCTCAGGGCTTTCTGTGCTGCCTCTGCTGTCTGATACTGGACAAAACCATAGCCCATGGATAACGTCTTGCCTGGAAATCAAAGCAACACTGTGAGGTGGCTGTTTAAAGAATATAAATGTTATCATATGCTCTTGTAAACCCTGGGAGGACACACAGAATACAGATGTTTTCTTCTACTAGAATCCTGTGTGTTCAACTTTTATTACATTCATAAATCAACATTTTTTCCTAAATCAAGATATACAGCGCTGGTGAATGTTTTATTTATGTATGTGGGAGAACCTACTTTAAATGTTAAATACCTGTTTTATCTTTTTTCTTGGAGATGGTGCAGGACGTGATCTTGCCACATTTGGAGAATGTCTGCAACAAATGAAGAAAACAACTTTAGTCATCCTCTGATAATTCCTTACTCAGTGTTATGAAAAGTAACTGAGGGTTAAATTTATGAATTGACCCACCTCCTGTAGTTTCTCCTCTGTCGTGCTGAAATTAAGATTCTTAATGAAAAGTGTGGAACCAGGAGCAGCTTCCTCCTCCTCCTCCTCCTCTTCTTCTTCCTCTCCATCCTTCTTCTCCTCTTTCTTTACCTGCTCTTTTTCTAATACTTAGTGGATAGATCAAAAGATAGTTTGGTTATTCCAATTAGCACTTACTAACTTGTACTTAAATTGTCTAGTATTGTATTTTTAGGAATGTGTTTGAGGGATTTTACCTGGTTCTGGTTTGGCTGCCACAAACACCCCCACAGGTGCCCACTCCAAATATAATGGAACATGATGGAACTACGGTTTTCAAAGATACAGTCAGTACAGGACAAGCTTTTAAAAAATATGATACACATGCAGGCTTTGCTACTATAAAGCTATACATACCTTGCTGTAGGCCAACCGAGTGAAGGCTCGTTTCGCCTCAGTAGGCTCGAGGAACTCGATGATGGCGGTGAGGCCTGAGGGCGGCAGCACCACCCGGCCCAAAGAGCCATGAGGTGAGAAAAGCTCCTCCAACTCTGATGCCGTCACTCCAGCTGGAAGGTTCTTCACCAGGATCACAGTTGTACTCCTCGCTGCTGCCGCCTGTGTGTCAAAGGAAACGACACGCACAGGAAACAACCTTAACCAAAGTAAGTGGATTCCAGGCACGGTTATTGTTTGAAGGCAATTTTGCAACAAATTGTTGAAAATGAGAGTTTGTATTAAACCTACCTGACTGAAGGAATCCAGACTGACACCGTTGTCTAGAAGAAACTGCCGAGTCTCCTGAACAATCTGTGTCTCACCCAGAGCCATCCTCACTGCAAGACTTCCCTTTGACTCCTACAGAGTAGGGCAAGGACCAGAGAGGTATACAGAAACTTTAAATGTGCACAGCTCAGTGTGCTTAAGGATTCACATGTTGATGTGATGGGAAAAAGTTCACACAGCCACCAGCCCTCCTTTATATTTGAATCAGAAGCAAAAACAAACACACAAAGTCACAGACCCACAGAGCTTGTTGTGAGCAGTTACACAGAGGAACTATTTTCTTTCTACAGAAATACACCCACCAACTGTATCAGCGCACAGAAGGCATGCATCTACTCATGGACAAGAGGCTTGTGACAGTGCGTGACAGTAAACATTAATGGCGTCTTCCTTGGCTGGGCTGTTATGTTATTGAGCTCAGTGGTACTAGGTAAGCTAGCAGTAGATGTGTGGATTAAGTTACAGGGTTATGATTTCTGGAAAGAGACATTGTTATGGAGTTTTTCAAATGTATTTTTTGGTACTTTGAGCATCACAAACTGATTGCCATCTAGTTCCATTATATTCATCATAAGGCAGACATATCTACAGCTGATACCTCCCAACATTCTGCAACTCACACCAAAACAACCTCTACTGATGAACAGCACTACAGGTAAGGTAACAATACACATTTTTGATTTTGGGTTGAACTGTCCCTTTAATAAAAAAAAAAAAAAATCCATATGCAGTGTTTTGGCATCTGATAAGGCTTCCAACTCATAGATCAGTTAGTCAAACTGGATTTGGAGCGTACTTCATCCTCTCACTGGTTTACTGGTTTGCATTTCCCACAGCATTGTTTTAATGCAGGGATGTTTTCAAACACTGAACACTCATTAATGCTGGAGTTGAGGAACGTGTTATGGGGAACATTCATGTAGAAGAGCATGAAGCGCTACTCACATGGTCCAAAACTTGGCTTTTTGTGGTGTTGTATTTTTCAGCAATGGCATCTGCCACTGCACTTGTGCCCAGAAACAAGGTGTTCCAGTTGTGGGAGCTGGAAGGAAACATTAAATCAGGAAGTGGGATGGGGAACAGCTCATGTATTTACTTGACACAAAAATAAAATGATTCATCCTTGTGAGTACAGTTAAAGAAGCCAGAGACACAGAGGCAGAGGGTTGATGTAATTAAAAATATACCTGGTACTTGAAGCTTTATTTTTAGCATCTCTCTGCCGTTTGTAAGATGAAGAGCCAGGACCACCAGCATCTGAAGAGTCAGCCTTTTCCTTCTTCAGTGTGGAGGGAAGCAGGTGAAGCATCCTTCCCTAAAAGTACCAGAGAATAGATGTTTCTATCTGATCTCAACATGATTTGAAATGCAAGCTGTAAGATCAAATCCAGGAGCCATTACAGGTCCTGTGGAGTAGAGAAATATCTCAAACATCTGCTGGAGATGGAATACCTGAAATATGTGTCCATCCAGCTGAGCCAGCGCTGTCACAGCATTCTCTGGTATCATGTACGTTATGAAAGCGAATCCTTTAGGTCTCTTGGTTAGATTGTCAATAGGAAAGACAATCTCAGATATAGGACCTGCAAAGATTGAAACACTATCATCATTAAGGATAAGAGTGGAAGTCTGTGTTAACTTGAGTGACATTTTTTTCTAATTTACCATGTTTAGCAAACAGTTCTTTGATCTCCTCCTCAGTGCAGGTGTAAGGAAGGTTCCTGATGAAGAGTCGACCTGACTCTGCAACATCTTCCTCCTCCTCATCCTCCTTAAGCTTCCTGGTAAAGTTTCTGTCGATTTCTTTTCCCTTTCTGTCTCTCTTGCCCTTACCCCCAGAGGCATCCACACGGAAAACCTCAATGTAACGTCCACCTTAAAACACAGACAGAAAGTTTGTCATTGCTGGCCAGAACAGTCATCGTCACAAACACAGGGTGTGGATATATCTTTTTAAGTTTATTTGCACGTATATGTATATAAAAAAGAGACAGAGAGAATCCAAAAAAGCTTGGACATCATGCAGGAGAAGTTACCTATGTAGTCTTTATTCTTCTTCAAGGCCTTTTCCACCTGTTCTTCAGAGTGCAAGTCCACATACACATAACCTGAAACACACATGTGACACCTGTGTTGATACATGGGCCTGTATACAGTCAACATAAACATAAATAGATGAAAATATTGTCAGAGTACATTATTATACTTTCAATTACAAACCTGTTCTATTTCCGCTTTCGTTCCTCCCGATCCTGACTGCTGCAGGCTTAAGCGGCGTCATGAACTCTCGGATTTGTTGCTATTGATAATAAAAAATATGTTTGTGTCATAGATGCTGAACATTAAAATATATGATGTAGAATATCGTCACTGCACCTCTGAAACCAGGAGGCTCTTATTTACTCACCTCCTTCACATTGAACGGGACTCCTCTCAGCTTCACTGTGAACTCTGTTGTTGGCTCCATCTGCAACAAAAAGGTGTGGGTGTAAACCAGAAAACAAATACTGTGCTGTATTGAACAGTGATATTTAACTAATAGATTTGTTTAAACAGTCACCTCTTGCTTGGCGGTTTTCTTCACTTTGCTCTGCTTCTTATCCTCAGGCAAAAATGAGGTTTTAACCTTTGACATGTTTTCTCTGTCGCCACTCTCATAGGCGCTGTCGCTGTGCTGCACAGGGCCATGATCTTCATCTTCATCCCCACCCTCATCATCATCATCCTCTTCTCCACTCTCCTCCATGGTGTCATCTGTTTTTGCCACCTTTGAGCGCAGGTACTCCATATCTGATAAGCCAGACTTCATTGCTTCTTTAGTGGCACCTGAAAGCAACACAATACATACACCATCAATCATGCACGCACTTTTTTCTTTCTTTGCTTTTCCATTCATAGGGTATATTTCTGAGCTTGTATTGAGAAGCATCTGTAATACAGTCATAAATGTATTCATTTCTCATAATTTGGAACACTGTAATCAGTATACCACACTTTTCCTGGTATGTATTTATCTATTTGACTGTGTAAATTGAGGATGTTGGTGACAAAAAATTTGTAAGTCAAGATTTGTTTTAATTCATAACCACCAATTGTGTCCCATTTTAGGGGCTGCACACTCCAAAGGACATGGCCCACAAACATGGACCCTTAAAAAGTCCTGGAGGTCAGACTGGACCAACTGCTCTACACGAGACCATCAAGTCAAACATTTCCAGGTTTAGAATTGAAAATTGTCCTAAAATGCCACAAAATGCGTAAATACCGCTAATAAACTGGGTATCGTGAAGAAGTTATTAACACATGATGGATAACTGACAGTAACTGGTTTATGATAAAATATAAATTAAAGACAATGTAAATCAAAACTTCAGAGGAACAGCCCCTAAACTGGGAAACATTCATCTACCTACACAAACACCACCATTACCAACCTTCATCTTCATCATCTCCTTCTTCTTCTTCCTCCTCCTCCTCCTCATCCGCATTCTCATCCTCTGACTCATCTGAATCAAAGTTGAGGTAATCATCCAAAGCAGGTTTCTTCTTGCCCTGGGTTTTCACCTGTCCACTGTCAGGTTCAGTTGTTTGCTGCATAGTGTCATTTGCCCAGGTTGGTGCTTGGCTTCGATTCTGATGTACTGACAGAAACTCCTTGAATCCCTGGTCCTCTTCCAGCTGAGACATGCAACAAGTGGACACAGGATAATAAGAAATGTCAATGTTATAACATTTAATAGGAAAAAGAATAATCAAGTATCACAGGCAGTCAATGACAAAGTTGAAGGTTTTAAATACACAACAAAATTATGTAAGTATTGACTAAGTATACCAAGTCATCTATAGTATCTTAATGTAGATCAGGACAAGAATGATGTAGAGAAGACAGTATTGAATAAAATAAACTGATGGCCTGACAAATCTGTGAAATGAACGTGCAAATAATGTCCATATCTAACACATTTTAGTCAGGCTGATTTAGAGCTGGGTAAATTTCAGCAAAATTTCTTCAATATAATTTTTGTTGGTACAAGAAAATATTGATGTCTAATAAGCAGTGCTGAGTTGGCTCCATCTTATCCATGTACAGATCATATATAGCAAACATTTAACAGCAGACAAACATTGTTGCTGACTGACACATTTACTCACATTTCCAAGTGTGCTGTTGGTTTCCTTTTTCTGTTTCTTTTTCTAAAGGAAGGAAAAAATAGAGGTTATAGAGGTGACACCGCTGCAGAACTTAAATTACCTCCATTAAGACAACTCAGTGTATTGTGGTTATCCAGACAGTAACATAGAAAATATTATAGTAGGACAAAGTTGGACATGGTGGATATGACTGTACAATATTGTTGCTTTATGGTGATCATGCAGAGGCTCTCCTGTAACTTCTCTCCTGTCATTTAGAGTGTGCAGGTACCTTTTTGCTGTCAGTGTCAGCAGGAGTGGAGGGTTTCTCCGGGGCTGAGCTCTGGCTGTGTTTGCTCCAGGCTTTTGCTTTAGTGGGGTCTCCAAAGGCCTTACACATCTCCACCTGGAATACATGACGTTAAACATGGCGTTCACAGGTGGAAAACATACCAATACCGTAAACAAGGCTCGTGATTGCAGCCATACCGTCACTCTGGACGTGTCCACGAAGCTCTTGTCGAAATGTTTCAGAGCTCTGTTCGCATCTCCCTCCGCTTTAAAACCCACGAAGCCAAACTTGCGGAACTTGCCGTCCTTGGTAAACTTCAGAGAGCAGTCTGTCACGGTGCCAAAGCCAGCAAACATCGACCTGAACCTCTCCTCCTTCATCTGCACACAAGACACACAGGTACACAGTTACATCTTCAGCGAGGCTGAAACTACACAAAATGTCTGCTCAGGTCCGGGCGGGTCACTTACCCCATTAGGGAGGTTTTTAACGATGAGTCTCGACATAGTTATAGTTGTTGTAAATCCACAAATACAGCATAAGCTACGTGTTTTAAATATATGTCAACAAACGAGCATGGACTCTCCTCTAGGACGCCATGTTGAGTGGGAGGAGCTTTCTTCTTCTTCTCTGGTTTAAGATCTGCTGCGTTCCAACCGTCGCATCATCGCCACCTGCTGGACAGGAGGGTGAAGGGCTATCATCTCTCAACCTCCCTCTGCCCCTGTTAATTACTGTAATTACTACTGTCCTTGATCAGAGGTGAATATAGAAGTGCATTCACGTAAATAGTGTTACAGCTGTACATTTAAAAGAAGGCTTACTTGTACTCTACTTGAGTAGCCTATTTTTAGCCCAAGCTCACAGGGCCGCTCATAAGGAGGACCTTTCTGGGGCCAAGCCACCACAGGGGCCCATGGAGGGCAGCAATTATCTTGTTCATCCTATATATATATAAGCACAGATAACCACATTTTATCTTGAATCAAAATATTCACTTTTAGCCTACATATTAAAACAACAAAAATAAACATTACTTTGTTTTATTTTCCAAACATGACTTCTAATTGTAACAGAGTGTTTTTTATGCTGCAATATTGCCGTTCATTGCTGTCCATGACCGGATGCACCTGGATAACTGGCAAAACAAAAGTAATCCAGAGCCCTATGCAGTCATTTGAATTTTAAATAAACCTCAAAAGCAAATTCTAAAAATAATTTGATTAATGTATCTTTAATTTTGGACAGAAAGTTTTACTAAAGCGACATTTATCATCCTAACGAATTAAAGGATTCTAGATCTATGTGTCCCTGCAAATATAAGTACTCAGCATAAGAGCCTTATTGTAAGACCTACAGGAGCTAGAAGGTGTGTGCAGACCCTGCAGGCTGCAATCAAGTCTGACTGGCCATTGACGGTGTAAAGTGGGTACTGAGTGCACATACACAAGGCTGAACTGCTGAGGGCATCCCAGGTTAAATGCAGGTCAACTTTTGTGGTTATTTTATTGACTAGTTGAGTATATGCAACGCTAAGGATCAACATCATCTGAAGAGATAAGCAGCTTTAAGGCAAGTCCTTATCTTGAGGCCTTGTCCTGTTCAGGGGGCCTGTGTCAAAACTTTATTTTAACACCTTTTTTTTTATTGTTGTTTATGTTGCAAATGTGTGAGCTGGTGCCTTTTTTTGGTAATTTATGTCTCAGAAAAACATAAATAAGAAGATTATAATGGGCCATTATAATTCCAGTTCCAGTTTAAGCACCAGTTCACATTATTCTTCTCAGTTGATTTTTCACATCACAAAGCATATTTCCTGAAATTAGGGATGTTCTTCTGGCAAAGAAAGGAATTTCAGCAAAAGAAAGAAATCTATTCTTATCCCACGTTCCTCCAGTCGTGGCTACCGTGCTTTGTTTTAATCCTATTATAAGAGTTGGGAATTTGAGCCAAATACTTACGACAGGTACTCAGACAAACAATCATTTGATTAAACATGATGCTATTTTTGAAACAGGCAACAATGAAACAACAGTTTTATGCTGTTGCGGTGCAATTAGTGCAGGTAAGTGTGTGTCAACATCTTTAACTTTTGGTTTACTTAGAGGGATTGGTTGCCACATGTATTCATACTGAAATAGTTAAGAGGGCACATGAGCTCTTTCACAGTTTTTTCTTTTAGTTTTTCATACATGTAATATTTTGGCTGTTTGAGTCATATTTAGGGCATATCAATACTTCTGAGACTCCTTCCAGCCCTGCAAATACATGCATGAGACACATTTGAACCCTTTGTTCTTCAGGTCACATGCCACACTGAAAAGTCAGTAAACAGAAATATCCGACAGCCTAAATGGCACAAAAAGTTCACTTTAGGCTTCTTCACACTGATTAGGCATCATTTTTTCATGAATTGATCTTTACTGAAAAATCTCAATGGGACACTCTTTATAAAAGTTATACAAACAGATTTTTATTGTACCAAAATTTTACATATTAAGACTTATTTCTGTAAGTGAACTTTAGAGATGTGTTTATACATCTCAAGGCAATTCAAGCCAGGCACCAGAGTTTACAGGTAACATGTCACATTTTCTACAGTGATCTGTGGACTAAAATCCTCATGGCAGATGCTCATCTTTGTAACATAAATGTTGTGAGACATAAAATAAATAACAAATGCTCGACCCCTGAGTTATGGGTTATACTTCATACTGAAGTAGATAACAGTGTCGTCCCTGCTCCGTCAGCACTGCGAGCCTTTCTGTTGTTGGATGAGTGGAACTCATTGTGGATTTCGACAAACGTTTTGTTCTTGGTTTCAGGAACAACAAAGAAAATGTAGATCGCCATCAAGGAGCAGACGGCCAAAAACACCAGGAAACAGTACTGCTGCAGCCCGATCTGTGCAAACACATTAAAATATAACACAAGTGAGTCCAACTCTCCCTCAAACATCCACAATTTTTAGTTACCTGATCTGAAATGTACCAAAATGAAGATACACTTTTTGGACACCTACCACGATAAAAGGGAAGACCAGGCCGATGAAGAAGAAACTGAACCAGTTCAAAAACCCTGCGATCATGTACGCTGCAGGCCTTGTGGTCTGCGTGAACAGCTCAGTGGTCAAGATGTTGGTTATGCCACCTTCACAGAAGAAGAAACAACAAAAGAAATCACTGTTAGTTACAATCACTGTGCAACAGCAGCTCTCAAAGAAAGACTTCAGTGGAAGGATAAAGTGAGTTACCTGGGCCTAAGCCAAAACTGAGGATAAAGGCAAATACACACACCAGGCTCAAGTATGGAACTATCGGGCTGGCATCCTGAGAGACAGAAAATCACACAAAAAGAGTGTTAGCACAAAGTATAAACTATGGTTTAAAGATCTGTTTTTTACACTGTCTGGTCTTGAGGTTAAATACCTGAAAAGAGAGTGTCAGTGTGAATAAAATGCAGCAGATGCTCATCAGTGTGTATCCTCCCGTGATGAGCACTTTCCTTCCCAGACGGTCGATGAGCATACCCTGTGAGACACACAGCATGTCACAAGACCAAAAACACTCTCCAGGCAAACTCTTTATTTTACTTTGACCTTTCATGGGGTATTGTCAGTTTTTGTTCTTGCAAATCCTGTTGTCGTGCAGCTATCCTTATTTTTTCTTTTTTCTCTAGCATGAAGAATCAGAATTGTGCAAAAGTAATGAGCATAAAAACAAGCTCCTACATACACTCATGAATCCACCCAGGGGCGTAGGTATTGTTTCAATGAAGCTGGGGATTGCAGAGCCAGAAAATTTGAGCATCAAATACATAACTTCCTGCATTCTGGTGAATTTTATGCACCATATTGTGCCTTTGCTGCATCGATTTATGGTATTTATGTCTTTGATTTTGTCAAAATAAAAGTCCTCTGCTACATTAATGCTTTTATTGGGGGACAAATGCACACGTTCAAACTACTGAGGGAGACGTGTCCCCTACGTCCACCCTGAAACCTACACCTATGCATCCACCTCTCCTTAAACAATACATGGCATCTACATGTTGCCCCTTTTTGCCAGTGGCACGAAAAAATAATTGGCTGTCCTCTGGCTTATGACCAATCTTTGCACAAAATCCTCAGCTGTGAATCCCTTTGGAAATGATGCCCCTCTTTACGTTAGGCCAATCTCATTATCACACCTCCTGTAAGCCAGTTGGCATGAACACAGACATGATCTCTATTTCAGCCTCCTACAAAAACTGTGGATGCCAAACAGTGAGGAAATTGTTGTGGACCAACAGAGCAAGCTATAGAGCTGCTGGTTGCAGCTAAAATATAAAACTCATACTTACACATGTTAAAGCTGTGATGCATTCACAGGCCCCAGTGCCAACGGTCACATATGGTATTTTATCAGCAGGAATACCAGCCTGTCTGAACAAGTAACCTGCATAGAAGTAAATCTTCAAGAAAAAAAGACAAAAAGAACATATACAAATAAATTAGAGCTTTTGCCTTAAATCATCCACTCAATCAATCACAATCATCTTTTAGTAATCTTTGGTGGTGTTCTTTGGCAATACAGGCACTGATGAATAAATTCAATGTTGTAATAAACAGCTGGACAGAGGATATTGGACGTAGGGATGGGACGATATAAAAATTTTATCCTGGTTTATGATAGAAAGCATTCACTATAAGCTGAGTGTGGTGAATTTTCTGTCACAGTCTGCGCATTTCCTTCATCCTCATGTGTCAGCTGTTTTTTCCCTCCCCTTTGTTTCTTCTAGTTGCTTGCTTGTCTCTCTATGTCTATGTATCTGGGCATGGCACTCATCAGTCCTGCTGCCAATCTGCCTGCTCACATGAAAGTCCAGTCCAGTCTCCGCCGGATTGTTCAGTCTACCTTGAGGTACTAACGATGGCCTACTTGTTGCTTATTGCTTTTTTCCTTGTGTTTTTTTTTTTTTTTTTTTTGCTTAAACCTTGTTTCTCTGCGCGTCAGATCCACACTCACTGGTCACCTGTTTGCCTGCCACTCCAGCCTGCCAACCTGTTTCCAGCTGAACAGCTGTCTGAGTTGCACTTTTGGGTCCCGTTCTCTCTTTACTATTCAACATTTTCATTATTGGCATAATCGTGAATATCATGTCCAGCAGCACACAAAGAGACTGCTGGGCAACCAACAATAAAAAGGGACTCTGCAAAAACAGACTGCAAACGAACCAGCCACAAAAAGAACAAAATATCTTGATCAAGCATCAGCATATTTCTTATCAAAGATATGATGCCATTCCAAATCGTAAAAAGGCCTGGCTTTAATCTTAATATTGTCCCATGCCTAACTGGAAGACAACAGTCATGTATCATCATGTACGTACAGCATTGATGCCATTCAGCTGTTGTGCCATGTTGAGCAGCATGATGGTGAGAAGCTGCCAGCGGACACTGCGATCAGTGAAGAGCTCCCAGGGCTTCTTGGCCTTGAAATTGGCTAAATTATTCCTCTCCTTCTCAATATCCTCCCATCCACCTTCACAGCCAACTGCACCATGCAGCTGCTTCAGAGCTGCAGACAGGGAAAACACATGACAAGCGTGGTGATTGTAGTTTTCTTCACATGCACTATTCATTGGTCCACTGAGAATCTGATCAAAAGGTTTCCTGCGTAAAACCATCTCACATTATTATTGTGTTAGCAGAATGTTCATCACATGCTTAAACTCACTGCCATGAGGACAAATGTAACTCTGTTAACTCCTGACAACAGAAGTCCACAGCCTTTTAAACCACACTGTCATGTGCACAGTCTTTGTAGGCAAAAAATAAAATCGTACAGATTTCGAAAAGGAAGTAACTTTGTAGTTGCAGTTAGTTTACCTTTCTTACATCCCTCATCATCTCCTTTGTCAATGAGCAGGTAACGCGGGCTCTCAGGGAACCAGGGCAGGATGAGGAGCTGCAGGATCGCTGGGATACATGTGGTGGAGAGCAGGATGGGCCAGTGCTCTGCTTTGCCCAGGAGCTCTCTGTGAAATCACACAGACATGTCTAAACAAAATCACAAAATAGAAATTCAATCTTGTGAACACAGATGCTGCGGATAGGTTAATTTTGAGTGAAAATCAATGTACAGTGGTGGTTAGTTGCCTCGCAGCAAGAGGGTTCAGGGTTCAAACCCTGGGGCCATTTCTGTGTGAATGGTTGCCTGTCTCTATGTGTCAGCCCTGCGATAGTCTGGTGACCTGTCCAGAGCGTAGTACGCCCCCAATTTGAGCTGGGATAGGCTCCAGCTACACCCTACGCGACCCTATATAGGATAAGTGGTTACAGATTATAAAATGCCAAACATTCACTCACTTGAGGCCGATCACTTGTCCTGCCAAGATCCCAGCAGTGAGGAAAATAGAGGTTCCCATTCCCATGGCACCACGAAATGCAGTCGGAGCTATTTCCCCCAAATACAGAGGCTGAACACAAAGGCCAATGCCTGTGAGAATAAAACACAATTAAAGCTACATTTAAGAAGCTTGACATGCAACAATCACTGGGATGTAGGAATACACTCTTTAAATGCATTTAAAAAAGTATTTACCTGCATTCAATCCTGTGAGAAGACGTCCAATGATGAGTAACTCAAATGATCCAGTAGGGTAACTCAGACCCATCAGGAGAGCAGCCAGTAATGCAAACACATTACTGGCCAACAGTGCCCCTTTCCTGGAACAGCAATATCACATTAGAACTTCACAACTGAGATATAATCTGAGAAAATAGGATCATTTGGAGAATAATACGTCACAGTATTTTCTTGTCCATACCTCCCCAGCTTCACAGACAACGTCCCACCGACTGTTGCTCCTATTAGTCCCCCAATGGTGAATATGGACACAATGGTGGACCAAAGCAGGGTGAGAACATCTGCTGATATGTCAGTTTGGTAACGCTCCCTCCAGGTTTGGTTGATGAAACTGTGCACATGCTGGAGACATGCATATATAACAGGTGAAATAAAAATGACTGATCCCTGATCTACTGTATTTAAAAGATATATTTGAGCATGCATATTAGACATCAGTGTGTCAGGATGTGTGCTGTATATTGTGTCATTAATGTGCAATAACTAACATGAGTACACAATTAACAATGCAGTGACAGATAGTAGGATTATTACCATTGTGGGTGCATTGATGACAGACACATTATATCCATACTGAAAGGTCCCCCCAATACACGCAGCACACGCAGCCAGCACAAGTGTTCTGTTTGGAAACTGCAATAAAACAGATACAAAACAAATATTTACTCAATCATGGATAAAAATCTGCATCCCATCGCACCAACAGATCCTCTTTTTTAAATCTTAAACTCTTACTTCATCATTATACACATACCTTTGGTTGCTTTTTATCTTTGATTTCTTTTATAAGCAAAGGCTGATATTCATCCGTGAATTCTGTCGGCATTTTGGCCCTCAAGTTTTGCTCAAAATAACAGAGTCCTTCACGTAACGTTTCCTCTCAGCAGGAATCTTAAATCACGACGGGAGGATGAGCTTTTCCTGAGGATGACACAAGTGATGTGTGGTCATGAAGTGACCGCGAGTTGAGGACAATCCGCTTTAATATTCCGTGTTTATCAATATTTCACGGCATCGGATCGCAAATGCACCAAGACGTGAACTCCACCTCGCTTTTATTTCTCCAAAGGACAGAAGAAGAGCACATTTAACCAATTGAAGACAAGCTGGTGCGCAAAATTGGTCTAAACTGGCTGCTGAGAGACAAACAGTGGTGCAGACCTCATTCAGTATCTTATGAGATCTATGGGGAGTAAAAGCACGAGTCTCACAAAAACCTGAGTTTTTTGGGTTTTGTTTTGTTTTCTCCAGTAACAATATTTTAAAAATATTTTGTTCTTTTCCCCACACATTTAGTCTACATGCCATGATGTATGTGAGGATGCTACACATGATTGTATTGCAGCCCTAGAGCACTGTTAAACACAGGAGAGGGACTTGTGTGTTATTTATTTTGGGAGGACCAAACTAATTTAAATAGTTGTATTTTGCATTTTCTTTTGTTTTTGCACCACAGATTCCAGATTTTTAAAGAAAACATGCCAGGTTTGAAGGCATGTTGTCTGTAAAAATCACCCAAATTACAACTTTTATAACAAGAAATTGTAAAAACAGAAATA
The DNA here is from genome assembly GCF_041903045.1 of Epinephelus lanceolatus. NCBI lineage: Eukaryota > Metazoa > Chordata > Actinopteri > Perciformes > Serranidae > Epinephelus > Epinephelus lanceolatus. The sequence goes on along the minus strand of NC_135742.1, from coordinate 25,586,257 downwards.
CTTGGATTTTCAAATTTTCCAGCGGTCCTTGGACGCATCATGTGCTACGAACACTTCAGTTAGAAAAAAACACATAGCCAAATCTGAGCTTAATATAATGATTTTTCATCAAAATCACACATGTCTCTCTTAAAAATTGGCCAAAAATAAACCAGCACTAACCAGCAAACACCACAAGAGTTAAAAACCAAACTCCAGAATTTTGTCTTCAATGTTTAACTGTCACACATCAAAGGATACACTTTCAAAATCTAATAACTAATTTGTGGTGGAGGAAGGGTCATGCATTTTCTGCCAGTCACTCAGTGATGCTCAAGGAAAAATATTTGTAGCTTATAAAAACAAAGTCACACTGCAGCACCCCATCTTCTGATAAGTAAAGAGCAGTCCCTAAATAGGCTATATCTGTGAATCAACATGGGCCTGGAAGATGTGCAGATGTAAAAAGGCTGAGAGTATAAGAATTTATGTACTGTAATAATTTGATAATATAGGCTACAATCAGCAGTAAACAAAGTGTTGACTCCCCCTGTGCTTCATACTTCAGAGGAGCACTCAGTGAAGTGATGTGAACATTTACAGCAGCTACATTCTGTCTGAATGATCATTTAAAAAGGTTAATGGATAAACTGGACAGAGGTTTCTCTGCTTAAAGGTTACATCTTAATGTTGTTATAGTCAAATATTAAGGGCATGGATCATTTTTATTGCAGGCTATATTTTGGCATCACTATCTAAGACACGATTGATTGTAGGCTATGTGAGAAACCTATATGTGTTAACGGATTACTTGTATTCACAACTGCCTTAATACAAAGCACAGCACAAAGGATCAGCAGCAACCAGAGAGTTTTCACAATCTGGCAACCCAAAACTTGTTCTTGATCTGCAAAGCATGAAATATATTGTTTTATCATTTCATATTGAAAAGATTTATTAACAATTAATAAACCATTTGTTACACTTTTAACCCCTTTATAAAGAGTGCCTTTAATGATATATGGACTACATTTGATTACATTTACATTTCTTCACTCTGATTTGTGCACTGCTCATTATTAATTTAAGCATCATGCAATGAGTATAACAATAAACAAATAAGAAATAAACCCCAACATCTGTTGGGCAGATGGCTTTCCAGGCACACTCTGCTCCACAAAGACAACATGGTGTTACGAAAATTTGCACAGAGGGTTGATTTGAACTCACCTTTCTCTTTGATTGTGCAGGCTCCTCACTGAAGTTCATTTTGGAAGCTGCTGTAAAATAATGTTTGCATGAAGCGTTTATAATGGATGTTCCACTTCAGCCGAAGCACTTACATAACTGCAGCCTATTGTGGGGGGGGACTCATTAACTCCTTAAAGCACATTCCTGCCTCATGCTGAGGCTAAAGGGGGGGATTGCTGACCCAAATACAGAAATATTATTCACCCTTTGTTGTCTAAATAAAATGAATGGGACACTTGATGTACCCAGTTCTTACTCTACATATAGGCATGACCCCAAAGAGTTCTGCATTCATATGCCTAAAGACTGTGATCAGTAGAGCACTGGAGACTGAAAGAGCACCTTTGATTCATACAGCTGTCTAGAAAGAGCATTTTCAGTAGTTTAAAATAATATTCTGTTGAATATATTGTGATTACTGAAAGAGGAACTACAATAACAAGTTATTATCATATTTAAAAATACATGTATGACCATATAAATATCCTGTTTTAAGTGCTTTCCCATCATAGTTATTGTCAAGTCATAGAAAAATACTATAAGAAATCACCAAATCATCAAATCATGTTGAGTAACTTTAGGTCTTATAAAGAAAAACTACAGTTTATATTTTCAGCATCAATTTCTGCCAATATCACCCCATAAGCACTATCAGGGTTTTTGAGGGCATGCCGTTCTGCATGCATGACCCCAAGAATGGAGTAGTCTACCAGCCAAAAACTTTTAATCCTGCAAGAGCCGTTGAAAATGTGGTCATGCCAGCACCTGGCCATTTGAGCTTTAAAGTAAAAATCCACCCCAAAATAGAGTTAACACATTATTCCCCATTCCCACTTCTGTTGTCCCCCTGAAAAATGCTCAGTTAAGTTTTGTGGGCAGCAGGCAGTGTGTGGCAATGAGCTGCTCCACAGACACCAGATAAAAGAAACACTCATGTGACTGTAGCAGCTCCAGGAACACTGTGTGATTCACAGCTAGAAGCCCTCAGTTCAAATAAAACTCATTTGGGTGTAATGTACAAAAAATATTTGAGCAACCAGACTCAGTATATTGACTTTATAATACACTTACTAACATACTGTCTAACTAGAATAACTGTCTTGTGCCTGTATGCCTCTGCGAACCAGTCAAGTTGCATTTACAGTTTACAGTTTTCATTGTCTGTCCAGACCCATTTGAAGCCATGAAGCTACAAATTCTAAAACATGGATGCGTCACACACATCTGCAACCCGGCAGGACAGAAGATCTACACAATCAGCACAGTTTCAAGATGGACATAGATTGATAGATAGTATAAGATTCTACCTCAACAAGGAAACTGTCACATTTTTATAGTTTCCTTGGGTTTGAGCCCTAATTAGTTGAATGGCATAATACACAGATCACTGGGGTCCTGTGGGGCCCTTGAGGGTAATCCAGCCAGAAATTTTTGATGCAGGTCAAAGGGTCAACAGTGCGTTCCAATCCCCATACTACCATACTATATAGTGTGCCAGAAAAATATTTAGTATGTCCAAATAAATAGTATGTCAAATGCAGTATGCCAAAAATACCAGGATGTTCTACTACATCCAGTTAGATTTTGCAGTATGCAAGCCAGCATGCTTTTCTGGCCTCTGTGCAGCTGACAATACAAAGAATCAGCTGTCAGATGCCTCAACGATGAACGACAGCGCATTAAGGTGACTGATGACCCGTCGATTAGTAATAATAGGAATATAGATTGTTTAATTGAATAAAATAATTATAATATAAACAACAGCAAAAGGCCATAAGTATTAAATAGCAATGACAGAGAAAAATTATAGCCTGTGTAATGTTACTGTCACAAATATAATATGTTTAGTTTAGTTTAGTTATTTAAGAAGGGACAGTGCAAATTAATGAATACATATGGTATAAAAATGCCAGAATTAGCCAAAAGACTATATTTCATCTGTAGTCCCTTGGCCAAGATGTTACACAAGGCTACCTAAAATACAACAAACCACAAAACAAAAACAACACACACAAAACAAGAAAAAGTGAGAGAGAAAAAAGAAAACAGGACATACATTATAAAAGACCTTGAACACATCAACAAGACATGATTTTCACATGATTTTTAGTAACAAGAATGGAATGATCGTGAAATTTGTGATTCAGTGCTAAAACTTGAGGTAAAGTCGACACAATATAAAAGAAAATACAATTTTTAAAAGCACTAAAGACAGTAGTGACATGTTTCCATATAGAACAATATTGCAACACCAGCAGCAGCAGAAAAGAGTTCAGTGCTTGCATGTGTATGTATTAATCATCCATTGTTTTAATTGGTTACTGAAAGATATGTAAGTGTTTAGTCCTCTGATATGAATCTAGACTCTAAAAATCAACAGCAGTACATACTTTTTAAAGGCAGCTGCAGTACCTACTATAAGTAAAAAGACAAAGTATGCACCCCTCTTCACACTGAACCTGTCCTGGGTGTCATGTCAGTGTCTGGCCATAGGAGGGCACTTCATCCGCACAGGAGACTCCGTGTGCAACACTAAAAGCCTTCCCCTGGCGGTGTAGGAAACAGCAGAGAGGCGGCAGGTTGGTGTCAGTGTCCATAATGTCGGGCAGAAAGCCCCGGTCTGTGGCAAACCCACTGGAGTCTGCCATCACCACACCGAGCGAGAAGATACTGAAAGAATGCCACGGTTTATATGTCGACAGCGAAAACGGTAAATAATCAATAACCTGAATTAATACGAGTCAACGGTGCAGCCAAGTTAGGACCGTAAGAGCAGAGACAAGCAGGCACAGTTGTGATGTTATGTAACTTTGTGTTTAGCGGGACTGAAGTTTGTAGTGAGGTTAAAACTAAAACGCTGCTCGGTGAGTGTGTAAAGTGTGTGTGGTGTGCAGCAGCTATCTGTCAGTGTCACACATGACATTGAACACTGGTGAGGCTCCTCTGCAGCGCCTTTCAGCCAATAACCTGTCGGGACTCATCACGTACACTGTTACATTTGTGTTTTAAACATGAGGACAGCGCACTTTAACACAGCCTACTGTAATACACTGTATAATGAGCTGCTCTGCACAGAGGGAGTGGTCCTGGTAAATATCTGGAGAACTGTGTTGCCCATATAATCCTGTTGCACTGTGTAGCTAAGCTGTGCAGACTTTTCTCTTATTCATACTTCATGTGAAAGCTATTGTGGCCTGTCTGAATTATTACAGTATAATTGGTATTTCTGTTATAATAGAGGAGACAGAAACAGGAACTGGTTCACTTCACTAACTTGTTATAGATTTACAGAGAACCAGAGACCATCTTGTGATGGGATCATTCCAGCCATGACACAGCAATCCACAACTTGAGCATGGGTCAAGTGAGGGGGCAAATGGCCCCATACCTTCTCTACTCCCTACTTCTTACACCCTTGCTTGGACCGTACCCATCTTTAAACTCAGCCTTCATTTTGAGCTCAGTTATTGGTGCTTTCCATTTGAATTGGGAAGTCGGAATAATGAGGGACTGTGCATCAGTATTAAACAGTCAAAATAAGAGTAGACAGTAAATTTTAACTTTTGGTCCTGAGCTCAATTTATGCAGTTGTTAACACTGAATTGCTCAATAATTTCTGAGGAAGTTTCTTGGAAGGAATTAAGTAATTTGGTACCAATTAAAAGGCAAATGGCCCCCCTCTCTTGGACGGCACACAACTTAAAACTCTGGCTCCATTTTGATCTCAACAATTGGAGTGTTCCATTTGAACTCAGAGGTCAGAATTTCCAAGTTCCCAGTGGGAAATTTCAACTGGAATACCACCAAAGTCAGATTTCCAACTTCCAACTCCACACGTTCAGTTGTGATGCCACTGTAATTGCCACATGCCCTGCGTACTCTGTGTGTGTGTACATGTGTCTGTGTGTTTTCAGGCCTGGTGAAGATTGCCAGCAGCCTTGGAGTGCGGCTTCTACCTCCCAGAAAGAAGATCATTGTGATGATAATGGGGAACCACTCTGCAGGAAAGAGCTCCTTCATTAACTGGTAATATGTCTTATTGTTGATGGGATCTTACAGAACAGTTTGGCTTCACACGATGTGCTCCATGTGTGAATGAAGAGTTTGGTGACGAGCGACACAGAAATATCATCTCACATGACTTTATGGTGTGAATGCTGTTTGCCAGTTTTGCCACGGGAAATGTGGATTTGTTGGATTTACAGAATTAACAGTGACAGCAGAGTTTAGTTTGTTTTCCAGTTGGGTAAAAACTTCTGACAGAATGAAGCTATGGAAAAGAAAACGGGAGAAAATAATGAGCTTACTTCCCTGGTTTAACTCTTTTTTTTTTTTTTTCTTTTTTTTTTTTTTTTACCATTTTCAGCAAATTGGATAAAAGAGATGGATAAAAATTCTCTTTCATATAATTCGATGTCTTCATAACCATATATACTGTTATTATAAGAAAATGTTTTTAGAAACTGTAGATACCCATTTGTTCCAAATTTATATTTCTGGCTAATACAACTGAAAAATCCAGGTACTTCCCCACATTAATCTTAACATGCTGTAAATTCAATATTTCCACCAAACAGTCCTGCTCATTGATCACTAATTGATAGTAATATTTCCCACAATAGCCTAATAAAACTTAAGAATTGTGGGTATATGGACCACTCCCCTGTTAATAAAGGAGAACACCACCTGAACTACGAATTCCAGTGTGTTATTTCCATGGCCGTAGAAAGTTAAATCAATATTTGTGAACATGAGCTGCTCTCTCTCAAAGCCAGAAACCTGTGATGTCATTAAGTGTAAAGTCTGGAGCTTCTCCATAGACGATGAATAGGGCCCACAGAATGTATGTTGGTTTTTTTTAATACCCAACTGATCTTTTTTCTATTGTAGTGTGCCCATCTCTGAGACAGAAAATGTACCCATATACTCAGAACAATCCCCTGAGTGCTCTCAGTGTCATCTATAACATCTTTCCCAATTCATTGTCTGTGGAGCAGCGCCAGTCTTTATACCTGATGACATCACAAATTTGAGGTTTAGCACTCTAGATTTTGGATTTGGGAGAGAGTTGTTCATGTTCAGTAACTTTTTTGGACTATTTTAGACCATAGGAATAACATGTATGAATTTTGAAAATAGTCGTAGTTTCCCTTTAATGCCATATAATACCAATGATCTTTTAGATCAGGGTGCAAAGTTTATTTTCTTTATCAATAAATTTTGCCTTAATGTTCTCATTTAATAATTCCGCCTATAAAATATCAGAGAATAGTGAAAAAATCACCTTCACATGTTCCCAGAGCTCAAGGTGACATCTTCCATATAGCTTTTTTAGTTTAATAAACTATCTAAAACCTTAAGTTATTCCATACGTGACAAAAGAAGCAGCACGTTTGGCATTTTTGCTGGAAAAATAATTGAAACAACTAATCATTTAAAAAAATGTTGCCAATTAACTCTCCATCCAGATGATTAAATTGTTCTGTTTAAAAATTGTGACATCTTAGAGCCCTACTGTAGTGTCTATGTGAGGGTCTGAAAACTCTGTTACAGCTGAAATGTTCCCCTCAGCTAATTCAGGAATGTGTTGTGAAGAGCGCAGCTGTCAATCATGCTAATGCTCGCTGACCTCACATGTTTTGGCATGGGGGGCGGGGGGCTCTCTTAGGTCTGTTGGTGTTTTTAGCTAATGTGTGTTTAAGGGTGAGAGTTAACAGCAATGGCAATATTAGATAAGTTACAGCAGACTCTCTGTGCCCATTGATGTAACATTATGTCATTTACAGAGCTGCTGTTAGATTGGTTTAAGCAGTCATTTGGGGATTCGTCCTGGCTGGAAGCAACAGTTTTCACTGTTATGATTAACATCTGTAATATGTGCATGAGGTTAAAAAAAGCGTGTTGCTCTCTGACTTTATGCAAATATTACAGATTTAATCTTAATAGTTCTCACATTTATTATTAATAGGAAGAACTGTTGGATTTTAAAGCATTAGAGTATAAGAGGAAGTTTTATCAGCTTGTCTGCACATTTTAATGAGCCGTATCCTTTTTTACATTGTGTAGTTTATCGTCTAACCTCCTGAGGTGTTAATTCATAACAACAACACTGATGACAGGTTCACATCCCACCTCCTACAGTCCTCTAACATGTAAACTGCCCTTTTATATAGGGACCAGGCTAGTTTATGTTGAAACGATCAAACAATTAACTGATCAGATGATAGACAGAAAATAAATTGACAAAATGCCCAACACACTCACTTGTCCCAGCCTCTTTAATTTGAGTATTTGCAACTTTACCTGCTTTGGATAATGTAAATTAAATATTTTTAAATTGTATCTGTTCATTAGACAAAATAAATAACATGACATTTTCTGACGGGCGTCACGGTGGTGTGGTGGTTAGCACTGTCGCCTCACAGCAAGAGGGTTCCTGGTTCAATCCCGGGTGTGGGAGCCTGCATGTTCTTCCCGAGTCAGCGTGGGTTCTCTCCGGGCACTCCGGCTTCCTCCCACAGTCCAAAGACATGCAGATTGGGGACTAGGTTAATTGATAACTCTAAATCCGTAGGTGTGAAAGTGAGCGTGAATGGTTGTCTGTCTCTATGTGTCAGCCCTGCGATAGTCTGGCGACCTGTCCAGGGTGTACCCTGCCTCTCGCCCAATGTCACCCGGGATAGGCTCCAGCCCCCCTGCGACCCTCAAGAGGATGAAGCGGTTAGAAGATGGATGGATGGACATTTTCTGACATTTAAAATTGATGCATTGTAAAAAAAAAAAAATAAAAAAAAAAGAAAGAATAAAAGAAAAAAGATATACTACTTGTTAAGTAGCTGCAGCTATCATACAGTATAAAGTGTTGTCGGTCCTGTGCATTGATAAATGCAAAATCAAAAATAAGATTTCTTTTTTTTTTTTGATGAATTCAATGTCCATTTTTGTCATTACAGGTATGTCGAAGAGCACATCCAGAAAACAGGCGTTGCCATTGAAACGCAGGGATTTACGTTCATCACAAGTGGTCGCAAAAGAGAATCATTGACGGTAAGAACAGGCATGAAGACAAAAATTTACAGCGCTCCTGCAGAAGAATTTAATGTATATAAACTCTGGTGGAAGGTACCAACTAATGCTTGAAAAGAGAACCATAATAAATTCAACCAACTTTGTGCTGCATGCTTCATTTTAATGCTTTTATAATTTATTTCTAGGTCTTATTGGTGTTTGTTAATTAAAAGTATTTAACAGTACTTACTTTTTAATTAACAGCGTTTCATAATCAGACAGTACAGTTCTGTGGGTGAGGGATTTCTAACTTTAGTTATGGGAGCTGAAGCTGCAGCTGCTCATAAAGGTTGATGAAGTGATACATTTGATGTCAGCTTGTACGGAGGGGCACTCCTTTAGTCAGTGGTGATTTCTCATTCTGTATGCTGCTCCAATGAGGGGCTTTGTTGTAAAGACACACACACACACACACACACACACACAGAGGATGCCTCTTTGCAGCATATAAACAGGCTCGGGAGACACCTGTCTTTCCGTCTTCTCTCATCCTTTGCCTCTCTGCTCACATCCTGCTGTGGTGAAGGTGATGAAGATGAATAATATATTTGCAGCGCAGGACTGCAGAGTGGAAGGATTATCTCCTATGTACAGAAAAAGCTTAAAGCAAGCGTGCCGAGCTGCAGCGGCTGGTGAAAAAAGACTGAGTGCGAAGTACCAAGAAGAGAGAGGACTCTGTTGTAGCTGGTCTGAAGCTCAGACGAAATGCAGATCAATATTTGTCTGATCAGGTTATTTCTCACGTTGTGCTTTTAACTCTTTCACAGGGGAATGCAACGCTACATCTCTACCCTCACTTTCGTCCACTCCTGGAGTTCAAAGGTAAGCCTTTTCTTCTTGTTTTAGCACCAGTAAGTCATAAAGGGTGTCTAAAAAGTGCACTATTTTAAGTATTTCACATTGTTGTACCTAAAATAGCAACATGCCTCTCCACTGTGCTAATCCTTCACTGATATCCATTTATATGTTCTTAAATAAACCATTATGTTTAAATCCTGCACTGTTTTTAATGAGATGCATCATGTAACGGAGATATTTCTAAATATCATGCATAATGTTAACAGTTTAGTTAATGTTTTATGTGTTCCTTGTGAGGATAATCTCTTAAATCTTGTGGCGTTGCATCTCTCCGCCTTTGATACTGAAACTAGCGTAAAATGTGCGATGATAAGATCAGCACTGCAGTCGTGGTGCACAACACATGCTCATTAACTTTGAGTGTGATGCCTGAAATTTAAATTAATGTCATCACCTTTGTAGTGTGTGCAGGGCAGAAATACATATGATTGTGTCTTTTTATTGATCTGTTTTTTTTTTTCCTTGGCTGACATCACGATGGAAAACATGAGAGAGCGAACAGAGAGGATGAAGTGTTAACATTTACTGGAACAGCAGTAGGAATAGTGAGCAGGAGATGAATGTAATTAGGAGCTGCAGCCAGAGATTGGCTCCTTTGAGGTTTAAGATAGCGCTCTGCTGTGTGGCCCATGAATATTTCTTACTGGAAAGTTAATCTAAGCGTATGTTATAGACTGGACTCAAGTTCAAAAGTTGAGTTTTGAAACATTAAAACATTTCATCCACTAAAATTCTGGCTGTTTAATCCTGTGTGTTGCTCATGAAATTTAACTGTGTTGCTAACATGTTTCTGGTTTCCACATGGTAGATTCTGGTGATTTGAGTTGAGGTGCTTCACCTTGATGACTCAACGCTGAGTCATATCTTTGACGTATTAAGTTTTCTTTATAAATCAGTCCACACTCCTTTCCCCCCTCTCATTACATTTGTGCAGTTTGTTTCTGAGATATGGGAGTCGAGATTACACTCACACTGAAGAAAGAGACGTAATTAGTGGCATATTGTTTTGAGACAATCGGACTCAGCTCTGTGTGCGTCAGTAGTGGTCTCTGGATGTTGAGGTGGTCATGCAGAAAGTCAGGGTGTGCCTGCTGTCTGAGTGGGAGCATCAGTGCGGAGGGTGGTGGTGGGGGAGGGTGGTAATGTATGTGCATGCGTTTGATAGTGAGTGCGTGGAGAGTGAGGGTTCACTGGGTGCGGACCAGAGCGCTCACGGTATGGCTTGTGAGTCACACGCCCCATCGACAGCAGTGCAGCGGAGTCAGGAGGAGCTGCTGAGAAATGTCACAGCCATTAGAGACGGCACAGCCCCAGCAGCAGCAGCAGCTCCACTCCGCAGGCCCCGAGCAACACCAACGATCTGCTGCTGGAATACAAGCAGGCTTTTTATTTGAACTTCACTGCTGCCTCTGGAAATACACTATATCAGGCATTTGTTTACCTGTCACAGCGACTGAGGATGACTCATCAGAAAAGCACCATATATCCTTATGTGGGAGTAGCTGCTGGTTATACAGTTTGCTGTCCTTTGGGGTGTGCTTAGAGATACTTCTCGATGTTGTTTTAGACCTACATAAAGGATGTTTAACTCTGTCTTTCTGTCTTTGTCTTATCAACCTGTTGTCAAGAGTTTAAAATACTGCATGGGACTGTTTTCGTCACACGTCAGATGGTTCTATATTGTTAGATTTTTGTCCGTGTTGTTTACTCATTTTCTTAAGATATATTTGCACTGCGTCTTGTTTGACCTGTTTAGTCCAACAAGTTCTTTTTTAGTCTTGGTTGATGCAGCATTATTGCAGCCTTTGCCCTTTTCCTCGTGCACAGGATCTCCAGTGTAGCCTTCTCAGTTACAGTCACTTGAGGAACTTAGCACCCATCGGCGAGTATTGCCCTCATTTCCTTTTCACCTTTCAACAGACTCAGAGGACTTTCTTCAGCTGGAGTGGATGGATATATCTGCATCAAGGCTATTTGATTCACTTATTCTTACTTTAATAATTTCTGTTTTTGTCGTTGTAGTAATGGAAAGGTGTATGCATGTGTAAGGGAAGTATAGACCAGCAGCCTTACAGAGATCTAAAGTAAAGCTACTTGATAGTATCTGCATGTATATGATGTTTTTCTTGTGAGAGCAGCAGTCATCCTGTCACCTTGTCCGCGACAATAATGGCTCAATATAGCGAGGCTGTGGGAATACTCTTCTAAGACGTGTGATAGGAGGCAGATGCATTGATACTGTGGCCATGCTGATGTAAGAGAAACATAAGGGAATGCTAATGTGCCACAGCAGCAGTGGCCCTGCTCGCTGCAGCACAAGGATGGGATTTGTACTGGCTGTTAACACCTGCCTCTTCCTATGAAACAGCCTCAGTATCATCCCAGGCCTCTGTGTGTGTGTGTGTAGAGGGAGGATGGGGTGCTGGGTGTGGGTGGGCTTTATTTTGTCAATAGTGTCTAAATAGTGATCCTGTTCTGGTGCTCAGGGTCGGGGTTTAAAGGGCGACTCGTGTGGTGGTTGTGGAGTATCGTAACCTCACAGCGCGTTGCCTCACAGTCGTTCTTCACTGGCTAGCTTTATGTCCCACGCCCCACACTAAAGCTGCCAGTTGAAGAGCTGTTGTGTGTAACCATGACAACAGACCGCTCTGCAGAGGGGACGGAGAGAAAACTGAGACCTAACGAATGTTTTCTTGTGTTAAAATTGAAGTTTGACCCCCGAGGGTGTGGCCGCTGTTTTGAGTTCGACCCTGAATTTATTGATGTTTGTTTCTCTCAGATTGTGTTGATGCATGTTTACAGCTAACATCTGTATCCAGATCGCCCTGTACCTTTTTGCAGTTCAATTACAAATGCACATTTCTTGCTAATGCAAACCTGCAAGCACCAGAAGTTGACTGCTTCTTGATCTTTTGTGTCACTGCTGGCCTCCCTCAGGTTTCCAAGTATTGACCGCACTGCGGCTTCCACCAATACATAATAATATAGTCATTAGAGGTGACAGCTTCCTGCAGGGACTCCACTTTTTATTTATCGTCTTTGTTACTATGAAATTATCCTGAAGGAAGCACCTGTACACACACTGCGTTTGTTTATTCCAGGTGTTACGGACTATCTGTGTGCTGAGATCTCCACTTCCAAGCAGAAGAAGTTCAGTCTGGTGACATTTGTGGACACACCTGGTTTGGTGGACGGAGACATGGTCTACCCTTTTGATGTCAACAGCGCCATCACCTGGATGGGTATGTCTTCGCAGCTGTAAGGTTTACTACCCACTGTAAAGCTGCTGGGATTCTCTAATGGATGTTTTTATTGTTTGTGTGTGTGTGCAGGAGAACAGGCCGATCTTATATTTGTGTTCTTCGACCCGATGGGCCAGGCGCTCTGCAAACGCACACTCAACATTGTGGAGAAGCTGAGTGAGAAATGTGGAGACAAACTGTTGTTCTACCTCAGCAAGGCCGATGAAGCTGGGAGGGAAACAGACAGACAGGTGAGTTTACTTATGGCTTTTAGAAGGTTTATGACTGATTTGATCTCAAGGAAGTCAACTTAAATCTAATAAATTTGCTTCTTTCTGCAGAGGGTGATGATGCAGATAGTCCAGGAGCTGTGCCGTCGTCCAGGTCTCAACAAATGTGGTTTTGAGATGCCTACAATATACATCCCCAACCCACAAAGGGTAAGACTGTTTGCTAGCTGCATGTCCTGTATGTTCTCTGCCAGTTAACATTGTCATTTTAACATTTTTTAAAAACTTAAGTCAAAATCTACATGATTTTAGTTTCAGCTTTTAATTTTACAAAGTGAAAACAACAATAACCATCTGACACTTCTCCTCAAAGTGTGACATATTTCCCGGTGAAACAGAATATTTGAACGGTGTCAGAGACCATTGATGAACTGAGACAGCTCACTTTACCTTTATTTCATGAACCTGTGTCACATGGGTTTCATCACTGCCCCGCCCCTTTAGTAGACTAGGAGCGGTCTTGAGTCCATTAATTTTAATGGGAAAAGTGAATCTGAGCACAAATTATTATTTTTTTTAATCACGTACTCATCAAAGTAAACATTGGACCCAGTTTTCACAAGCCACATATCTCCAGAACTAAAATGGCATATTTTAGAAAGACATATCAGGAGAAAATTAACTTTGTTCGAGACATGTCACACTCTCACAAGATCTAGCACCACAGAATATCTTCTCCCTGTTGGGGCTAAACTGTCTGGTTTCACTGTGCTGCTGCTGTCATCACCTTCCAACCGGAGAAATATAAATATAAATAGATTTATAATAATACGTACTATTTAACTGTTTTCAGAGGGGGAACAGAGAACATTATTAGATGATCTAATTCTGGGTTAATTTCAGATAGGAAGCAGCAGATAAATAAGGAGCAAACATGAAATTTGTACTGTGCTGTATTGTTTTGAATCTGCTTTCATCCATTTACACAACATTTACAACGCTTCCAAACGAGGTGGATGGATGAAGGGGAGAGGAGACCACACTCACTTAGGAGACTGAGATGTGTACCTTTTAATACCATTGGTAAAGCTTGTAATGTGTTATATTTTGTTATAGAGCATCTTTAGCAGTGTACAGTTACAAGAGGGATTCAAATCCATAGCAACTGATTGGACCACTAAAAAGTGGGCAGGCTCAGAGTCAAGCATATTATTGAGATACAGATCAGGAGGAGGGTGAAGGAGAGATGAATTAGACCTTTGCTACATTGGAAATGAAAACAAAGATTTTGCCCACTGATATCCAAACACACATCTCTCTCTCTTCCTCTCCACATTGCTCTTTTAGCCACTACAACCAACCAGACACAGTTTGCTACGACCCACACACATTGAAGTGCTATTTTATGACCGGTGTGGCTAGTTATTCACCCAAAGTTTTGTTTGATTGGATGTACTTTTGTTAGCGCCCCTGAATGCAGGATGAGTCATCAGGCATATGAAATTGGACGAGGAAAGACAGGGATTCTGATGTAAAAATACAGATTTTTTGGCATATAATTAAAGATAATTGATGAATACAGGGATTCAGAATTAAAGCTGGGAAAATGTATATTTCATTTCACTGGGTCTTTAATCTTGCTGTGTCCCCCCTCACCAGAATGGAACTGTCTCTGGTGTTTTTCTTTAACAGATCTCAGATCAGGTCCGATCTTTGGTCAGGATTTAAAGCTCCCTGCAATCCATGGGGGTTGAACAGTCATTGATTATCCTTGAATGTAAATTTTCCACTCCTGGTTTCCTGGTGGCCCTTGATGGCTGGAACAGGATGATTCATTTTGCGATATAATGACTGAGAGAGTTATCCACTCTTGGGGGAGGGTAGAGGGACAGGGGTTGTAAACCATGGTCTTTGATCAGCCACCTTTGACAATGGCGGCTCGAGTCCTGAGTTACTGCTGCACCATCTTGTGATCTACAACCACAAAGCTCCACTCTGTACCAGAGATTTGTGCGCACCTCCCCACCTCCAATTTATTTTTGCTGAGCAAGTGTAGCTTCACTTCCTGCTAAGTGCACATGGCTGTCTGTCAGAATACTCCCAGGATTCGTTGTACAGACCTTCCGTCTTTGAGATGCACAGCTGTAACACTTTTGTACAATTATTCAAAAGCAGATGCAATAACGAGCCTCTGTGTTGTTTAGCCGAGCCGCTGTGAGAACCAGATCGATGGGGTGTGTCAGACCATCGAGAAAACTATCAACCAGGCCGTTCAGAAGACTTTGGATCAGCTGGAGAAAGACTGTGACCTTATTTGTTCCACCATCAGCAGCAGACTGGAGAAGGACAGGTTCGACCTCTCACCCTACAGCACACCATGTGTTAAATTTAATTTACCCTGATGCAAAAGGTGGCATCTCAGAGCAAATAAACCTTGTCATGTGAATACGGAAGAGATAAGAGTCACCCAATATTATTATCTGCTGCAGAAAATGTGATATTAAAACCAGATTTTCTCTGTGTGCACGCAGGGCTGATGTGACTCACAACAAAAGCGTCCGTCTTCACTCGTTCTTGTGTGGCGCTCTGGGTATTTTCCTTCCTGTCCTCTTCATCCTCAGTTTCGTCGTGCACACCCTCTCCAAAGAGCAGCTGGATGAGCTGTTGGGTGAAGGGGTGGCCCGGACGCTCTCCATCTTCACAGTAAGACTTGAGAATCATGCTGGTGATATTTGAACAATAAAACTGAACTAAAATATAATTTAATTCCATATTTTGCACATTGTTCTCAAGGCATACATGTTTATCTGAGTGTCTTTTCAACGTGTGTCCAACAGGGAATAGTGATGTATTTATGGGACTGGATACCAGAAGATGGACAAGTTGTGGTTGTCATCATTTTTGGAGCTTTTTGTTACCTCCTGCTTTACCTAGCAAAGCATTTTGCAGGGTGAGTGTTACAAATACACATTACAAACACACTGTATACACACATGTAGACCTGAAACAGTTACAAAGGCGTACTATGCAGGATTGTTGATTACTGTTTGAAAACATGGGCCAGCAAAACTGAAAGTAAAAGCCAACCCCAGATTCACACTCGTTGACGTTTCACCGCGCTATACTTTTTTTTTTTACCTTTTTTTTTTTTTTTTGGCTGCCTATGGTCTACCTTTTTGTTAAGCCTCGACATCACTTGAGCGCTGTGGGGGTACACACCTATAAACATCCCAAGCACAAATCTCATTAATTAATTAATTAGTCTGTCAACAGAAACTTTATCTGCATCTATCTTGATTGATAAATTGATTAAGTGATTAAAGGGCCCAAAATGAACTGATTTCATCTTCTCAATGGTGAGAAACTAAATTTATTTAAGTTTTGAACTGTTCATTGGGCAAAACAATAAACTCAAAGACGCCATTTTGGGGTTTAGGAAGTTCTGATGGACATTGTTCACTATTTTCTGATATTTTTTGGAACAAACGATTAAAGGACCAATAAGCGAAATCGTTTCACCGCTAGGTTCGCTGTTGTGCACTGCCTGTAGAGCAAAACAAAGTGTGTAATGAGCCACTCCTCCCTCTACCTCTGCTCTCCAACATCCCCCACCCCCCCCCCACTCGCCTCGTCTGTGCCGGCGAGTACCACAGCATCTCCACAGACTATCACATCCAGACAGTCCCGGTGTTTCTTCCGCAGGCTCCGCTTCACTCAGCTTCACTCAGCTTCACTCAGATGCCCAATATACCCGCTGCTTCTTCCCACATTAACCTGAGTAACAAACCAGGGCTCGGTGCTCCGGTTGGATCCAAATGGAGAGCCGCAAGCTGGGAAGCTAGCAGAGGCTAACTGGCTGTGTTAGCAGCTGAGTGAAGTGGAGCATGAGGAGGAAGCACCGGTTAGCCCCCACTTTCACTGCAGGCAGATTCACTCGCCACAGGGGCGAGGAAATAAAACCTAAACAGCCAACTTAGTTTAGCAGTTAGCAATGTCTTTCACTCACTCTCGGTCTCTGCTGTGTTTAGCTATTTCCCTGCTTTCCTGTTAGCGTTAGCACTACTCGGCTGCCACGCTAACGCTCCAACTCCAACTGAGCCGGGAGCCGGGCTCATGGTCTCACGGAGAAGAGTTGGAACGTTAGCATGGCAGCCCATTAGCGCTAACGTCCCCACGCTTCTCCGCCAGGCTCAGTGAGTCGGAGCCAAGAAGCGTGGGGACGTTAGCGTTAGCTCTAGTTGGCTGCCATGCTAACGTTCCGGGAGCCTGCTTCTCGGCTCCGGCGAGCTCTAGCGTGGGGACGTTAGCGTTAGCACCAGTCGGCTGCCATGCTAACATTCCGGGAGCCTGTTTAAGCATGGGGATGTTAGCGTTAGCACTAGTCGGCTGCCATGCTAACGTTCCAACTCTTCTCCGTGAGCCCAGAAGAGAGGAATGTTAGCGTTAGCTCCCAGAGCTAGCACTAGAGCTACTACAGCTACTGGAGTAGCTTGCGGCTATGGAGCGCTTCTACCAGCTCTTCTAGTCACTGAGCCTCGCCTCCATTTCAGCAAATATATTACGTTTATTACAGGTACCATCATCATTGAAGTACGCAGGGGAATAGCTAAACACAGCCGCCAGGCTGCCCGCCAGGCTACATTTTACAATGCTAATTGCAAATGTTAGCTGGGCTGCCGGGCTACTCACCTAACACAACCGAAACGCCTGACCCATTGCTGGGACCGAGCCACTAATAACTCAAGCTCCGGACATTAACCCATGCTACGATTGTAACATTAAATTTAATTGAATCGACATAGCGACATGTGCTTAACGTTACTGTAACACTAATTAAAACAGACATTTGACTTTATGTTGTACCTGTCCAGGAGAAGAAGAGCTAGCTCCGAGTCAGATTGTAGCCCCTTTAGCTCTCACAGTGCTCTCCACCTTGGAAATGCAAGGCCAATGTTAATCCAAGTTCTGTCCCTTTCTTTATCCGACAACTTCTTCGCCAACAACTGTTGTTTCTTTAGAGGTAATGTCAGATCCTGGTCGTCTTCAGGTAGACGTTACGTTCATTTCATTTCGAAAATACACACTGCCATTGCTCACTGGCTGTAGCCTTTTATAGGGAGGGAGGGCCAAGGGCTCCGAGGGGGGGGGGGGGATTCACATGAACGTACATGAACGCGCAGCCAGACCAGCTTGTAAACAATGGGCTGGAGATCAACACAGAGAGAGGGTGTGTGAGGTCATGCTATACTCTAGATGAAATTACACCTCTAGTTCTTCACATAGCAATTTTTTAATTCCTTCAGTCTAGAAATGATGAATTTCGCTTATTGCTCCTTTAACCTAAATAACATTAACCTTCAGAGATATGTCTAAATGAAGTAGAATCCTTTCTGTTTTGTCATGGGAGGTGCGTGTTTTATGTTGAAATAGATTTACATTAAACATATTCTCTATATACAGACTGTAGGCAAACCCCAGAGATCTTGCCTCCGGAAGAAGAGCGGAAGAGTCCTGGTTTCCGGCTGTAGATTGTTTGTAGTCCGCGTGATATTGACCCATCATGTTTGAGTCAGCTGCAGTTGTTGCCAGGTTAAACGGTCTGTGCGGTGAACTAACGAGGTGGAACATAATTGGTGTCACTGCAAACTCTGAATCCATCGCAATAGTTCAGCATATTTACTTATATATAAACGGAAGTCGGAAATGGAAATTCGCCTCCTCCGCCCAAATCAAACCGGAATGCCAAAAAATCGGGGGTCTGCCCCCAGAGGCTGTATCGCTGTCTGCCGGAAGTCAGACGCCGAATACAGCCGATGGGTTCCGAGAATGCATTAAACATATACACAATCTCACACACATACACACAGACGCACAAACACAGGAAGTGATTATTGAAATTCTGAGCATACATTGTCGTGCTGTTCTTTATTCTCAGCCGAGGGAATAAGACGTTGACAAAGAAGGAGAAGAGGACAATGGCTGAATACAGTGACTATATCCAGGATATCGTCAAAGCAAAGAAGGTAAGATTCTGTTTTGTGCCGTGTCTAGTACAAAAGGTTTTTTTTTGTGATTCCTGAATCAATTTTTTTATTCCTGAATTTTTGAAATGATTTTTTTGATATTCATTTTTAAATTAAACTAGTGCTTGGTCTGTTAGCTCAATGCTAAAACATAATGGGGATTGTCAATAACACACAAATTAACATTGTGCTCGCCATAATATTATCTCATCAAACAATCCCTTTTACTGCACACGCTTAACATACGACATGTGTGCTCATACTTACAGACACATATTTCCTGTGCTCTGTGGAAATGACCTGATAGCTGCTGACTTCACATTTCTAACCCAATCTTCTACTCTGCTGAAACACTCCACTGAGCAGCTACAGCACCCACAAAGGGTCAAAGTCAAATTCAAATTTCCCACTGGGTTTAAAAATATAGCAACCACTAGATGGAGAAATTGCATGCCAGAAGAGGGTAGCACATACGCAGTATATATATTTATATTTTCTAAAAAAAAAAAAAAAAAAAAAAAAAATCTGTGACTTTTAGTCAAGACTGGGTTTTTGAAAGGGCAGTTTTAAAATTCAGTTTCATATGTGAAGGATGTTAATTTAAGGGTGCATATTTGTGCTGTGTGTAGTTTTCATGGGCTCTATTCACTTTAGCCCGATATTTAATTTTATTTATTATTTTCTTAAGGCATTAGCTCGTGTGCAGAAACAGCTAAATGTAGTAGTTAACTTCAAATTTTTTTATTCACCACTTTCATATAGCATCATAGCTGCTGCTGAAATAAAAGTCAGAAAGACTGACTGACATGTGATATACACTGTTTTTGGAAATATGCCTCATGATATACAGTAAATGATTCAACCTTTCCTGTTGGGTAGGTTAAAAAAGCAAACATAAAGCGCAATAAAAAGTAATATCAAATCACAATACATAAAATTGCACTTCATATAGTATCAGCGCCCAAGTTTCAGGAGATAAGCATATTATCTCAGCCATAGTAATTACTGTGTATAATGTAGACAGTGTCCTTAATAACACACAGAAAAAATTATTACCTAATTTTGCAGCGCTAGAGAGATTTTTTTGCTTCTCTTAGTCAATTGTTTTGAATTTACAGCCCACAGCTGCACTGCTAACACTTCACCACAACAACTATATAAAGCGCTAATGTGTCAGCTGGTATCATTTTTTTTTTATGTTGGATTGCATGCTGCACTATTTATTGTCAGTCCCTTGTGAAAGGCAAATTAAACCCAGCACAGGAATGGCAAACTCATTAGCAATGAAATCTACAATATAGAAAGGTCAATACAGAATGTGATTAAATTAAATGATTGTTGCAGGAAAAAAAAGAAAGCAGACCAGAACCAGTCCCAGAATTTCATGTATATATCACAGCTTCACTGCATGTTTTAATGAACTCAATTTCATTTGTCAAATTTGAACCATCAGAATCTCACACAGTTAATTTTACTCGACAGGGTAAATTGTATGAATGGTACCTTCAGCAGTGCGCCGCAGAATATGACCTCTGACCTCGGGCCAGCTGAAGACGGATTTCACACGTGTCGGCATATTGCTACAAGATTTTTGTGAAAATTGGCGCGTCTGCCACGGGGCATCATTTAGTGTTCATAAAGGAATCAGTGGGACTTTTTTAAGCAGATTATCATCCACCAAATGATCAGGTTTTTCTAATTTCAGTCAGGCTAGTATAACGTCTCAATGCAGCAGCTATCACTGCCAGCATGCATCATCTCAAGAGCTTCAATTAAAGATTAATATGAAGTGCCTTTATAAGTCAGTGCAGGAGAGTCTGTGATTATAATCGTTCGATGAAAGCACATCTCATAATGTGAATTCATTTTTCTCAGTTTTTGTACTACATAAAAATTAATGTCAGAATGAAGTGTTTACAAATTTTTCTCAATTTTGTTATAAGTAATTTGCAGCTGCCTCCTACCAGCAAAAAATGTTTTCATGATGTCCTCTGTAAAGCCTGTTCTCAGTGTTCTCATGTAGTGCTCAACTCTCACAGCACTGTCCTGAAATCTGTCATGTCGTCTCTATAAGGTCCCAGAATGTCCTACAGTTATGTTTCACTGTTAGCAATAACCATTGCTGTGATAACTCTTGGGCATTATGGTCGCACATTTTATCAACTAGTTTCATACCAGTAAAGCTGCAAGCTTTCTCCTGCCTCCAAAGCTTTTGACTGCCCAACTGTTAGACGTTTGTTCTGTTGTGGGATTTGTCCAGACATCAGATATTTTTATAAATGATTCATTATCATGTGATAGTATTTTACATAAACCATAGTCAGAGCCTGTGGTATGAGAGCAGTATACTAAAACTGGTGAGTAGTGATGTCACTGCACTGATGGTATCTCCCAGTTCAATGGTTCCCAACTGGTCCAGCCACAGGGTCCAGATTTCTCCTTAGTCATCACTTCAAGGTCCACACAGTTTATTACATTCAGCAACATACTTGCGTTTGGCCATGTCATTGAGCTAGTTGCTGTCTCTGTCAAATAGTTGTTCGTTAGTCACTCACTCTACAACAGGAAACAGCACTTCAGAATAAAAACTCTGTGCGGAAATTCCCTGTACTTCATAATTAAGTGCTTTTTACAAACTTAACACATTTGCAAGTCACTTTTGGTCCATTCGAAATGGACCTGTGACCCACCAGTTGGGAATCACTGTCCTAGTTGTTAAAGAGCGCTGAACCCTTCATGTTGTTTATTGATCTGTGTGACTGTACGACAACACCATGTAATGCCTTCACTCCAATGTTTGTAGATATATTTATTCATCTTCAAGGTGCTTTTTACCCAAATAATGTAGAAAAACCTCTACGGGCTGTTTGCAATATCATTGTGAACACTGTTGTATTGTGTGTGTACTCCTCCTTGTTCAGGAAAAATCTTGTTTTTCTGGGATAAGTCATTTATAAATTTGTGAAACTTGCGTGTGACTTTATCTATTGTCATTTTTCCAAATTTGACTAGAATGTTTTTTTTAGTAATCCAAAAATGAAACTTTTAAACCTTCAAACTATGCTCTGTCACTTCCTGGAGTTATTAAACATTTTCTACTGACTTTGACTCTACTGACTGTTTTAATGAAGTGATGAATGCACACATGAACAGCAGGTGGAGCAACATGGAGAATGAGGTGACACATAAAGCAGAGACTAGTTATTGTTGGAAGACTTTTATTTCAAAGTTTAGTTATAAAAATGCCGTTCCAGGCTTCTCTGTAGGAAGAACGATGCTTTTTAAAATGCTGAGTTGACTTTTGTGCCATGATTACATCAGCACACCAGGATGTAATCAAGCATCCGCTTTATACCCATTACAAGCAGTTCTGAATGAACATGAGAGAACTGTTGAAATTAAAATAACTGGGAAAAAAATATTAAAGCAACAAATTCATTTCTGCTTATTTTGCCTGTGAGCCCAGACGACAAACCTCAGTTCCCTGAGTTAGTAACAAAGAATATCCCAATGGAGGTGACCGCTATAAAACAAACAAAAAAACACCCTTAAAAGAAATACTTCACCCCCTAAATGACTATTTGCATATCAATTACTCAACCTGTGTTGCGTTGAATTCATAAAGAAAACTTTGTCTTACATGCCCCCACAGTAAACAAAGAATCCAAAAAAAATTAATGATGAATTGAAGTTAAAGGGTTGCTGTGTATGACAACAACAAAACTATATCAATACATCTGTTTACAAACTCGCACACAACCTGTGCAGTATATTCCTAGTCTCATTTACCCAATTGTATGCTCAGTACTTCCCAAACAGACAGCTCTTTCTGACAAAAGTAAAACGTATCTATGCTTTCTTCAAAGCCAGACTCCATTGACAAAAACAGTAATTAAACCTCGCTGAACGTGGGTGCTGCTGCTCTACCACTGCCTCAAACAGTTTGTGATACTCGAAATTTCCACCTGACACTGACGTCGTAATCACCATGATTGGCGTAATGAGATAAATGCTTCTGAGGAATATGCAAGAAGGCGTATCCCATAGTGAGACATCTCACGCATGCTACTCTGAGAACCGGGGTTACGCAAGTAACCTAAAGTTTTATGTCACTGAACACGGGAGCTGCTGGTCTACCACTGCCTCAATCAGTTAGTTTGTGTTATTGTGTGACTTAACTGTTTTACGGGGTTAGTTCAGATTCAGCACACAAAAACACAAACACACTAACTGATGGAGGCAATGGTAGACCAGTAGCTCCTGTGTTTGTTGAGGTAAAATTACTGTTTTGTCAATGGAGCCTGGTTCTGAAAGGAGCATATTTAAGTTTTACTTGGGTTCCCCATTGAAAAGAGCTGTATGTTTGGGAAGTACTGAACATACAATGGGATAAATGAATCTTGCATTATACTGCACAGGTTGTGTAAGGGTTTGTAAACAGATGTTTTGATGTTTCAGATAAAGTTTTCTTCACAAATTCAACATAACACAGGTGAGTAATTGATATAGAAATGGTTATTTTGGGGGGGGGGGTGAAGTCCTCTTTCAAACTACTATGGGATTTTTCTAAAGGGGTGCTATCTACTTCTTAGGAAATACATGAATCTATTGTGCAAGCACTAGTGTTAGATCAAAGTATGATTTGGATTTCATTTGTGCAATCTACTACAGTAGCAAGGCAACCAATACAAAGATGTTTTAATCCTAGAAATTGTCATTTATTTTGAATTAAAGCTGCGCATGTGTTAGTGAGTCTGTTAAAGCTGCATTCAGGGTTCTGCTGCAGTTTGTTTTAGCAGATTTAAGCTTTGTTTGCTGATGCATCTAGATTGAAAACTCTCTGTTAAGGGGCTTATTTTTAACTCCCGTTAAAGTTAATTAATAGCATGCAGATCTAAGGCCTGTATGTGAGCATACAACCAAAGCTGTTAAAACTTAGAAAAATTCAGTTCAAATTGTATATTCTTATTTAGTTACAGTGCATTCAGGATTATAGGTATATACAATGTTATTTGTACAAAAAAATGCCAATGCCCATCCCTGGCTTCTTATAAACAAAGTGTACAGGTAGATACATCTTGCAGCAGCACAGAGGCTGAATCCAATATTGCTTTGTTTGTGACGCTTTGTCACGTTAAAGTGTCTCTCGTGAACAGAAGCAAGTTTCAGTGTTGTCCTCGGGTAGGTGTGTCTCCAACAGCCACAGTCCTGTCCCCAGTGTGTGTGTCTATAAGTGTGTGTCCAGACCAGGATAGCTGCTCAGTGTCTCAGCACCATAAGTGTCCATATTGAGGTGTCCAGTGGACTTTGGGTCTGTCCATCAGATGGGAAGTCATTGAGAGCCTTTGTCAATCAACCAAGAAATATCTCCAGTCCTGTGAACCACAAAAAAAAACTGCTATATGAGACACAGACACAAACACGTGTACATGATTATCCAGTCGATTGCTCCCTACACATGGTCCATATGAGTGAAATGGAAAGTAGAAAAGGCTCATATTTGTCCGTACTTGCCAAGCCGTGCTAACATCCTTCACATTTTGAGTTTGCATTATTAGAAATAAAAGACACAGGAGACATGAGGAACACTACAGTTAAATTAGACAGAAACAAAGACACAACAGGCAGAACTGTACGCAGTAACAATAAAGTAATACAAGTACAGCAACATGATATCAGTGTGGTCACACTTTATGTCACAGGTCCTGTTTGCTAATAATACAGAAATTTAATAATGAAGAATTATAAAGCTGCAGACGTGAAGTGTTTCTGGGGAGGACTAGGGAAAATTAATTACTTGGTTTTTTTTTCGTAGTGCAACCTTGAGTCTTCTAGTCAATGCAGAGTCAGCTGAACAAGAAATTAATTTTCACACAAACTTTATTTTAATCCTCCTTCCCAATTTATCAGCATCATATTAACAAGTAATAGTTTACAACACACTAAAACATACTATAATAGTTGTGAGCCAATATAAAGACATTTTTAAGTTTTTATTAACGCATTGGTTAACAAACACATTAATAAACACTTAATGAAACAGTTTACCCTGAAGTCTTACCTGTAGTGCTGTTCATCATTCTAGATTGTGTTGGTGTGAGTTGCGAAGTGTTGAAGATATTGGCCACAGAGATGTCTGCCTTCTCTTAAATATAATAGAACTAGATGGCACTGCTCAAAGTGCCAAAAAATACATTGTTAAACTCAACAGCAATTTCTCTTTCCAGAAATCATGACCTGGTTACTCAAGATAATCCACACACCTTGTTGTGAGCAGTTCCATGTAGGAACTACTTTCTTTCTACCGAACTACACCCTCCAAACCTATCAATGTACAGAAGGAAGCATGTCTACTTATGTATGAGGGGTCATGCTCGTGACAGCACAAGATGTATGTCCTCCTTGGCTGAGCTGTAACCATAGACCAGGGATAGGCAACCTGTGGCTCCGGAGCCACATGTGGCTCTTTAGCCCCTGTCCAGTGGCTTCTTGAGCCTTTGAGAAAAGAAGTCTATGGAAATTCATTCTATGAATCCAAATGTTGCTGAACCTCGATAGCAGTGGCTGGTTAGCTATGGATGCCAAATCCAAAAAAGTAAATTGAATAAAATAGAGAATGTAGTAGTGCGTGGACGGATTTGTTTGCTCTCACTGCCAGCTCTGCAAAATTTAAGTACCAAATAATCATAAATAGTGCCCTGCACAGTGTCCACCTTGTGGTAAAACATATTAACAAATGCTTATTTAGACCGTAAGTATATGCTAATTTAGACTTAATAGGCTATTTACCTTGAGTATAAGGCTCAAACATGTTTTGCAGCTCCACAGATTTTTTCAAATTATTCTTGGTCAAAAATGGCTCTTTTAATGGCAAATGTTGCAGACCCCTGCCATAGACTATAAAAATAATGGACATAGCCGCCGTGATGTCACCCATTGGTTTGTGGACTGCTGTTTTGCAGCCTCGAGTTTGGCATTTTGGCCATCGCTATCTTAGATTTCTGGAGCCAGACATACAAATATATGCAAATTTTTGGATGAGAGGGCTGTAACGTTAGCTAGCTCAGTGGTGCTAAGTGAGCCATTCAGTGTAGTGATACTGTTGGCTGGTGTAGTTCAGTAGAAAGAAAA
Source organism: Epinephelus lanceolatus (assembly GCF_041903045.1). Taxonomy (NCBI): domain Eukaryota; kingdom Metazoa; phylum Chordata; class Actinopteri; order Perciformes; family Serranidae; genus Epinephelus; species Epinephelus lanceolatus. The sequence goes on along the minus strand of NC_135742.1, from coordinate 25,560,475 downwards.
AAGTTCCTACATGAAACTGTACAAACAAAATGTAAGGATTATCTTGAGTGACCAGGTCATGATTTCTGGAAAGAGACATTGCTGTTGAGTTTAACAATGTATTTTTTGTTCCTTTGAGCACCACAAGCTAAGTGCCATCTAGTTCCATTATATCAGACAGAAGACAGACATCTCTATGGCTGATATACCTAGCACTCTGCAACTCACACCAAAACAATTTAGACTGATAAATAGAGGACAAATATGTATTTTTGATTTTTGGGTGATCTGTGCCTTTAAAATGTTTTTAATATCTGTGTATGAGAACATTTTAGTGTGTTATAAAGAATTTATTATGTGTTTATATACGCTTATAAATACTTGATGGGGTGGTTAATGTAAATTGTTACCAGCAATTCCTCTATATATTAATAACTGACTTTAAGATCAACTATGTAACTATATAATTCCCTGGTTCTTTCATAAAAATGCAAATACATTTACATTTATTGTACCTAAAATACAGTTTCAGAACTTTGCTTATTCTATTGTGTACTATTTTACCAATAATTAATACTACATGACAAAGATTTTTTCCCCCAGCAAATATCCACAGGAATCATTATAAAATTACACAACATGTAAAATGAAGCGTCACTGTATTAATTAAGCAAAATAACAAGTGGTGTTATTTTTCTGTAGCACTCTGACCTGCAGCTTCAATAAGCCATAGTCTTATAATACTTTCCATGTGATTAAAGTCACAAGCTCCACAACTGTTTACTGTCAGAGTGATAACTTGTGTCATGTTTTTCTTCACAGTAAAACCTGAGAAACCTAAAGAACATAACAACTATTGTAACCAGGACCCGATTTAAGACTTGGAAGGAGACTTACTCTACATCTCGTTTCTTAATCGTCTTTCCGGACCCTAAGACCTCTGCCACTCGGGATACAATGGGATCATAGTTCATGCTGGCAACAGCAACCACCTCCTCACTCCTATAGATGGACCAGAGGAGGAAACAATTAGAAAATAGACTAGGAGTCATAATTGAAGACTTAAATAAGCTCATAAACACAAATTAAGACCAAATATTCGCCATCATTTTGGTTTATTTAAGACTGTTATTAAAATAAAACGTACCTGGTGTAAAACGCCACAAACCTCAGTTCATCCAGATCTCCTTGTATAATGACATCATCAAATCCATCACCATAACCTTCACAAAAATATATGTATATTTATCAACAGCAAAAAGACAAACAGTCAAATTCAGCCTGTCAGTTCTATGTCTTTATTATTATTTTATCATTACAGCTAGATGGCAGTGTGGTAACTACACTTGATGCAACTGTGTGTCAGCCTCTGATCTTCCTCTTACAGCATGTCCGCCTTATAATAACACTGTTGAAATTAGAGATAGATATCTACCTGCATAGCGTATGGTCTTCCCAAACATTGCTGACCAGAAGTAAGGCACAGTTTTGATCTCAGTGGCTCTGCCCATCATGCTGAGAGCTGCCACCCTTCCTGTCAGTAAGGCAGAAAACAACAATGACACGCTGGTCTTTAAGCAAGTAAATCATCATCACAGTGAAGCAGAGATGCAGTCATGGTGACACACTCACCGTGTACATGAGCCATTTGCCAGTGAGGGATGTTCACCTTCTTGTTGTTGCGTGGTGGGAAAGGAAACACCACCACATCTCCTCCAGCAAAGACCCCGTCAGCATTTGTCTGCATCATCTGGGACAAAGTTTAGAGGAGTAAATTTGGGACAAAACAGTTTCACTCAGGCTGCAGGCTTTTGCAAAAATACCTTATTGACAGTGATGAAGCCCTTAGAGTCCATGTGGATGCCGCTCTGTTTCAGGAAGCCTGTTGCAGGAACACTTCCTGAGGCACATATGAGAAAACAGGTTAAATATGTATCTACTATAAATTATTAAAAGAGAGTCTCATTATCTGCTCTGATTAAAGGGACAGTTCACCCCAAAATAAAAAGTCTGTATTGTTCCCCACACATGTAGTGCTGTTTAACTATCTAAATTGTTTAGGTGTAAGTTGCAGAAATCATGACCTACTTAGTCAAGATAATCCACAGTTTCATGTAGGAACTATTTTCTTTCTACCAAATTACATCTGCCAACTGTATCAGCTCGCAGAAGGAAGCATGCATCTACTCATGGACGACAGGCTCATGTTTTTTTGACAGTGGAAGATGTAAACATTAAGGCCCTGATCACACAGAAAGCATTTTAGCAGCTGGGGGCAGCTTTTTGTAATTGCTTTTAGTGAAAATGAAACTTTTTGCTCACGTTTTTTCTGTTGTGATGCACCTAATATTTCTGCGCTCTAGGTGCCTCAGGTTTTTGCCAGAGCTCTGAATTCCTTGAGTTAAAAAACTTCAACTCAGAGCGGTAAAGCGCTTCACGTCATCTCTTTTCTCGTCTTTTTTTTCCCATTGTCCAGTCAGACAATGTGAGAGGCGGGCCTTCTGTTGTGGTCACAACAACAAGTTTACAGTTGGTAAACAATGGAGGAGAAACTGGTGGTAGCGGTTGCTGGATACCCAGAGCTTTATGGCCGATGATAGACAACAGGTTGTGAAACTGCCCCGAGTCATCCTAAAATATGCCTGGAGATGGCAATCATGGAGGCGAAGCTCCTGGTACAACTGGTGGTACTCCCCGTGGTCAACCATTTTTTTTAGGGTCTCATGTATCCACACAGATTGTCATTTCCCTTTGCCCAACAAACTATTTGCTGACAGCCTCTCACCAGAGCTACAGCAAGTACCCTCTGCTTAGACATTTTAGGAACTAGATACTGATTACTGTGGTAAAAAATAAAAAATTAAAATCACATTGATTACATGGGAAGGTGAGTGTAAGGACGTGGTGGGTTGGTTGCCTGGCAACAATAAAAAGATGTAGCAAGTTTTTTTTTTTAACCATTGGCATTCAATTAAAAAAGAAAAAGGCAGTGCGGTATGCTTTTTCAACCTGCAACGCTTTCTGTGAGATGGGGGCCTAATGACTTGATGTGATGATGTTGCTGTAGCTAGCTCAGTGGAACTGCGCAGAGATATGGTCTGAGGGTGCAGTTCGGTAGAAAGAAAATTGTTCCTACATGAAACTGCTCACAACAAGGTCTGTGGATAATCTTTAGTAACACAGTCATGCTTTCTGTTAAGAGACATTGCTGTTGAATTTTTCAAATGTATTATTTGGTGGTTTGAGCACCACTAACCGAGTGCTATCTAGCTCCATTATATCAGAGAGAAGGCAGAGATCTCTACCGCCGATATCTCCAACACTCTGAAACTCACACCAAAACAATCTAGACCGGTGAATAGCACTACAGCTAAGAGAAAAAATATATATTTTTGATTTTGGGGTGAACTGCACCTCTAAAGGTCACTGCAGTTAACGAGGACAGATTCGAAGGAAGGTGCATTTTGCATCATCTTTGACATCACCTGCTCCGATGACACACACGTCTGCCCGCAGGACTTTCCCACTCTTCAGTACCACCTCTTTCAGCTGTGTAAACAGGGAAAACAAAAAGTCCAGGACATGTCATAAATGTGCACAATGTTACAGTCTTGACATTTCTATTCAGGAGGTTACTCCCACAAACCTTTTTCCTTACCATCTCTGACTTTGAGTGACTGGGTCATACATACAGTAAACAATTTTCTGCCAAAGTTAGAGCTGCTAATTGTTAATTCTATTATTTGTAATAGGGATTGATTTCAAACACAGCCTTTGAGAACAGAAGAGTCTGAATTAAAATCTATAAATAATTTATGGGATTTTTTTGCACTCACTCCAGATGAAGCAAACCTGTTGACTGTTAAACTCTTACTACTAGACACCATCTGTGTATTACAATTATCCTGTACAACCATAAATCATGACCATACAGTATCTATATAAGTGAAAGCTGCATTAAGTGTATTTAGATTTAATATCATTTTATTTTTATTTTATGTACTTTAGTCATATCTATTTCCTTATTCATCACCCATTCACTTTTTCTCCCTTTTATTCTTGCTTTTGACTCTTTAGCTGCCGTAACATGTAAATATCTCTTATCTTGTCTTACATTTATCATAAAATATCCCTCTTATCTTAAGTTTAATTGCTCTTTTCGTCAATTATTTATTTTAAAAAAGTCACGTGTTTTATTTACACTGATTCTATAATGAAGTATAATTCACATATTTGTACATACTTATTATATTTCTATTTAATTTCTATATATTGCTTTATATATTGTAGCACAATGCACATGCAGTATTTTTACATAGTTCTTATTTTTCAGTTTTTTGTATTTTGCTTATATTTTTTCTGTGCTTTAAGAGCAACTGTAACAATCCCATTACATTTGGGTATCAATTAAGTATTTCTGAGTCTGATCAATGTTTTAGAAAAATACTTTTACACCACATTTCCAGAGGCTTTAAAGTTGGCACACACCAAAGAGCTTTTTATTTTAGTTAATCGTCTCTTCTCATCTTCATCATGGATTAAACAAGAGAGGGGTGTTCTGTTGAGCATCATGTCATGCTGTTTCTCTCACTTTCTGGATACCTGTCCATGATGGCCAATCATCTCTGACACCTCGTTCAGCATGTAGAACTTCACCCTGTTTACCTCGAACAGCTGCAGAACACAAAACACACCACAGACATCGTCACCATGTGGAAACAGCAAGAGTTGAATTTGCATGAGAAGATTTAAGCTGTCTCTTGTGGTTACTGTGGTATTGACCAGAAAAATGTGATTTGCATTTTAACTAAAGGGATTTTCCCCCTGTCCTCTAGAGAGTAATGATGGCCGTGTCCCTACCTTCATCATGGCTTTCCCTACTTTCTCCCCGAGAGCTGTTTTAAAGGGGACTGACTCGATCCCGATGACAGACACTGAGTGAGCCTTGTCTGTTAGAGCTGCAGCCACCTCCATACCTGCCAACACAACAAATGAACAGCATACAGTTAATATACAGTATGTAGTACTTAATGCAAAAATAAAATAGAAAAAAGAGAGAGAAACCTGAATTAATGAATCATATGTTATGGCTTTCAAAGTCACCAGAGCTTTTATTTATCAAAGTGAATTCTGAATGTAAGTGAAAGTAAGTACACTATTTGCAAAAGTTAAAGTTCCCCTTGAGACATGTTTTAAAGTATGGAAAAATATTCTACGATGACTCTGAGAGGGGGCTGGAAGCAGATCTACTGTTTCTACCTCACTGAGAAATTGTGGATCTGGCCTCTGCACCACTCACCACCACCGCTTGCTGCTTAGATGAAGTGTGGAGATAGGTCTGACTATAGGAGACTGGCGCAAGGTTGACCAATGAAAGTGCTAATCAAAATGGCTAACGCAAGTGTTAGAGATTCAGCCGTATGTTTGAGCTTCAGTCAGACCCAGACTCAGATGAGGACTCTGTTGTACACCAAAGAATGGTTATGTGTATTTAGCATCTTGTTGATGTTGTTTGTCAGCTTGTTAGCTTGTAAGTGGCAGTGGCTGACACAGCGTTAGTGGTTGTGAAACATACAATATTATCTGCAACAATGTTAAAATGTGTTCTCCCATGATCAAGTTTACACCTAAGGACTGCAAACTTTACCATGTTTACTGTCAAAACGTTCACAATGCTAATGCAAACTCTCTGTACTGACAAGTCCACTCTGAGCTGGAGGATTTTAGGCTTCTTTGCTGGTGTCGTAACAAAGTCTGTGCCCCTGTCGATATTAGTTTCCCACATCAGACAGTGACTGGCTTTCAGATTAGTGATGAATCCAGTCCAGTTTGGAGTACGTTTGATTCTCAGATTTTAGGGAAATGCACAGACATCATCTCGTTCAGAAGAGGCATGTGAAAACGCCTCTCCAATGGCAAACTTTGCACAGATATAAGTCACAATAATCAAATTCAGACAATTTAGGAAACATAAACATAATAAAACGAAGGAAAGGGGACTAAAAGAATGAAAGCTTTTTATCTAATTTGAAATTAAATTAAATTTATGAGAGCTATTAAATTAAACTTAAGAGAGCTACAGAGGAAGTAGATCCTAGATAGCTGCAGTAAAGAAGCAGAGTTTTTTTGTTTCCATTTCAGCCAGTTTCAGTTTATTGAGACCCAATCTGTATATTCATATATCATACTGAACTGTACACTAGACTGCTGTTAATTCCACATGCTAATTGCCACTGAAAATGTTGGTTGTAAATGTGAATTATATATTGGTCCAGTTTTTTTTTAACACTAAGTAAAATGCAAGGAAGCAATATAGCTGATGTTGGGTGAAACCTTTTCTCTGATTGGCTGTTTTGATTGGCGGGTAATACATGTGATTAATCATGTGATCACTTAAGAGGTGTTCTCAGAAGTTACTTGTGTACTTTGTTGGAGGTTGGATCACTTGATAAATGTGTGTTATTTCTAATACTCAGAGAAGAGCTTTATTACCTTTAAGTTGCCCCTTTTCTGAAGTGTAAATTTGTAGGTTTGATAAACACAAGCGCTAATCTCATGGTGATACTTTATTAACTTAGTTTCTGGTGATTTTTCACTTCATTTTCACTTATCTTAATCAGCACAAATAAGAAAAATGTGCCTTTTTCTCACCAACGAATGATGTTCCCACAATTACAGCGTTCTTGTTGTTGGCTAGCCTCGCTATGCTGTTGGCGTCCTCAGGTGTCCTGAGGTGAAACACGTTCCTGATGTCCTTGCCTTTGTAGATCATTGGTTTGGGTCTTTCAAGCAGGAAGTGGAAGCAATCAGATGTCAGTTTATTCATCAATTTATAATCTCAGCTGCTTCATTATCATATGAAATAAAAGTTGTTTCCTTACTTGCTTCCTGTAGCAATAAAGAGTTTCCTGTACTCCATCCTCAAGCCGTCTTCAAAGGTCACAGATCGTGTTTTCACATCAACCGCCACAGCCTATGAGCACACACAGAAGGGTCATACAGGTTCATGTGTTGGATTTTTGTGGAAACTGCCAAACTGCCAATTAGATCTAGATCTAATTGATTCATTCATTGATCTGTGGTCACCAGCTCTCACCTCTTTCTCTGTGAGCAGCTCGATGTCATGATCCTGTAGGAACTCCATGGAGCGCAGTCTCAGCTGCTCTGCTGTGCTGTCTAAGGACTAAGGGCCAGCAAGTTAGTGCTGAATGCATTGATAAAATAATTCAATTAAATTAAACAAAAATCCCTGAATCAAAAAGCAAAATTTCCAAAAGGTGGACAAGTGTATGCAGCCAATTAATACTAATTCATTTCAAGCTTTTCCTGGTAATGGAAAGTCACAGTTTTTGAGTCAGTTATGTCTGTTTACTTTTTGCACAAGTCAAATTTCTTTACATCTTTGTTGCTGTGAATTTGTAGCTGTTCCCCAAAGAGCTCCTGCTTCAGCTCCTCTGCAGTCTGTTACATAACTTTCTTGGCAAAGTTCAGTTCTCTCTCAGTTTATGTGTTCAGGGACTGTGTACAAACCTTACTCAGTTTTGGCCTGTCATATGGAGGATGTCTGTCCATGGTGCACATGACGATGCGGTCGGTGAAGCCCTCTTGCCTCAGTGTCTCTGCACACACCAAACCTGCTGGACCTGTGGATACATTCACCATATAAGAGGAAAATAAAGGGGGATGCTGCCAACAAGAGTCAGATGTAACTGCATTTTGTTATTCGAGGGGTAGAAACACACTGACCTGAGCCAATGATGAGAACATGGCTAAAGCCCGTGCTGGAGTTAATGACTGCTGAGCATCGGGCCATCGGCTTTGACCTTTTCTGTGACTGAAGAGCCTGGAGATGTTTTTTAGAAGAGGCATCTCAGATCAATGAGGTGCTCGTTTATGTTCCTGCATAAATTCTTCACATTCTTTCTCTTGTTACCTGCTTGTTTGCATGAATGATCACCTTGTCCTTTTCAACTCTGACCTGAAGCAAACAGACATGAGCGATGTGTACACTTTTTGATGGTGCTTAGAGACATGATAAGGCAAGGAATGTGTTAAGAGACGGCACCAGCGGGGAAGGTCACCTGGAAGGTAGGCAGGCTGTCCAGCCCAGGGAAATCCTCCAGGTCTCCTGTTGCAATGTTGAAGCACGCACCGTGCCACGGACAGCGCACGTGTCCTTTTGACAACACACCTGGAAGAAAACAAAATGTCAAGTATATGATAACATATTTTATTACAAATGTTAAAATCATAACACACATTACTCACCTTTGACCAGCGGTGCTCCATAGTGTGGACACTTGTGGGCCATGGCGGAGAACTCCCCATGTTCTTTGATCAACAAAGCTCTGCCACTTCCCAAGTCCACCTCTCGCATCCTGTCACACACACAAAAACAAATATGCGTGTGTGCATTCATAACTGTTTAATGATTAAATCCTTCCAACTTCCAAGGAAACATACCAAGGCCATCCTGACACTGACAGTTGAAAAACAACCTGGGAGAAAGGTTTTACAGAGCAAGGACGCATTACGACTACAACAGTTACGGGTACAGTTTACCTACATCTATCTAAGCAATGCTCCGGTAGCCACAATGAGCCAAATACAGTAAAGGAACAGTTCACACAAAGACATTGACTAATTCCAGGTCTGAAGGAGATGTCATATGTGGAGAGGTTGAGAAAATGACATTTACCAACTCCAGTATACAGGAGACACAGAGGAGGATCTATATTTAGAATACTCTTGCTGCTTTCCCTGCCATTAGACAGCCTTCATCAGTAAGGAACTGAAGCTGTTATCTCAAAGCCACCAGACTCCACTGACAAAAACTACATTTCAACTTTGCAGAACACTGCTGGTCTACTGCTGCACTGATCTATTAGTGTTTAAGGTAAAGCAGAGAAAATATTCCAAATATAGCATGCACTCACACTTATATTGATTTTTTTAGGTGGCTAAAATATGTTTTGCTGCAGCAGCTGTGCACAGCAGTACATTGCTCAGCTATGGTGGTGAAAGATGCTAGCAAATCAACACAGTACATAAACAAGCACAGCAGAAACATCAGATAGGCTGGCCCATCGTGTTTAGTATATATCTTCAAATGTCAACTAAACAACTAAACAACTAAGGGAGACAAGTTTTTGATTTTTCATCTCTCCATAATTAAAATCAATTACCTTGCGTCTATCCGAAATGTCTGCTGTAAGCCTGATGTGATGATGATCTGGTTAAAATTTGATATTACAATTGAGCCTGTCATTCACTTTTGGAAAAACTGATGTGATTTAAGAATAATACTCCTTAAAATTATTCCCACTGAAGTGTTTCTTTGAAAAAATAAAGAAAAAACTTTGCACTTTGAGCAGTAAAGGCATGGGACAAGCTTCAAGAGGATGTAGTGAGGGCTCCTTTAGTTAGATCTTTCAAAAATAGACAGATAAATTAACAGATAAATGTTGGTCAACATGGGATTACTTTGCTGTTTCGTGATTATTATGTCAGGGGTGTCAAACATACGGCCCGTGGGCCAGAACCAGCCCGCAAAATTATATTATCATTATAGCACATAACAGCTTATTTACCTCCACATACAGTGCATGTCATGAGTGTGTTTGTGTACTGAGCAAAAAAAGTTGTATTTTTCATTTTCTTACTGTCCGTTTTCCAGATCTTTAACATGACAGACGGAGGCCTCCACATAGTCCCGTGGTTTGTGGTAGAGTGGCAGCGGGGTGGAGTCGTCATCAGAGCCGTGTCCCAGAGCCCCGTTCGGTCTGCAGTCAGCAAAGGGACTCGCTTTGCCATTAGGTGACAGCCCGTCCACCTCTTTTTCTTTTTCCAGGAGAGAGAGTTCCACTTTAACTTCAACTGCACAACACAGACACGTCTCACTTAGAAAATGACTGAAGATGCATGACTGAACGTGAGCAGAGCAATCACAGTGACTGCAGTAAAATGATGCTGTTAGACAGTTATTTAAGTCATATTGGCAGATTAATCATGCCACCAATAACCAGTGGATTGTGCTATTATTCCTGTATGCCTGTCCACTGTTATTTTATTACTACCCTTCAGCATTTCTTTGGAAGAGTAATTTGACTTTCAGCAAGGAGAGACGTCTACAGCTTTGGGACAAATTGAATCTGACATCTCAACAAGTGAAACAAATGAAAGCAGGAAGCAGGTGAAGGGAGACGTGTGTGAGAGCGACCCTGACTTCTTTTTCTTTTCCTTTCTACTCTTAGTGGGTAGCATTATTACAGTCATCAAGATGCAATATAAATCCAGATTTTCTAATTACTACTAAATTACAAAACACTTTAACTTCTAAACAGCCGGAAATGAGTCATGCACAAGAATGGTCTCATGCGGAGCAGAGCCAACCACACTAAAAAACTGTTGCTATTAATACCAGATCTACCAGTGGTATGGTGTGGAAAGTCCACAAAAAATGAGACAGGTAACAATTTGCCACTAAATTTAAAGTGGAAACAGACAGACAAGTTGTTACTAGTGGTGTTACTGTTGGCACTACTGGCACAAAGACAACCGGTGTAGAAGTTGAACAGGCCTCTGTTTCTACAGTTATTACGGTTGTTCCACCCTCCACTATTTCCACTACTGGGGATAGTAACTGCAAAGAATACTCTTTGGTAAGAGGGGATAGCTACTGATAACTACCAAGGAAAATAAAAGTGCTATCCTCTTCTTGTTTTGGTTGAAGATTGTACTCTGTGGCAGACAGAGTAGGACAGTGAAAACAAGGCTTATAGTGAAACAGAGAAAATACCAGTGGTCTCATTATTTTATATTTTGCAATGAACATTTACATCACAATAAAAAGTCAAAATTATACTTTGCTTATTTTTAACCAACTTTGTATTGTAACAGTGTGGGAAGTATTTTTAAATGAATTGTGATAAACTTCCCTCCATCTAACCAGCGCCCAGATCTCCCTGCTCATCTCTCAGCTCAAATCTGTGTCATCTGGCGGACTACCACCAGCTCTAGGGCCCTTACTTGAACAACAGATTGTACTTTTACACATTCTCGTATGCCTACCACAGCAGACAGAAAGAGTAAAGAAGAGGATAAACAGAGAGACCCACCCCTCTCCCTCTCTCTCAAACTCAGAACAAACTACAATCAAACTGTAAAACTAAGCTGTGTTGATAAAATATGAACAAGACTCTGTTGCTGTTTTGCCTACCATAAAACTTCAATTAGTAGCCCAGGCTTTTATTTGCTTAAATCACTGAACTCAATGGGCCTATATATGGGACAGGCCTTTAATTCCTTTCACACAAAACTGTTGCTCAGCAAAGATCAGGAAATACAGTCAAATCGTTTATTTAAACATATTTACAACTTGCATTAATTTTTATGAAAACCCCTTTTGATTCTTTTGATCTAAGGACTCTTATGAACTGATGGAATATGAATAACTTACAGGGTAATCGAGGAATGGACACATCATTTGAGGGAAGCCAACAATCTGCTTTATTACATCTGGATAACTTTTATTAAAAAAATTAACTGCTTGGCAACCAGACCAGGCATCTAATTAAAACATATGTTTATTTGTCAAAATGTGTAGCCACATTAGCCTAGTAAAAGGGACTGGGTGCTTAACTGGGACTCGGCTATTAATTTAACTTTTATGGTATTTCAGAGAGCTTACTTTTTAACTGTAAAACTAGATTGTTTGTTACCAGCCGGCTGCCATATTGTTTCCTGTGTCAAAACAGACAAACTCTATTTAAGTCACCCAACAGAACATTTATTGGTCCAGTGTGGTGCATTGCATTCTGGTAGTTGTAGGTTTTCTGTCTCCGGTGCAAAAATGAATGCCACAGCACTTTATTCCCTGTTTCTCTGTAGCAACAATTTCAAAAGTATTTGCAACTTTCTATCATAAAAACAGAAAAGTTTTATGAAAAGACCATCTCTCCAGCAGTAAAATGCTTCTTCAGAGCTAAAAAAACAACTCTATTTCCACCCTAAAACAAATTACACATTACTCATTCACCTCTCACTCTGTCTATATGTACACTTAACTTAATAAGGGTTAAACTATATGATTGTGACAGGATAACAATGCTTTAAATAGCGAGCTTTCCATGGAGGAAATGGACATAAACACAAACACGCACACACAAAATACTGCCAGTGTTTTGTTTTTGCTGCTTTAAGAAAACAGACTATAACAGAGTGGAGTAAATTAATCAGGAGACATTAACTTTTCTTTCAGGACATCAGATGCGCTGCTGCTGGATTTATATTACTGAACATTAAGAAGCGGTTGTGTAACTCTTTTTTCACTGCAGCAGGCTTTATCTGTTCGGCTGGAAAAATGTGCTGATCATCCGGTTCTTACACAGTAATCTGGCTGGAATTTTCTCCTGCTGAGCAAGTCTTAATTAAAATCAATGGAAAATCATAATAGTGAGCAGCAGAAAGAGAAAGCTTTCCACAGCTGAAGAGAATCTTTAGATGCTGCTGTAATATCTGCTGCTAAACGGGACATCACCACACTGATGCTTCATTTGATCAGTACTATAAAGTTATCTGGTGTGGAGTGTGTACCTAAATATTTTCTGTATTGCTTTTATTTTGATCTTTTTAGTGTTTTGAACTTCAGCAAGGACATTTTATTTAGCCGTGAGTGAGCAGAAGGTGTTTAGATCCTTATTTTTTCACAGTGTTCGTAACCTTTCTGTATTTCTTCACATTTTGATGCAAACGAGGACAGCGGTGAGCCATGTTTACAAGCTCTCCCTCCCTCGTACATCCTGTCATGGTGCCAATTTACTCCCACTCACACTTAAAGGTATAACTCTACATTTACTGCGTTCAAGTGACCTTATCCTTTGTACCTTTATACACCTGTAGATACAGGTGTCAGAATAGGCTACTTTTATATTTTTTTTCTGGAAAATAAAAATATTACCTATTATTAGTCTAATTTTATCAGTCTAATTATTTGATTTTAACCTTCAAGTAGCTTCAGTCGTGGACTCTGGACTCTTTTGTTGTAGACATTTGAGGAACATTTTCAGCTGGATAGTTAGTTCCATAGAAATCAAATGAGAGTAGATTGGACATTCCCATTCAAATCAGCGTGGTCAGGATGGTCATTTTTATGTGTATTGCTGCCACTGCATTCATTGTAGGGGGCTAACCTCCTTAACTTCCTAACTTCCTTATTAACAAAACAACTTGCAGGAAGTTGCAAACTCACTGAGGTGAGGTTTTACAGTAAAGACCAAATGAGCAGTGAAGTGGTGCGTTCTCAAATAAACAATCCATTACTTTAAAAATATTACCATAACAGATATTTCCCTGTTCCTTTTGATGCCATTAATTATATGTTTGTTGAGCCATTGTGTAACATTACTGTAGCTGCCTCTGAAGAACAAGTGAGAGCTGCTGCTCAGTGGACAGCTGAGAGGCAGAGCGAGACCACGGGGATAAACAGCATGCAGATCAGCATATTTTTACATCTGACTCAGTGCATTAGGGTTTTACTTTGCCCAAACCAGTGTTGGTGATTGTTGGAACAGTGAACTAACTAGATGGCTAACAAGAATGACTAAGATGGAGAATGAGGTAATGGTGTGCTCAAGGACTGTTTTTATCATATGAAATTCAAGAAAAAACACAGGTGCTCTTGAAGAAAAGGGTCAGCGCATGGGGAGAAACTTTAGACACTTATGCGTATAGCAGGAACAAATGCACTTGAATGAAGTTAAAAAGCCTTTATTCAAAGAACACGGCTGCTTCCATTGTCTTCATCAGGGTGCAAGAGGTGGACAGGAGTCAAGAAAACATTTTATAAACTTGGCAGGGGGTGTCACCCAATCCTGATTGATAAGTGAATGCAGGTGGGTGACAGCAACAGATCACAATGAGAAGCCATTTTAAAGGTGACACGCATCCACAAGTATTCAGAAAAAAATGACCTCTAAATAAGAAGGCTTTGGTGAGTTTTATTTTATTTCTGTCGAGCTGAAATGAAGCGTGTTTTGTGATCAGTTAACAAGGCAATTAAGCTAACATTAGTCTTAGTTTCGTTGTTTGGTGTACAGTTGTATTTTTCTGTTTATTAAGTAAATTGGATGTAAGAATAGGCCAAAACAGAGTTCTCAAACAACAGATTTTAGGGCCCCACTGACATGTGTTGTCACCATAACAACTAACAACAATTGCTGTTTTGATTCTGTAGCCTACAGGTCAAATGACTACAGCAAGTGGCTCATTGTCCTCTCTATTTATTCTATTTCTATTATTGGTTCATTAACAAGCTTAACCAGTACTGACCAGTGAATCTCTCTCCTCAGATACCTGTAGATGGTAACATGCATCATGACAACTGTTTTAGTTTGATACTCTAATGGCGAGGACACTCACACTAAACATATGTCACAGCTGAACCTTATGAGACTTAAAATATACCATAACACAGAGGTTAGACTTCATTAGACACTAACTTGGATACCATTAAATTATCAGTGATCAGAGTCATAAAGCACTGAGCTGCTGTGCCATGTCCTCTTTCACCCAAGTTATCATAAGTCAGACAAAACCTAGAGAAATTATAAAACAAAAGAGATATCTTCTTTCATATATACATTCTGCTCCACTTTGGACATCTGTAACTCCCTGTAACTCTGTATTATCTGACCCTTTTGTATAGTTTTCATATGATTGGCAAAAAAATAGTTTAACATTTGTCAGTTTGGTTTAACAACCTCTAAGAACTGACATTGAGTATTCTCTCCGAACATAAATCATAAGGTGTGATTTATGTTTTATTTTCTCATCAGTGAAGACTGTCTACATTCTGCTGATGGCAGCCCCTTTAGAAATGATGGTATAGCATTGTTTTCTGTGAGGGTAAACCAAACAAGCTTTCACTGTCTCCTCAAAACTAACTTTGGCTGTGTACCCATTAAATAGGAAGACATAACCGTAGAGCTGTCTAAAACTTACTGTGTGAAAGATATTTTTATGTGATATTCCAGTTACATTTGATTTGTTATCGATTGTTGGTAGACAGTAAACACAGGCTAATTGATTACAGTTTGCGGAGTCAGTTTAATCATTGCATACAGTTAACCACTGTCGTCCCTCATCATTCTCACTCAGTGACACGTGATGCACTGAACAGATGATCTGATCTCAGAGCTTTTGTGTCTCCAAACACCTGAGTGGGAACTACAGTATGCTATTATCACCTGCACGACTGCAATAAAGCATGATCGCTCATATCTAAGCCATGTTAACACTGATATGGATAAACACACACACACACACACACACACACACGCAGTGTCATATTTTGATATTCTGCAAATCTTTTGACCAAAGATGCCACAGAGAGCATTAAAATTCCTCCCACACAAAACACTACAGTGCAAACAAAGGAGCCTGGATATGAGATGACATGTATAACAGGATTTGGAGGCGGTAGGTAGCTTTAACATGATTCAATCTGAACATACTGTCTCTAAATATATCTTTTTAAAAAATAAATAATTTACTGGTCTCTCCATGGAAACCGTACATTATTCAGGCATCTAATGCTAGATTTACTGACTTTCCTGTATTAACAATAAATAATTTCATTTGGCATCATAAGCAAAATACATAAATCACTGTATTATACCAATACTTTCCTGAACCTCATTTCTAAAACTACTACATGCACCATCATGTTGTCAACCCTTTCATTAAGATACATTAATAGCCCAACTGTGTAACACTGAATTCCCAACATTCTCCATATTTCACATTAAAGCTGTAGCTGGTAACTTTTACTGATGTCATTACCATATTCACACAGCACTAAATGAGAGATAATCTGTAAAAAAACAAACAAACATATTTCTCTGCCTACTGTATTGTCTTGTAGAGCCTCTAATGACATTACGAACAACCAATTAGAGCTGAGGAGCAGCTGTCAAACATGTCACTGCTCGTGAACTGTGGTCAAACTGTCAAACTAGGCTGAGCTGATTAATTATAAATAAAGATTCTGCTTTGACTATTTCTCGTCCCAGTGT